>NC_136958.1:34338365-34418365 GCF_032717465.1 Coenobita brevimanus | reverse complement strand
ACGGCGCTTTGTACACAGAAGACAGTAGCCAGTGTTGGCATACTCAGGCCACCACGATCAGGCTCAGTAACAAACCCTGATGACAAACATTCTCCAAAATCTACTTCTGGCTGTCCATGCTTATGAACTAGAAATCCTCCAATGTAAACAATTTTACGTTTTAAGTTGTCATCCGAATCTAGCAGGAGCTGAGTGTCATGTAAAGTCAGCTCTTGCAGGAGATGTAAATCACTATCATTTACATTATTCACAGCTTTCTTGAAATGCATTGCCAGGGAGGACATCATGTTTTAACAGCTGATGCACTCCACATGCTGCCTAAACATCCCCCAAAACGATGTAGAAATTTCCTCCACTGCGTTGTCTTGCTTGTTCAAAAAAAAATTTCAAGAGGATCTTGTGAAGAAAATAGCAGGTAGGACGTAAGCAAAGTCATGGCTTCCAAAGAGATATTGTGCTGTCTTTATGTTGCACCTTGTTGCGGTAACAAAAGCATCTGCCCTGACTGAGTTAGTTTTTCTGTCTGTTATGTCCACCAGTCTGCCGACAGCTGAAAATAATCATACACATTTCCTGCAACTCGCTGAAGTTTGCACAGTTACTTGTCCAAGGTTCGCGATATTGATCGAGTAAATGAAATGAATTGTATTTACTTTTAACATTCATCATTCTGTACCAATTTGTCACCAGTTCGATGAGTTTCACTGTTCCATTCTGATGGGCAACGTTCCTTTCAGAGCTTTCAATGCAGCGACTGTTTTTTCATTGAACACCTGAGGAGTAGACTGTAGCACCAGTCGAGCAGGGCAGTACTCCCGAGGTGGATGGAAAGCTGATGTCAGGGAGTGCTGGAGCTCCCGTTTCATCAGCCCTCAGGACTATATCCTGATCATCCCCCTTTGCTAAACTTTTTCAGTGTCTCAGTTACACAGAGAGTAGGCCAGCATGCTCTCCAGTACAAATTTCTAAAACTATCTACACCAAACTACATGCACAGTACACACTACACTTCCTATTCAAAATTCAACTAAAATGGCGTCTCATCACCAAGCCTCGGAGTCCCCAGGGGGGGGGGACATAAATGCCCCCACCATCCGCCCGTCTCCCGGTGACGACTCGAGGTGCCTGGAACCACTGTCTGACTCTCTTCTTCTTCATTTCTGCAACATTCGCGGCCTTTCCTCTAACTTTCGCTCTGTTGAGCACCACCTCTCCTCCTCTAAACCTCACCTTCTTTTTCTAACTGAGACTCAGCTGTCTAAGGCAACTGACAGCAAACCCTTTTCTGTATCCTCCTACTTTCTCTATACTCATTTCAAAGCCAGAGGTGGCTGTTGTGTATTTATACGCAACGACTTATCTTGCTCTCGTGTTCTTGAACTCGGTTCTTCTGAATTCTCTACACTCTGGCTTCGGCTTTCCTGTCATTCTCTGACTAAATATATCTGTGCTGTTTACTTATCCCCTAATTCTACTGACTATCAAAAATTCTTCGAATATCTTACTTCTACGATGGAACACATTCTATCCATTTCTCCTTTCTCTGAAATCTCCATTCTAGGAGATTTCAATGTTCACCACCACCTTTGGCTCTCCTCTCCTTTCACTGATCCACCTGGTGAACAATCCTACATCTTTTCTATCCTTAATGACCTAGAGCAGCTTGTACAGCACCCTACCCGTATCCCTGACCGCCTTGGAGAGAGCTCCAACATACTTGACCTCTTCCTCACAACTAATCCTTCTGCTTACTCTGTTCATCTTTTCTCTCTGTTGGGTTCCTCCGATCACAACCTTATAACCTTAACCTGTCCTATCACTCCGGTACGGCCTGTGGACCCTCCAGGGAAACGTCGTCTGTGGCATTTTGGAGCCGCGGACTGGGAGGCCCTCAGGCAGTAGTTCTTTGATTTTCCCTGGAATGATTATTGCTTCCATGGCCGTGAGCCATCTGAGTGTGCCTTGCGCATTACGAAGGTTATTCTCTCAGGCATGGAAGCATACATTCCATTCTCATATCCTTTGACTAACGCAAGAAAGCCTTGATTTAATCACGCTTGTTCTAATGCTGTCCGCAACAAGGAGAGGGCCTACAAAAGGTACCGGAGCCAACCCACCCCTGAATCACATCTTTACGTTTCTGCCCGGAATCGTGCTAAGTCTATTCTTCGCTCTACTAAAAATAATTTCATCCATACTAAATGCTCTCAACTCTCCAACTCGAATTCTTCCCTCTCCTTCTGGCACCTTGCCAAAAATCTTTCTAACAACTTTACCTCATCATCCTTCCCTCCTCTTTTCTACTCTGATGGTTCTGTAACTATTTCTTCTACTGATAAAGCAGATCTCTTCGCACAGACTTTCTCCTCCAATTCCACCTTAGATGATTCCGGTGCTGTTCCTCCATCACTTCCCCCCTCTGACTTCCTCATGGCTGACATTAAAATTTCTTCAGCTGATGTATTATCTGCCGTCACTGGCCTCAGTACTAACAAGACATATGGGCCTGATGGGGTCCCTCCTGTTGTTCTCAAGAACTGTGCTTCTGTGCTTACACCCTGCCTAGGCAAACACTTTCGCCTTTGTCTGTCAACTTGTACGTTTCCTTCTTGCTGGAAGTTTGCTCTCATTCAGCCAGTCCCAAAGAAGGGTGACCACTCGCAACCCTCAAACTATCGTCCAATTGCTTTAACTTCCTGTATTTCAAAAGTTTTCGAGTCAATTCTCAATAGAAAAATTTTAAGGCATCTTTCCTATCACAACCTTCTTTCCGATCGTCAGTACGGGTTCCGTCAGGGACGCTCCACTGGCGATCTTCTCACCTACCTTTCAGACTCCTGGTCATCCTCTTTTCGGGACTTTGGCGAAAGCTTTGCCATTGCACTTGACATCTCAAAGGCTTTCGATCGAGTCTGGCATAAATCTTTAATTTCCAAACTGCCCTCCTACAGTTTCTATCCTTCTGTCTGTGCCTTCATCGCTAGCTTCCTTTCTGGTCGTTCTATAGCCGCTGTTGTAGACCGCCATCGTTCTTCTCCTAAATCTATCAACAGTGGTGTTCCTCAGGGCTCTGTCCTATCACCAACTCTCTTCCTTTTATTCATCAATGATCTTCTAAGCAGTACATCTAACCCTATCCACTCATACGCTGATGACTCCACCCTTCACCTTTCCATTCGGTTCTCGCAACGCCCATCTCAACAGTTACTTCAACAAACAAGGGATGAGGCTATGGCACACCTAATGTCTGACTTGGCTCGTATCTCTGACTGGGGTAAAAATAATATGGTTGATTTTAATGCATCTAAGACTCAGTTCTTACACCTATCAACCTGACAAAATCTTCCACAGGTATACCCACTAATATTTAATAATATTCAGCTTAATCCTTGATCATGCTTGAACATGCTTGGGGTTTCATTTGCTCGGGACTTATCTCGGAAAGATCATATTACATCTCTTGTAAAATCTGCTTCCAAGAGATTGGGTGTGCTAAGCCGACTCCGCTCTTTCTTTACCCCTGCACAATTGTTGACTCTATACAGGGGTTTTATCTGCTCCTGTGTGGAGTACAACTCTCATGTGTGGGGAGGCTCCCCACATACAGCTCTTCTCAATAGGGTGGAGTCAAAGGCTTTTCGTCTCATTAACTCTCCTCCTCTTACTGACTCCCTTCAACCTCTGTCTCTTTGCCGCACTGTTGCATCTTTATCTCTTTTCTATCGCTACTTTAATGGTCACTGCTCCTCTAAACTGTCTGCTTGCTCTAAACTGTCTGCTTGCATTCCTCCACCTGTACGACGGGTTCGTAGCACCGATCTGGCAGCAAACTCTCATCCCTTTTCTGTCCAACTCTCTAATGCAAGAGTTAACCGTTACTCCCAGTCTTTCATTTATGCAACAGGTCAACTCTGGAACTGTCTCCCTCTGTCTGTATTTCCTGCTGCCTATGATCTCCAGTCTTTCAAACGCAGTGTGTCCAGGCATCTCAAAATGATTGGATCCTGAATTTGGCTCTCTATTGTATTTTGTTTTTCTCTTGGAGGGAACTGTTACTGTGGGCTCATGGCCTTTGGTTCCTTCTTCATCGCATAAAAAAAAAACTAAGGGCACACTTTGATGCTGCAAAGGTTTGGGGAAGACTGATGAGCGTGTGAGTTTTGTGAGACGAAGTGGTGTTTTCTGATCTTCATCGTAAAGAGCTTTAACATCACTCCAATATGCCTAATATTCTGTACCAGCCTCGGTAAAATGTAACTGCTGACATTTCTCTGTGATCTAATTGTTTCTTAAATTTTTTAGGATGTGGACATAAACACAAGGAACACATTCATATCATCAGATGCTAATGTTACTTTCCCAGGACCACCAAGTTCTCTATGTACAGCTTGATTTACTGGACAGTTGCCACAGACAAAAAAAATTTGATACCCACTGCTAGCTTTAACACGAGCAGCTTCCAGTAACATTTCCTTCAAATGAACAGCTTTCAGTCCTGATACAGGGTGGATTCGCATGGTGTTTCGCGATCTTCCATAATGACAAAGAACTTCAGTAACAAGAGTTGATGCTGCAAGAGCTTCAGGTTTATTTGAAGCATAGCTAACTACTGTATGTGTTCTCCTGTAAATCTAAAAGCCTGTCCAAGTTTAACTTCATCAGACAAAATGTTGACTAGCCGCTGTTGTGGTTTCAACTGTTGAAAAAAAACTGGGAGACAGTTATCAGCTTAAGTGAGAGAAATCGACTGTAGAATCAATTTCTCACAAGGAAGACAGTGCTCCTGAGTTTCTACAGGTGAAATACAAAATAGTTCTGCTACAAGAATTTGTAGATGCTTTGTATAACGGCGATTATTTGGATGAGCCAGAGGCAGTCGCATCTGTGCTTGAATAATCTGAAATCTGTCAATTTCATGAAAATCAGTGATAGAATCAAGTTCTGATATTATTTTGCTTAAGCTTTCAGTATGTGTTGGTTTATAAATATCCGTAGTTTTTAAGATTTCTTCAGTTTGAGACCATTTATGTAATGAAACAAAGCATTCAGGGGCCGGATGCTCATCGCCCACCAAAATATGTCGTTGAATAAGATATAAATCATCAACAAAATGAATTTGAAGATAATTCTCAAAACTCTACGGAATACAGTCACCGCTCATCGCGAAAAGTCAGTCTACATTAAAAACCCTATGGGAGCTGGAATTCGGCCATCATTGATCAAATCCACACCAAAGTAATAGGTTTCTGCACATCCAAATAGTTGCTATTTCCCGAAGGTTTGGTGAAGATTCGTCCACAGCGAGATATGTAGGGAATAAATACACACACACACACACACACACACACACACACACACACACACACACACACAGACGCTGGCAAAAACATTATCGCTCCGCCTTGCTAAAGGCGGGCGATAACAAACTGTTTTTCTGAAGGTTCAGTTTATTTTCTGGTACCTCCAAACAATCTTTCTGTTATCAACAGCTACAAAAATTGAACATCAGAATGTACCTCTCTAAAATGAATAAACTTAGTAACTGCCCTCCCACTGGTGTCTGTCATGATCATGATCATTGTCAGTTCCTCTACCATTCTGGTTTATATACAAATAAGGGAAACGCTTTCCAATTTGTTATGAAAAACTGTCAGGATTGTTGATTCTGTCCCGTTCATTTTCATATTGAGCTTCCTTTTTAAGTCTTGCTTCATTTGTCACTGTGTTGAGGTTGACTTTACATGTTTCAGGCAAGACGTAGCCATACTTTTAACCCGCCCTGTCCCGTCGACGTATGGGTACGTTGCAACGATTTGCATTTGCCAGTCCCGGCGACGTACCGGTACGTCGTGCAATTGCAATGTGCATAATTTCGACAATTTTCAAATTTCGCACTTGATTTGTGGTACGTATCCTCGCATGACCTTCCCCTACCTGCCACCAGGCGGGGACACTCGGCGACCCCACGCAACCCGCGCTAACCCACCACTCGTCCACTCACCTGGTAGCAACGGTCCTGCTCAGACATGGCTAAGAGAGGTCTCTCAGACAGCGAAATTCAAGCCGCCCTGGACACCTTTGCAGGCGACAGTGATTCCCCACTGGACGACGAGGTTATGGATAAGGATTATGTGCAGCCAGAGGAGGAAGAAACCACCAGCAGTGACGAGGAAGTTCCGTATCCCAGGAAGCGGCAGTACGTGACTTACCGTGCTGCTAGAGAGGGGCAGCAGGCAAAGAAGGCACGTGCAACATCCTATCCCTATCCCCAACATGATTTGGAACCAGAATTCGAGGACGAGGACGAGGACAATGACGATGACAGAGCCGTGGGACGTGCTGCCACGTGGTATGGACGTGAGGTCATAACTCATCGTGGCCCAGAGCGCACACCACGTCGTACGAGCAGGTATGGGCCTAGCATTTTGCTTGGGGAGTTAGGAAGTGAAGTGGAGGGAGTGGGGAGTGAAAGGGAAAGTGCAGGGAGGATTAGGGAAAGTGAGAGTGACGTGAGTGAGTCATTGCTCCTCCTACATAGTGTGAGGCGGCGTAGTGGATCACGTGGGCCAGTGTGGGTGCGTTCATTATCACGTGGGGTTGTGAGGGAGGGGGAAGGTGGGGAGGAACCACTCCCAAGCACGTCTTATGCTCCCCAATATCCCCTAACACGTGGTCGAGCTAGGGTGCATGAGAAAGCACGTGGTGTTGTCATGGAGGGGGAAGGTGGGGAGGAACCACTCCCCAGCATGTCTTCTGCTCCCCAATATTCCCCTATTTCATCTCCACAGCCCCCTAATGGTCCTCAAGGCCGTAAGGGTAAGGGAAAGGGAAAGGGTAAAGACAAAGAGAAGAGGAGTGACAGTGGGGAAGCCCTCCGCACTCCTCCTCCCCCACCTCCCCAACCAGGATCTCCTCCCCACCCAGATGAAGGCGGTGATGGGGATGATGGGGACGAGGGATTTGTGGCGTGGAATTGGGAGGATGGGAGTGATTTTTCTCCCCTCATTCACCCCTTCACTAAGCAGGGGCGCTCTGGCTGCATTGCTCCAGGAATTCACCGTAATTCCACCAGGTTGGATTTTTTCCACTTGTTTCTTAGTGAGGCATTTGTGGAGCAGATTGTATACCATACCAACCTGTTTGCAAGCACCCAGCGCCTAGAGAGTGAAAGATTGGGAACAAGGAGTAGGCATTCTATCATCTATGATTACCCTGTCTCCCTTCCAGAAATGTTCTTATTTTTTGCCCTGGTCCTTTTGATGGGTATTATACGAAAGAACAGAATTCCTGCTTACTGGACTAGGGACCCTGTTATGTTTACCCCAATATTTGGTCAAGTGATGAGCCGTAATCGGTTTCAACAAATTCAAAGTCACCTCCATTTCTATGATGCTCATGATCCCGCAAACAACACTGATAAAATGAGGCGAATTAGGTTGATCTTTGATCACCTCAGGCAAACCTTTTGTTCCTCATTCTATCCCTAGAGAGACCTCGTCATAGACGAGTCTCGTGTTGTGGAGAGGCAATATTTCATTTAGGCAGTATATACCCAGCAAAAGGCACCGTTTTGGGTTCAAGATCTTTGTTATGTGCGACTGTAGGACTGGATACATGCAAGACATAGTCTTGTACACCGGTGCACAGACAGACATAATAGAAGATCGAAGTATAGGACTTTCGGGAGCAGTGGTAAAGACAATGATAGAAGACTACCTTCATTGTGGTCACGTCCTATGCCTGGACAATTGGTACACTAGCCCTCTTCTTGCTCGTTATCTTCACACACATGAAACTGGAGTCTGTGGAACAGTGAAGGTGAACCGGCGTCACATGGCCAAGGTAGGGTGGAAACTTGCAAGGAATGAGGTTGTCTTCTTCAAAGCCAACAACATCCTTGCAACTGTGTGGAATCACAATAGAGAGGTAAGCTTATTGTCAACGGTTCACCGCCCCTTGATGCACCGTACTGATTCAGTTGATTACCGTAGCGAGAACAGGCGTCGTATTTGGAAACCTGAGTGTGTCAAGGATTATAATATAAACATGCGCCTCGTGGACCAGTCAGACACCATGATATCGACGGTAGAGTGTGCCAGGACCACGATGAAGTGGTATAAGAAACTGTTCTTTCACTTGCTAGATATCACTGCTCTGAATTGCCACCACCTTCACGCCATGACAACAGGAGTTCAGGAAACATTTAAAGGGTTTGTGAGGGAGCTCACAAGAGAAATCTTTGCATGGTATGCTGTAGAAAGGCCCTAACATCGCACCCGCACTGCCCCTATTGCACAAACTCCCCTGAGAATATCCGGCCGCCATTTCCCCACTCCTATCCCTCCCCAGCCAAACAGACCTAGGCCCCAACGCAGGTGTCACGTGTGCAGTAATTCCCAGGTGAGACTCACGACACAGAGGAAGGACACCCGCTATGAGTGCGTGCAGTGTGACGTGGGTCTCTGTATTCACCCATGTTTCAGCGAATATCACACGTTGATGCAATTCTAATATGGTGTGAATGCGAAAGGACGCTGAAATTATGAGGTAAATGCGACAGACAGACGCTCAGTGAAATTATCAGTCATGTTGATCTCCAAATATTAGTATAAAGTGCATACGGGTATAACATAAGTGCAAAAATTGTATGTAAGTGTATAAATATCCCATAAGTGGAAACAAATATAGCGAGGGTTTTATGATGCGATATTCTGTCGCTCAGTGCAATAAATACGGCCCGTGATTATATAATTATTAATACTGGAAATGTTTACGGGTATAATATAAGTTCAAATTATTGTAAGTGCTGAAATATATTTTAAGTCAAATATTCATAGCGTGTGTATAGAGATGCGATATCCTGACGCTCAGTTGAATGAATAAGGCACGTAATAGTGAAAATAAAAGTCAGCAAGTGGTAAAGTGTGTAATATATGTGAAGAATTAGTATATAAGTGTGTGAGTATTATGTTGGTCGACACATTCATTGCGAGGGTATTTTCATGCAATATTCTCACGCTCACTTGAATAAATAATGCCAGTAAGTATGTACAGTGCAGTATAGGGGTGTAAACGTGTGTAATGTAAGTGGGAAATTATAATTGGAGTGAATAAATAAAGTAGATGATGAAACACGAGTGTTTGAGATCGTGGTTGCTACCTGAATATGCGCTAGCATATCGTTAAATGCCCTCGTAATGAATGAAAATAATTGAAAACATTTACAGTGGTGGAGGAAAGGTTCTATGTAAAGGGAAAAATAATAGGAAAGTGATAAAACAATTTGGTATGTTGAAATACGAGTCAAAGCGAGTGCGCTTACTAAGCTGATGTGCGCTAGACTTATGCTGCATGTCATCATAATGAATGAAAACATCTGAAAACACTTACAAACAGTTGTAATTGGTAAAATGTTATTGAAACAGAAGTATACAAGTAGAAAAAATGATAGGTTGACTGATACAAGAAACTTAGCATATAGCATGTTACGACTCGGACCAAACTCGCTATGCTCGCGCGATGGTACAATGCTTATTTTTCATATATATGTGTCTGAAATCCATTATATTGTTACTGTTATTGTTTATTAGTTCAAATTCAATAAATATAGAGGTGTTGTGTGTTGTTTCTCCCAGTATTCCTTACCATAGAAAACGTGAGCGTCTATCACGTCCATTATAGAACACGACACCTGGCTCGGGGGACCTCACCTGTATGGACCACTTATAGACCACGGGAACCCCTTTCTTTGTGATTTTCCTTCGTTTCTCAACCTAAGCGGAAGTTTTAGCCAAAAAAATGTTTTTCCAAAAAGGCTCGGGACTGGGGGATGTCGGAGGTGCGGAAAACCTCGGGACGTGACGGGTTAAACCCTAGCTGGTCCTTTTCCTCCCAGAACTATGATGCAGTCGCAGTCAAAGTGTGATGCACAAATCAAGATTTCAAACCTCTCTCAAAGCTTCTGGACTATTCAGCAGTGCTCTGATCCATGCTTGACGCTCTTGTTCGTCGTTAGGAAAACACACCATAGGACTGTGTGGCTCTCCACACGACAGTTGAATGCAACACACAGTTTAGGCATTATCCCTGAAGGCAAAAAAAAAAAAAAAAATTGCTTAAGCATACAACTACTGTGTGTGTGTGTGTGTGTGTGTGTGTTTGTGTGTGTGTGTGTGTGTGTGTGTGTGTGTGTGTGTGTGTGTGTGTGTGTGTGTGTGTGTGTGTGTGTGTTTGTGTGTGTGTGTGTGTGTGTGTGTGTGTGTGTGTGTGTGTGTGTGTGTGTGTGTGTGTGTGTGTGTGTGTGTGTTGAATTAACAGGATTTCTCTGAGAATATGGCAAAGTCAGTTAGGTGTTTAAAGAGGAAATTAAGTTTTCCGGTGCTCAAGCAGCTTTTCTCACGCGCAGTGTTCCATGCCTGGGCGGGGATTGACATTTAAGGCGTCTGTATGGCGGCGATATGGTTGGCTCGTTGAAAAGTAGCCAAGGTGTGTGTGTACAGTACATGAAACTGTGAATGAGTGGGTGTGTTACTGTGCGTCAGAGACACAACTGCTTTCCTGATGACATATTTAACCAATGGACCCAAGTTTAAGGCTCCGAGACTGCTCGTAACCAGTCCTTATCTAAAGGCGTCTATGAAATACACTGATGTCTTTGTGAATTTATAAAAGGGGGCTAGAAAACTTTGTGCAAGTATATGTATGGAATAAATTGTGTAAATGTGGACGAATGTATAAGGGAATATGTGAATGTGTGCAGAATGTAAATTAATTTGCAGATGAACACGAATGTATAGATTTAATCCGTGTGCATGATGTATAAAGAAAGATGAGTAATGAGCGCGAATATGTACAGTAAATCAAAAATGTAATTTGCGAGTAGAAACGTGTACCTATGAGGTGGTATCAGGATTCCAAGGGGTTAAGTGGTGAATTATTGGATGAGTGATCCATATCTCTAGATATGCAGGTGATTAGTCCTCCCAATATCATTTTCTTTCCTCTTCCTTGCTTTCTAGACTCTACCTCACTTCACCTGCAGGTGGGAAATAAGAGGCAGGATGATGATGACAGTGACAATGATGATGATGTTGTTGACAGTGGTGGTGATGATGGTGTACATGTAAATTTGAATTATATCCATCAGTGCATATGTTTGCTTCCTGTCTCCTACTCCTATACCTCCAGTATTTAAGGCCTCTGCGTACCAGTCCTCGTCATCTGGATTATGTGACTGGCAAAGAGTAATATTCTCTTTTATTCCTACCAGCACCGTGGGAGGGAAATATTGAGTTACAATGGCTACTGCGACCTCGATCCCGCACACTCATGCACTTTCTCAAAGCCTAAACTTTCATACATTTTCTCACTCAGTTTCATGATCTTACACTCAGTCATGTATTACGTCATTCATCTTATTTCTTACTTTATCGCATACTGTCTCACTCTCTCACACTGTCATATGACATTCACTCCCTTTCTCACACTGTCACACTCTTCCACTGTTACTCAAACATTCACACACCCATTTACTGTCACACCTCACTCTCTCTTGTACAGTTGTATACTATTTCTTTACTCACCAAATCACATTCACCCTCACTCACTCTTACGCAGCCCCACTCACTTTTGCACACTTTGTCATTCCTTCTCGCACATGTTCTCACTCTTGCACACTTTCATTCATTCACTTACCTTAATACTTTCTTATTCAATTTTCCACTCACTGCATATATCTCTCATTTGGGTTTCTCTCTGTCTGTCTATCTGTCTCTCTGAAAGCATGTGTGTGTGTGTGTGTGTGTGTGTGTGTGTGTGTGTGTGTGTAGCGCATCCGAAACCGGAATAACGATTCAATGAAACCTGACATGATGGTTGCGACTGGGTCACAGATGGACCAGTTTCAAGTTTAGGTCGATTGAAATGTTCGTTTTTTCTTAATACTCCTATGTACTCTTGTCGTCTGCAGGAGCAAACTAGCTGGCCTCAATGCATTTGCCCCTGACATCAACCCACACAGTATTGGTTTCGAGTCAAGCGAAGCGCGAGCCAGAAACTTCTCTCATTTGAGCAAGTGCTGAGCTGCCTGAGAGGACAGCGAAGTGCTTGTCCTTTCGAGAGCACTTTTTCGAAACTAATACCAAATTCTAGTGTTGATCTCTTCCACTACTCTGCATTGAAGAAGGAAAGATGGCAGATTTAGACCAAATCAGAATTTAAAAAAAAAAAAAAAAAAAAAGGAGTACAGTTAACCGCTTAAGTTAACGAGAACACAGTACTTTGCGTCAGACTCCATGATGGCTGATTCAGGGCAGTAAATTGTCCAGCCAATTGGAACATGTCACAAAGTTTGGCCATATGACCTGGATACAGGCGTACCATCGATTATACACAGCGGGGTTCTTATACTGTTACCCATCACCTCCTTATCTGTTCAATTTTTGTGAGTTCAAGAGACGGCACAATGCACAGTCAGCGTTGCTATTGTCCAACCGGCCACATGAATTACTTACGCAATCAATGGGCATAAAAAAACATTATTATAAGGAAAAAATCCTATGCACTCCAACCAGATATGATCCTTAAGGTCTACATGCATGAGATGGCTGGGGTTTCTTGTTCACGCAATATCTGTCTTATCTCTCTACGTATTTATCTATATCTATACATCTATATATCCATATCAATATCTAAGAGTCTATCTATCTATCTATCTCTCTATAAAGGGGAAGCAAATACTCACTTTCTGACTAAATATCTGACTTGAGTTGCCAAGTCCCGGGCTCCTACGCTCATGACGGGGCAATACCGGTACTGAGCTGGGTGATGGAGGAACAGATAATGATGCTGGGTAGAAGTCTCCCTCTCTTTCTCTCTCTGAATACATACAGCGTATACACACCCACACACCCACCCACCCACCCACCCACACACACACACACACACACACACATATATATATATATATATATATATATATATATATATATATATATATATATATATATATATATATATATATATACATATATATCTATATCTGTCTAATCTATCTACCTATATAGATAGATACATAGATATAGATATACATATAGATAGACATAAATAGATAGATAGATAGATAGATAGACAGATATAGATCAACATCATCATCAGCAGCCATTATAAGTCCACTGCTGAACAAAGGCCTCTCCCAACCTTCTCCACGAATTCCTTGATTGAGCCAATCTTTGTCACGTTTTCCCTGCAAATTTCTCTGTCTCATCTCTCCACCTCCTGTCTGGCCTTTTTCTGATACACTTACAATCTCTTGGTGTCCAGTCAGTCAGCCTCTTGCTCCATCGGTTATCCCCTATTCTTGCTACATGGCCTGCCCGCCTTCATTTCATTCTTTTATAATTTCTATAATATCTTTGACTTTAGTCTATTCTCTCACTCAAGTTGAACTTTTTCTGTCTGTTAAGGATATTCCCAACAATGATCTTTCCATTGCTCTCTGAGATCGGATTAATTTATTTGCCATCGATTTTGTCAGTTTCCAAGTCTCACAACCATACGTCATAGCTGGAACTATACATTCGTTATATATACTTTTCGTTTCATACAAACTGGCAAGCTACTTTTCATAATGTCTCTATGTTTACCGAAAGCTTTCCATCCAGTTGTAATGCGTTTTTTATTTTGCTATCATTATCTTTCGTTATTTTTAGTCTTTGTCCCAAGTAATTGTACTCTCGACTTCAAAAATGTCTCGGCTTATTCTGATGACACTCTTTGGTGCCTGTGGATTAAACATAACTTTAGGTTTACTCTGGTTCATCTTGAGCACCACTTTAAGACTTTCTCTGTTCAGGTCATTTAACATTTCTGGCAATGTCTCTGTAGTTTCTGAGATTAGGACAATGTCATCTGCAAATGATACAGTAAATGGTTTAGCTTTTCTCCATCCATGTTCACTCCTTTATTTTCCCAGTCTAGCGTTCTAGGCATGCTGTAAATAAGTTTGGTGAAACTGTATCTCCATGACGCACACCCTTCTCAATCTTAATTTTTTCTGAGTCCATAATTATGTAATTTAACTGTAGTATTTCCCTCTTTATCTATGTTTTCGAGCAGTTTTACGATGTTCTCATTAACTCCTTGTTCTCGCAGTGAGTTTATAATTGGTACGTGCTCCACTGAATCGAAAGCCTTTTCGTAATGAACAAAAGAGTACAATGGTTTATTATATTTTGTAGTTTTCTCAGTTATCTGATTCACTGTGTGTAGACGATCAGTAGTCGAGTACCTGCTTCGGAATCCTGTCTGTTCACCAGGTTGGTTTTCCTCCAGATTTGTAGTTATTCTGTTCGTAAGGACTTTAGTGATGAGTTTGTAAATGACTGATAATAAGCTAATGGGTCGATATTCACTAAGATCTCTTGAGTCACCTTTTTTGTAAAGTAAATTAACTATTGCATTACACTATGCTTTGCGAAATTTTCTTCTGTTTGATACAGTGGGTAAATAAGTGAGCAAGCCTATTTTGTACTTCTGCTCCTTCATCCAACAGTAAATGTGCTACTATTCCATCTTCTCACGGAGCTTTCCCTCTTTCCAAAAAATAAGAGAAATATTTACGTCGTCTCGTGTTACCTCTGGTATTTTACTTGTCAACTGAAAACTTAGCTATTGGTACTACGGTCTTTGATGCATACACTTCTCTGTAAAATTCTTCAGCTCTCTTCAACGTCTTATGTCTGCATTTAATGACTTCACAGTTGTTGTCTTTCAGTGATATAATTTGTTGCTTTTCTAATGTAAAATGGTTACATCTGACCTGTTTCAGACTTTCCTTTTTTGATGGTTTATTTGATCTGATCCATGTTTCTCTTTCTTTTTTCTTCTCTTTGTCTTTTGTTGATAAACTTATGTGGTTCCGCTCGTTCTATTTCATTTTTCTTTGTTTTTCCTTTCCTTTCCTTTCTTTTTTTCATAAGCTTTAATGTCTTTTCTGAATACTTCTTGGTTTTGGTTGTATTAGGTTTTCCTACTACCTCCGCTGATTCTCTTAGCATTTTTGTTAGTCTGTCATTCAACTCATCAATGTCACATTCAGCATTGGACATATCTTTTTATCTTTAATCATCTTCTTTCTTTCACTTTTGAAACTGAATCTGGCTGTGCAACCCTCCTTTCTATGGTCACTTCCGATTTTACTTTGTTGATAACTGTGACTTTTGTGATCGTGTTATTCTTATCTGCTATAATGAAGTTGATTTCATTCTTTGTTTCTCGATTTGGGCTTCTCCAGGTCCACTTTCTCCCTATTCTCTTGTGAATGAATGTGTTCATTATTCTCATGTTATACATTTCAGCAAAGTTTACCAGCATATCTCCTCTTTCGTTCCTTTCTCCCACTCCAAATTTTCCCATAAATGCTTCTCCATTTTTTGACTTCCCAACTTTTGCATTGAAGTCTCCCATGAGTATATTATATGTAGTGTTTTCTTCTTCCATTGTCTGGGAACTGTCATAATAGAATGTTTCAGTATCTTCATCTAAGCTTTTAGAGATTGGTGTATATACTTGTATTACTTTCAGGGTATAATTTTTGCACAGTCTAATTACCACCAGTGCTACTCTGTCAGATACACTGCTGAAAGTAACAATGTTGTCTGCAAGATTTCTGTTAATTAGAAATCCTACACCACTAACTCTTTCATTTGCCTTCCTCTGTAGTAAAATAGACGGTTGCTGTCTTCGAGATGGATTACTTTTTCTTCTTTTCTGTGAGTCTCACTCAGACCTACATTATTGCAACTAATGTTTTCCAGTTCAGTAACATACATATCGTCATCGTCATCGTCATCAGCCGTTTGAGTGTCCACTGCAGAACCGGCCTATCCCTACTGAAGTGGGGACAATACAGCCAATGTATCTCTACCAAGTGGCTTAGGCTGTCTAGTAGAGATTGTATGTAGCGTGAGAAGTGCTTGTAAGTGTAGTTGTTGCGTTGGAGTGGTTTTGGACGTGCGTGTAGTCTGTGAACCAAGTGTAATCGGCCCACGCAAGCCGACTGGGTGCAAGCATGCTTTATAGTATGCGACACTGGTTCAACCATGCACCCCTGATGTCCGCCAAAGCAGTACGTGGCCAGAAGAACGCTCCCAAAATTTATTACCCTGGCGGGGCGTGAACCCTAGTTCTTCAGTGTACGAAAACGTACACTTTACCACTGTACCACAGAGGCTCCCATATATATATATATATATATATATATAAAGTGCTCGTGGGCCCTGCGAGGATATATTTATATAAGTGCTCATGGGCCCTTCGAGCCCCTCGTGCTTGCTCCTGCGGAGGGCTCTCATGCAACTATAGTTTATTTTAATTGTACCTATGGGCAACAAATTCTACAGAGATCCTATGGCAAGCACCTCGAGAGGCGTTTTGGGTCAAAATGTGATCGCTGATTAAATATAGTAAAAGTTTTTCAATCGTGATGAGACCAAGTTTTTTCACATCACCACATTTTTTTGCAATTTTTGTGCCAATTTTAGTGCAGTTTGAATGTGTAGTTTGGGCTGGCCAAAATACACACACACACACGGCATTGTCGGAGGAAGACGTCTGTACTGGCGCTCCATACCAGCTCAACACGGCCAGAGGCATTACCTAAATAAGTATCTTTGAATGAGTCAACCTCTGTACCAGGTTAGACTAAATGATTTTTCATTATTAAAAGGAAAAGAAATAATAAGTTTAAATAAGACTGGTTCAAACAACAAAGAACCACGATGCGTTGAGTCAGCTGGGTTTGTTTATACTACAGCAAGACGGGGAAAGCATGCATACTTTGTAAGTACACACTCTGTTCATTTAGTATTACAAAATGGATACATACTTCAGTAAAACAAATTTGGAAAAGAAAAGGGATAAAAGTAAAAAGCAAAATGATGATTTCTACCAAGAACTGGTTGAAGTGGAGACTCACAATAGACTGGTTGAACATGTACACAAACTAGACATGGCTTTCAAAAATGAAATTGATGAAATAAAGAAGCAAATGCACTTGCAAAAGGAAGAGATAGAAAAACTGGGAAGGGAGGCCAATAAGAAAGACACAACCATCAGTGAACTAACAGTGGAATTGAATACGCTTAGGAAGAAAGTGAGTGAAATGGGAAGTACAGTAGTTAATCACGAGAGTGTTATGGAAGAGTTAAAAAATGACACAGAGACAATTAGACAAGCAAGCAGTCTTATGGACCAGAGCAGTGATATTGAGGAGAAGATAACACAGGTGAATGAAGCTGTGCAAAGCTACAAAAATGATGTAGAAACCACGTATGCTGAAATGGTGAAAGTAAAGAAAGACTTAGAAACAAGGGTGGAGGAAAAAAACATTAAAAAGGAAGTGAAAAGAATAATCCAAAACAATCCAAAGTTAGTCAGAGATTCAGTAGAAATAAATAAATCAATAGTAATCACTGGTATAGAAGAGGAAGAAATTAAAAACAAAATCACTAGAGACAAAAAGGAGATGGCAAATGTAATGAGCTTACTGAAAGAAGTATCAGAGGAAATCTGTAGTAAAGACATAGAGGAACACAAAAGGTTAGGGAAATACGAAAAGCAAGACAAGACCTCTAAAGGTGACTTTCCAGAGTGTAAACACTGTGGAAGAGATACTAAAAAATGCAAAGATTCTTATGGAAAAAGAGGAGTTCAAAAATGTATGGATAAAAAGATGCCTAACACAAGAGGAACTGGAATTACTGAAAGAGAAAAGGGAGGAAGCAAAAACAAAAAATGAGGGAAGATCAGAAGAGGACAAGAAGAATTTTTTTACAAAGTAATAGGATTGCAGGTACGAAAGTGGTACACAAACAGGATGGAAGAAAAAGGAGGAAGTTAGTAGAACCATGTCATGACAAGTATATAAACAAGATGATAAAGTTGATGTACTCAAATGTGGATGGAATGGTATCTAAATTACTAGAGATGAATGATTATGTCAGAGAAAATGAACCACAAATAATATGCCTAACTGAGACAAAATTAACACCAAGGATATCCAATGACATACTAAACTTAGAGGAATACAATATATGGAGAAGAGACAGAAATTTAAAAAAAGGAGGAGGAATTATAATATTAACTAAGAAAAATCTAAAAGTCAAGGAAATAAATCTAGATATACCATCACAAGTAGAACTTATTGCAGTAGAGATCGACACATCTGAAGGTAAAGTAATTGTAGCCAATTTGTATATGCCACCCAGATCAAACACATGGGAAAGAGACGAATATGAGGACCTGGCAGAGAGTACAATTCAGAGTATGAGATCCTTGCTACATAAAATGGAAGAGAAATCGGAAAGAATTATACTAACTGGGGATTTCAATACAAACATAAATTGGAATACTCTAGATATGAATAGCCAAGAAAGCTGTTGGGACGAAAAGCTCCTGGATCTCGTACAAGAGTTTTTCTTAACGCAACATGTGAGGGAAACCACTAGAAAAAGAGGACTTGATGTACCTTCAGTGCTAGATCTAATATTTACTAGGCAAGAAAATGACATTGACAGTTTAATATATCACCCTCCACTCGGCAAAAGCGATCATGCAGTACTAAATTATAACTTCAGGATAGCATATGACATAGTAAACAGCAATGACAGTTACAAAAAGAGCCAAAACTATAAAAAGGGAAATTATCAAGACCTAAAGAAGTATTTCTTAGAAGTTGATTGGGAAAATGAGCTTAGAGGACAAGATTTAAATGCTGTATATAAAAATTTTTGTGAATTTTATGAAATAGGAATCCAGAAGTACATCCCACAGCACAAAGAAGCAGATAAGAAAATACAGAAATGGTTCAATACAGAATGTAAAAAATCAAAAGAAAGAAGAGATTTGTTGTGGAATAGATACAGAAGACACAATAGTGAAAGGGCGTATAATAATTACAAACAGGCAAGAAACGACTATACAAGAATAAGGAGGGAAGCCCAAACACAGTTTGAGGAGGATATAATAAATAAAAGTAGTGATCAACCAAAGCTGTTTTACAGCTATATCAGAAGCAAAACCAAAGTAAAAGATATAATACAATCCATCACGGACGAGGGAATCACTACACAAGAGAAAGATATTTGTGAAGCACTAAATAAGAATTTCCAATTAGTTTTTACAGAAGAAAAAAATTTTGAGAGGGAATATGTGGAACACGCATGTCCACACATACTACCAGATATACAAATAGCAGAAAAAGTAATACAGGAGGAGTTAAGTAGATTAGACAGAGGAAAAGCAAGTGGTCCTGATGAAATTTCATGTTGGGTGTTACGAGAATGTGCAAAGGAGTTAAGTAAACCATTATTTTTAATTTTCAAGAAATCCTTGAGTCAAGGGAAACTACCTGATTTTTGGAAAAAAGCAAATATAGTCCCCTTATTCAAGAAAGGAAATAGACAAAATCCTCTCAACTACCGACCAGTATCACTGACCAGTGTTGTAAGCAAGGTATTAGAAAAACTTATAAGAAAAGCTTGGGTAAATCATCTAGAAGAACACAGTATGATAACAGAAAGACAGTTTGGTTTCAGAAAAGGAAAATCATGTGTTACTAATTTGTTGAGCTACTATGACAGAGTAACAAACACAGTGCAGGAAAGGGAAGGATGGGTGGACAGTATCTATTTAGATTTCAAGAAAGCTTTTGACACAGTACCACACCAAAGACTTTTATGGAAGCTGTACCATCAAGGAGGAATTCGAGGCAAACTGTTTTGTTGGATGCAAGACTTTCTCATAAAAAGAGAAATGAGGACAGTACTAAGAGGAAACTACTCATCATGGAAAGAAGTGACTAGTGGAGTACCACAGGGTTCGGTGCTGGCACCAATCATGTTTCTAGTGTACATAAATGATATAAACAGTAACACTGGAAATGAGAGCTATCTGAATATGTTTCCATATGATGCAAAAATACAAAGGAGACTTACTAGCACAGACTCTTGTAGGGAGCTACAAGAAGAATTAAATAAACTTCATGAATGGAGTAGTACATGGCAAATGGAATTCAATGTGGACAAGTGTCATGTAATCAAGTTTGGTAAAAGTGGAAAAAGACCTGATTGGGATTATAAGTTAGAAAATAAAACCCTATACACATCAGAAAGAGAGAAAGACCTAGGTGTGATTATCAATAACAGACTATCTCCGGCTGACCACATCAGCGAGAAGGTACGGAACATGTATACACTGCTTGCAAATATGAGAATAGCATTCACATACATAAATGAAGACATGCTAAGAAAGATAATAACATCATTCATTAGACCAACCCTGGAATATGCATCAATAGTCTGGAGTCCTTATCTCAAAAAGCATATAGACAAGATTGAAAAATTTCAAAGGGCCGCTACAAGATGGATACCAAGGGTAAGGGACCTAAGCTACGAATAAAGACTAAATAAACTGAATCTACCAACACTACAGGAGAGAAGGAAAAGAGGTGACATGATAATGCTATATAAGTGCATATCAGGAAAGGAGAAAATAGACATAAATGATTACTTAACATATGGAGAAGCATCAGCAAGAGGACACTGCAAAAAACTGCATAAGAAGAGAGGTGATAAAGACGTAAGGAGATTCAGTTTCCCAAACAGAGCAATTGATCAATGGAATGCACTACCGAATGAAATAGTGTGTGCCAAAACAATTCACAAATTTAAGGATATGTACGATAAATATGGTCTAAGACACGGGACAATACGAGCTTGACTCATTCCTGTAAAGATACAATTAGGTAAGAACAATTAGGTAAGGTAAGAACACACACACGGCTAGTGCTATAGTATATATATATATATATATATATATATATATATATATATATATATATATATATATATATATATATATATATATTATGTGAGGAAAAAGGAACCAAAGGCTGAGCCCGCATGAACATTCTTTCCAAGAAAAAAACAAAAACAAAGCAAAAGAGAGCCAAATTGAAGATCCATTCATTTTGAGATGCCTTGACACACTGCGTTTGAAAGGCTGGAGATCACAGGAAATAGGAAATACAGACAGAGGGAGACAGTTCCAGAGTTGACGTGTTGCATAAATGAAGAACTGGGAGTAACAGTTAACTCTTGCATTAGAAAGTTGGACAGCAAAGGGATTGGAGTTTTTTGCTAAACAGGTGCTACATGCCCGTCGTAGCAGTGGAGGGATGCAAGCAGACAGTTCAGAGGAGCAGTGACCATTGAAGTAGTGATAGAAAAGAGATAAAGAAGCAATAGTGTGGTGAAGAGACAAAGGTTGAAGGGAGCCAATAAGAGGAGGAGAGTTGATGAGACGAATAACCTTTGCCTCCATCCTATTAAGAAAAGCTGAATGTGGTGAGCCTCCGCACACATAAGGGCTGTACTCTTAACAGGGGCGAATACAACCCGTGCATACAGTAAAGTCAACAATTGTGCAGGGGTGAAGAAGGCACGTAGTCAGCTTAGCACACCTAATCTCTTGGAAGCAGATTTTACAAGAGGTGCAATATGATCTTTCCAAGATAAGTCCCGTGTGAATGAAACCCCAAGCATGTGCGCTGATGATGCAGGATTGAACTGGATATTACTAAACATTAGTGGTTACTCCTGTGGAAAATTTCGATGGGTTGATGGGTGTAAAAACTGAGTCTTTGATGCATTAAAAACAACAAGATTATTTTTACCCCTGTCAGAAATACGAGCCAAGTCAGACATTAGGTGTGCCGTAGCCTCATCCCTTGTTTGTTGAAATAATTGCTGAGATGGACGTTGCAGGAACCGAATGGAAGGGTGAAGGGTGGAATTATCAGCGTATGAGTGGATAGGATTAGATGCACAGCTTAGTAGATAATTGATGAATAAAAGGAAGAGAGTTGGTGATAGGAAACACCACTGTTGATAGATCTAGGAGAAGAACGATGGCGGTCTACAACAGCGGCTATAGAACGACCAGAAAGGAAGCTAGAAATGAAGGCACAGATAGAAGGATACAAATCGTAAGAGGGCAGTTTGGAAATTAAAGATTTATGCCAGACTCAATCGAAAGCCTTTGAGATGTCAAGTGCAATGGCAAAGCTTTTGCCAATGTCCCGAAAGGATGATGACCAGGAGTCTGAGAGGTAGGTGAGAAGATCACCAGTGGATCATCCCTGATGAAACCCATACTGATGATCAGAAAGAAGGTTGTAATAGGAAAGACGCTTTAAATTTCTTCTGTTAAGAATAGACTCAAAAACTTTTGAGACACAGGATGTTAAAGCAACTGGACAATAGTTAGAGGGTTGGGAATGGTCACCCTTCTTTGGGACTGGCTGAATGAGAGCAAACTTCCAGCAAGAAGGAAAGGTACAAGTTGAAAGACAAAGGCAAGAGGTCACTGTACCTAGGCTGGGTGTAAGCACAGAAGCAGAGTTCTGGAGGACAACAGGAGTGACTCCATCAGGCCCATATGCCTCTTTAGTATTGAGGCCAGTGATGGCAGGAAATACATCAGCTGAAGAAATTTAACCTGCCGACTCCTGTTGACATATATATATGTCCAAACATTTTGTCACTATTACTCCCGTTGACGTATGTAAAAGTGCCGCAATTGCAGGGTCCGTCATTTGCACATTTTTCAAATTTCATTCGTGATTTTGGGTATATATACATGGGACTCCTTCCTCTACCAGATGCCAGGCAGGGACAATGCCTAACCCCGCATGACCTCCCTCCCCCCCCTGCAAGCCATTGTCTCAGCATTCACATGTTACCAATGACCTGGCCAGTAAAGACATGTTGCACCACCGTACGAAATTCAAGGCCAGAGAGATTCCCCAATCGATGACAATGTGGAGGACAAAATTTACCTAGCATTAGAGGAAGACACAGTCAGAAATGATGATCAAGTAATGTCGTCCAAAAAGATGAGGTATCTTGATGCATTTGGTGAGTGAAACAATGCTTATATTTCCTATATTACTGTATACTACTTATAAATTCATACCAAATAAATAAAAAAATACCTTTTATGAGTGGTGTGGAATAGTTACCCCTCCCATATAACACTTTTTATCTGGAGCCAGCTCCATAGAAAACACAGGAAGGTAAGGGGTACTGTTACCTGTATCCGGTATTTTAAACCTCAGGGGAGTGATTTCTCTATGAATTTTTGATGTTTCTCATAAAAAGCAGAGGTTTTAGCAAAGAAAACAAAATCGAAAATCTGCTGGGATTGAGGGAGGTCATTGGTTAACCCGCCCAGTCTCGATCGATTTTCCGCCACTGACTCCCCCCAGTCCCGACCAATTTTGGGAAAAATTGTTTTTGGCTCAAACCTCTGTTTTTGGTGAGAAACATTGAAAATTCATAGAGAAATCGCTCACCTCAGGTTTAAAATACTCGATACAGGTAGAAGTACTCCTTACCTTACTGGTTCAGGCTGGTTCCAAAGAAAACGAGTTCTATGGGAGGGTAACTATTCCAAACCACTCATAAACGGTATTTATTTATTTATTTATATGGCACGAATTTATATTTAGTGCGAGAGTATATTGGTTTTCAAACCGTAATATCGGCAATATAAGCATTATTTCACTCACTAACACATCAACATACCTGAACTTTTTTGGCAACATTACTTGATCATCATTTCTGACTGTTTCTTCCTCTAATGCTACGTAAACTTTGTCCTCCACATTGTTATCGACTGGGGAATCACTCTGGCCCTGAATGTCTTTATTGGCCAGGTCACTGGTAACAGGTGAATTGCCGAGACAATGGCATGTGGGGGGGGAGGTCATGCGGGGTAAGGCATTGTCCCTGGCTGGCATATTGTAGAGGAAGGTGTCCTGTGTATATGTACCAAAAATCACGCACGAAAATTAAAAATTGTGCAAATTATGAACCTTGCAACTGTGTGACGTACTGGTACATTGATGAGTCTAGCTGTGACAAAATGTTGCGACGTACTCATACGTTGATGGGACGCCTTGGGTTAAAAATCTGCTGGGATGGGGCGGGTTAATGTCAGCCATGGGAAAGTCAGAGGGTGGAATTGAGGGAGGAACAGCACCGGAGTAGTCTAAGGTGGAATTGGAGGAGAAAGTCTGAGCAAACAGATCTGCTTTATCAGTAGAAGAAATAGTTACAGAGCCATCAGAGTAGAAAAGAGGAGGGAAGGATGATGAGGTAAAGTTGTTAGAAAGGTTTTTGGCAAGGTGCCAGAAAAAGCGGGAAGAATTCCAGTTGGAGAGTTGAGAGCATTTAGTAAGGATTACATTATTTTTAGCAGAGCGAAGAACGACTTAGCACGATTCCGGGCAGAGACATAAAAAAGATGTGATTCAGGGGTGCGCTGGTTCTGGAACCTTTTATAGGCCCTCTCCTTGTTGCGGACAGCATTAGAACAAGTGTGATTAAAACAAGGTTCTCTTGCATTAGTCAAAGCATATGAGAAAGGAATGTATGCTTCCATGCCCGAGAGAATAACCTCCATAATGCGCAAGGCACACTCAGATGGCCCCCAGCCATGGAAGCAACAATCATTCCAGAGAAAATCACAGAAGTACTGCCTGAGGGCCTCCCAATCTGCAGCTCCAAAGTGCCACGGACGACGTTTCTTTGGAGGGTCCACAGGCCGTACAGGAGCGATAGGACAGGTTAAAGTAACAAGGTTATGATCGGAGAAGCCCATTGGAGAGAAAAGATTAACAGTGTAAGCAGAAGGATTAGTTGTAAGAAAGAGGTAAAGTATGTTGGAGCTCTCTCCAAGGCAGTCACGTATACAGGTAGAGTGCTGTACAAGCTGCTTTAGGTCATTACGGATAGAAAAGGTGAAGGCTTGTTCACCAGGTGGATCAGTGAAAGGATAGGAGAGCCAAAGGTGGTGGTGAACACTGAAATCTCCTAGAATGGAGATTGCAGAGAAAGTAGAAATGGATAGAATGTGTTCCATCGTAGTAGTAAGATAGTCGAAGGATTTTCCATAGTCAGTAGAAATAGAAGATAAGTAAACAGCGTAGATATATTTAGTCAGAGAATGACAGGAAAGCCGAAGCCAGAGAGTAGAGAATTCAGAAGAATTATATCTATCTATCTATCTATCTATCTATATATATATATACAAATCCCCCCAATATCCGATGTAATAGAGCCAAAGGCATGTCCGGAAACTGGGTTTGTCCGGGAACTGGGAAAATGCCTCCTGGACAGGTACTTATGGACCCAAACCCAGCTTAACTCAGAAAACCACCTACATAACTCCCTACTGGACATGCATAGCACATATTTAAGACCCTATTCACACAAATAAGGGACAGAAAGCATGAAATAAATGAAAAGGGACCAGAAAATGAGGATTAAGAGGTGAGTATGGAATATATTTAGCAGTATCCAGGGTATTTACAACACGTCCTTGGCCGTCGCGAAGAATAACTCGCCTCCTCTCTGACTTTGACAGTACAAAGGTGCACCTGAAGCACGTACAACTCAGAATTCTAATTTTTTGACACTGTGCATTCTTTGCTTACTTGCGCTGCACTTGAACCTCACAGTGTTGCACTCTGCACTTAAGCCTTTGCACTCTGAAATGGGGAGGAGGCAGCATTGCCCTGCTGGATGTGGGTGAAACTATGCAGCAAAACACAGCTGTTCAGTGCAGCACCCAGTTCAAAGTACGGTTGAAAAAAAAATCAGATATTTTTTGCTTTTTTACGTTTTTTGGCCATTTTGGGGTTCAGAAGGCTGGGACCCAAAATGTCCGGGAAATGGGGTGTCCGGGAATTGGGTGTCCAGGTATTACAGGCATTACTGTATATATATATATATATATATATATATATATATATATATATATATATATATATATATATATATATATATATAATACTCAACTTAACCCTGCATCATAGTTGAACATGCTTGAGTTTCATTTGCTTGGGACTTGTCTTGGAAAGATCATATTACATCTCTTGTAAAATCTGCTTCCCAGCTATTGGGTGTTCTAAGCCGACTCCATTCCTTCTTTGCCCCTGCACAACAGTTGACTCTATACAGGGGTTTTATCCGCCCCTGTGTGGAATACAACTGTCATGTGTGGGGAGGTTCCCCACATACAGCTCTTCTCAATAGGGTGGAGTCAAAGACTTTTCGTCTCATTAACTCTCCCCCTCTTACTGACTCCCTTCAACCTCTGTCTCTTCGCCGCACTGTTGCATCTTTATCTCTTTTCTATCGCTTCTTTAATGGTCACTGCTCCTCTGAACTGTCTACTTGCATTCCTCCACCTCTACGACAGGCGCGTAGCACCCGTCTAGCAGCAAACTCTCACCCTTTTTCTGTCTAACTCTCTAATGCAAGAGTTAACCGTTACTCCCAGTCCTTCATTTATGCAACAGGTCAACTCTGGAACTGTCTCCCTCTGTCTGTATTTCCAGCTTCCTATGATCTCCAGTCTTTCAAATGCAGTGTGTCCAGGCATCTCGAAATGAATGGATCTTGAATTTGGCTCTCTCTTGTATTTTGTTTTTCTCTTGGAAGGAATAGTTTTGCGGGCTCATTACCTTTGGTTCCTTCTTCCTCATATAAATATATATATATATATATATATATATATATATATATATATATATATATATATATATATATGGCAGAGAAGAGACGTGCATATGAAGTGTGGCTGCAGAGGAAG
Organism: Coenobita brevimanus; assembly: GCF_032717465.1. Taxonomy (NCBI): domain Eukaryota; kingdom Metazoa; phylum Arthropoda; class Malacostraca; order Decapoda; family Coenobitidae; genus Coenobita; species Coenobita brevimanus. Next base: position 34,391,647 of record NC_136958.1, on the reverse strand, counting down.
GATGAGATGTCATATGAAAGGTATAAGGAGAAGAGGAATAGAGCGAGAAGGGCTGTGCGTGATGCTAAAGTGGCAGCAGATGAGAGGTGGGGTAGGCGGCTGACAGAGAATTTTCAGCAGAATAAGAAAATGTTTTGGAAGGAGGTGAAAAGGGTGCGAAAGGGAGAGTCTGGGAAGGAAGAACGAGTAAAAGCAGAGGATGGAAGGATGTTAATTGAGATGGATGCAGTAAGGAAGAGATGGGCAGAGTATTTTGAAAGATTGTTAAATGTAGAGGAGGAAAGGGTGGCTGAGATTGTGGCGGATGGAAGGGTGCAAGGAATAAATGTGTTGGGAGAGTTGAATGATTCTTTGATCACGAAGGAAGAAGTGGAGAAGGCAGTAAAGGAGATGAAAACAGGGAAAGCTGCAGGTATGGATGGGTGTGCTGTGGAATGCCTGAAGGGTGGTGGAGTGACTATTGTTGACTGGTTAGTAAGATTGTTGAATGTGTGCTTTGAGAAAGGTATGGTGCCAATTGACTGGGCAAGTGCTTGTGTGGTCCCGTTGTATAAAGGCAAGGGTGATAAGTATGAATGTACTAGCTTTAGGGGTATAAGTCTGTTGAGTGTTGTAGGTAAGGTGTATGGTAGAGTGTTAATTATGAGAGTTAGAGAGGGTACAGAGGGAGTGATTAGTGATGAGCAGTGTGGCTTTAGGAGAGGGAGGGGATGCGTTGATCAGGTGTTTGCTGTGAGACAAGTGTGTGAAAAGTATTTAGCGAAAGGCAAGGATGTGTTTTGGGCATTTATGGATTTAGAGAAAGCGTATGATAGAATTGATAGGGAGGCTTTGTGGACTGTTTTAAGATTGTATGGACTTGATGGTAGGTTACTAAAAGGAGTGAAAAGTTTTTATGTAAATAGTAGAGCGTGTGTAAGAGTGGGAAATGCTGTGAGTGATTGGTTTCCCGTGAGAGTGGGGCTGCGACAGGGATGTGTGATGTCGCCTTGGTTGTTTAATATTTACATGGATGGTGTTGTAAGGGAGGTGAATGCAAGAGTTTTAGGTGGTCTGAGTCTGGTAAATGTTGATGGAGGAGAGTGGAATCTGAAGCAGCTGCTGTTTGCAGATGATACTGCACTGGTGACTGATTCAGAGGAGAGATTGAGACAGTTGGTAGAGGAGTTTGGAAGGGTGTGTGAAAGGAGGAAATTGAAAGTAAATGAGAATAAGAGTAAAGTGATGAAGTGTACGAGGTTGATAGATGGTAGGGGGATGAATATAGTTTTGAATGGTGAGTTGCTTGAGGAGGTAGATTGTTTTAAATATCTAGGGTCACATGTTGCTGTGGATGGAAGAATAGATGCAGAAGTGAAGTTTAGAATAAATGAAGTAGGAAAGGTGCTGGGAGGAATGAAAAAAGTGTTTAAATGTCGTTCGCTTAGAATGGATGTAAAGAGAAGGCTGTATGAGGGTGTTGTGGTACCGACTGCATTATATGGGGCTGAAACATGGAATATGGGTGTAGCAGAGAGGAAAAGTTTGAATGTAATGGAGATGAGATGTCTGAGGAGTATGTGTGGAGTGACGCGTATGGATCGGGTGCGAAATGATGAAGTGCGAAGGAGAACTGGAGTTGTTCGGGAGATGGCTGGTAGAGTTGAGCAGAGGGTGTTGCAATGGTTTGGACATATGGAGAGAATGGATAATGAGCGATTGGTGAAAAAGATATCTAGATCTGATGTGAGAGGTGTAAGGCTGAGAGGAAGACCACGAATAGGATGGATGGACAGTGTGAAGAGAGCGCTGGATGCGAGAGGGATGTCTGTTGAGCAAGGAAGAGTGGCTGTGCATGACAGAAATAAATGGAGAGAAATTGTGAATAAATAAGTGATGACGCAGCCCTGAGGGGATATTCTCCCGCATTTGGTCTGATCAGCTAGTCAGGTCAGGTGCGGGTAAGGGGATGGGTCTGTTATGATGTGGCAGGGGTAAACCAGTTCTGCTGTCGGGCCCTGCTGCGGATGTCACTGATTGCATTGCCCAGTTGACCCTTGTGCGGTGTGGTGCGGTGAGGATCTGTCCGTTCTCCCCTTTGGGGCTAAGATGCAAATGAATGTGTTTGAATGGATGTGCAAATGGAGAGTGAGTCGTCCTGTCTCGGCTACCTCCCTTTCCTTGGGGGAAGCAGCCTAGGTATATAGATAGATAGATAGATAGATAGATATATCTATATCTATATCTATATCTATATATCTATCTATATATCTATATCTATATCGATATCTATACATATCTATATCTATATATATATCTATCTATCTCTCTCTATATATATATCTATATCTATCTATCTATATATATATATATATATATATATATATATATGTATTGGCAATAATAATTTTCTTTTCTCAATTTCTCAATTCTTCTGACAAGTTTTCTAGCTTGAGGTGGATGTCCAGACATCAAGTTACTAAGGTTATTCATACTTATTAGTCGACGTTTCACCTTCAATGAGGTATCATCAGGGCAATACTGAGAACAAGGGGAATACATATACTTTGTATAAATATATATATATATATATATATATATATATATATATATATGTATAGAGAGAGAGAGAGAGAGAGAGAGAGAGAGAGAGAAGCGAATCTTTTTCTACAAGATAGTGGTAATTATTTTCACAGTGATTTAAACTTAGTTATGAATACATATCACCTGGCAAATGACTGTACATATACAGTAATAACGAGAGAGAAACATGAAGAAGCATGAACACAGTAAATATAAAGATATATGTAAATGCTGAAATACAAGGATAAAATCTTGACAAAAAAATATGGTTTTTATAGCAAACAGGCAGATGAACATGATTGTACACACAATGATTTCTGCTGCTAACGCGACAGTGGATGGACTAAAATTTTAAAAAACGATTTAAGGGATTATGAACTGGGTTATATTTACAGTAGTGTAAAAACTCAAAAACCGGGTTACTTTGACCCATGATATCCCAGATCCCCATCCCCACTTCTAAGCTGGCAGAGACTCAATCAACAGATATTACCTTATGTTCCCAGTACTTATTGTTTACACTCGACAAAAGTGCTTATTGAAGTCGTAAAGCTCCGACACAATAGCGGCTTTATTGCTGCTCTGGATGTGGAAAGCCTTTCCACTAATGAGCCAGTAAAGTACAGTTGAGATAATTGTAAACTTTACATATGAGAACTCTGATCTTGATCCCCCCCTCCCCAAGTTGCCAAGAAATATTTTGAGAGAAATGCTTAAGGCCTGCATTATGGAAGCTCCATTCAAGTGTCCAGAAGGCAACCTCTACCTGCAGCGAGATGGTGTCGCCATGGGGTCCCCACTGGGAGTCCTGTTCTCCCAGGCTTTCATGGCTCATGTGGACGCAATTGCCGTGGATGAGGTGTCTCCCTAGGTATACTGCAGGTATACTGATGATGTTTTTGTAAGTGTACATGATGAAACTACCCTTCTTGGGCTATGTAAATGCCTACAGGAACCAATAGGACTCAGATTCACTGTAGAAGTGAGTGAGAATGGGCGTATCCCGTACCTGGACATCCAAATCAATGCTACAGCTAATGACATCACTTCGGATGTATACCCTATAGAAAACCCACAGATGTGGGGAAATACATGAATGGTGCAGGTGATTGCTCGAAGGAGTACAGGCTAGGTGTAATTCAAACGTATGTGAGAAGAGCATTGAAAGTTTGTTCCACATGGAAGCTTGTACACCAGGAACTGAGTCGCATTAAGCAGATCCTTGTTAACCATTCGCACTCAAATGTAGATAATGACTGTTTTATAGATAAAGTGATTACCCAATATGTACTAAAAAAGAAGTAAAATGTAGCCAAATAGGAAGCAATCACTGTGTACTAGAGAAACACCTACACTAATGTCTATAAGAAACATGAGAGGGTTGTCCACTACATAGTACACAGGAACTGCAAGCCTACCAATATCAAACTTGTAATTGATTATATCGTAGTCGTAGCCGAGCTGTACTAGACAATGAGTTTTTGTAGGAGATAACCGTAGTTTACTTGTAGTTGAAGGACAGGAGAAATATAAAGATTAGTACTGGGGTTTGAAGTTTGTAGTTGATTTTTTCATAAGAAGATAATCAATATTTACACTAAATATGTCTCACAAGAGTGTATGGAGGTCAGTGAGTTTTATGCTTACTAGCTTTGCAAGCCTGTCTCTTTTACCCCACCGTGCTTCTCTCTCTAGAGTCTAGACCCCTTTCTCATTAGCTCTCCTTGTCTCCTTCTCACTTCTATCTCCCTTCTGCTTCTGCCTCCTAACTCCTCTCTCGTACAGGAGAGCTTGTGTCACGTGTACAGTACTGAACGGTTGAGCAGAATTTTCTCGATTTGGGGGGACTTTCCTATCAGGTGTCACGAGATGCTGTTTGTGGCCCATTGTACTGTGTGTGGCACTCCTGCTGAGAGAGAGTGCGAACATCACTTCCTCCAGGCCCTAGCCATGACTTTGACTTAACTTCTATATTACCTATGTATGCTAGCAGCTATAGTGTATTATATTATGATATTTTAAAGTCCTGACATCGCTCGGTCACTCCCTGTTGGCGAATTTACGACAGCATGTAGCAACTAATTCTAATCTATTGACACACAGTATTCATTATAATATTGTAGAGATATAATATCCATGACAGTATTGTACAGACATAATAATACTGTAGAAACATAACACATTGTAGTATTACATTGTATGTATAATGGAGTAAATACATTGTAGTAAAAGTGAATACAGAATATTGCATAATATTTTGTAGTACTTATTGTAAGAGTCATTAATATATTTGTAAAGTATCCTTGATTATATATATATATATATATATATATATATATATATATATATATATATATGAGATAGAATGATATATATATATATATATATATATATATATATATATATATATATATATATATATATATATATATATATATGAGATAGAATGATATTGTTATATGAATTGGATATATGTATATCAGTGAACAATAATTCATGATTAGATTAATATTATATAATATGTTACCTCCTAATTTTCTTGATACTTTTTAAAAATATAATTTACACTATTTACATACATTTCACTCAGGAGGTCTCACTTGAATGTTTGCTCTTCCTCCCGTAAATACTGACTCAACAGTATGTTTGCAATCCTTGCTTGCATTCTGTGCATCACAAACAGTAATATACCAGATACAATGGAGAAGATTATAAACACAGTTGGAGCTGGGCTATACATATAATATGGGCTGAACATACACTCATTTCTTCCCAGGGCTTCATGTTTCATTGATTAATTGCATAGTTTCAGACTTAGGTGAGGTCAACTTAATTCATGTGCTCATGTTTAAATCCATCTCAGGTAGTGATTGGAAGTATTTGTGTGTGTGAGTGAGGATGGCATAGTGATTGTTTGTAGCTAAAGTGGACAAAGATGGTGTAAGTACAGCACAATAGTCAGGTGCTATGTATAAATCTGATGCTGAACTATGAGATGGTGGTATATCTGGACAAATTATGAAAACTGATGTGTTATGAGTGAAGTAGAAAAACTGTGAGTGCCCGATGCGTTGATAATGTGTAAGTTTATCTGAAGCAAATGTGAAGCTGCATTGGTGATGAATGTCATGATTTCTTATGATAGCCATTTCTCATGGGACTGTTCCAGTAGGCTGAAACGTGAAAATGTATCCAGGACAAAAGTGAACAGCATGTAAGGATGTACAACACTTTCGTTCAATCGTTGATTCAGTAGCGAAAGTGACAGTGTCCTGTCTCTTGGAGACCATGATGAGTTCGGTGTCTGTTGATGTTGATGGTGACCAAGGTGTCATTGTCCTTAGAAGGAAAGGAATATATTTGATAGACCGTGAAGGGATTATCTGTTATGAATTGTACATGAACTATTAATGATGTTGGTGTTACAGCTGCTTCTAAATATGGATAATATAACATGAGATTCCTGCCCCGGAATAAATGCTTCAAACCATGTTTATGCATGCCTTGACTGATTATCTGACGTAGATCGTGGACTGGAAGTAGGTTATTGGTGATCTTGCCATTACCAGCATTTACAATACCTTTCATCAATGACTGATAACGAACTCTAGTGTTATCTAACTGGAGTATTATTATGCCAATATGTTCCATGATTAATGAGTAGTGTTAAATAAGTGTCATGTTTCCTTCCATGGCATTTATTTTGTCCATACTCTGGTGAGTTATACTTTGAGCCTTTCTGAGATTTTTCACGATCGTCGTCATTGCTGTGTTTTGACCGTCAATTAGCTTCTGTTAATATGTTCATACCTGAGCTATCTTATTAAATTTGTTGTTCATTTCTTGAAGATCTTCCTCTGTTGCCAATCCAAAAAGGTTCCCTAGAAAGCACCACTAAGGTAGAACAAACCGTGCCTTTCACGTGTACGTGTGATGTTGATCGTGTCCACAAATGCCTCCATTCCACGAGATGGGATATCTTGGGTCATGATAAGCATGCTTGATTTACTTTGTTCATCTTCCATTTCGCTAACTTCACGATTTCAGTCACTTCCTTTGTGTTATGAGCTTCTGAAACAGAACTTCCTATCACAAATTCCAGTGTCCTCAGTAGTTTGGCAATGTTCTCAAATAATACCGGTAATTCATATAAGAAGTCCAAACTAATTTCAGTACTCATATCTTTCACGATTGCTGTCGAGGCCATTGGAGTTATGAGATATCCTTATCTTACCATATGTTGAGGGTCTAAGTGAGCTGATCCTCTTGCTATATAGAGGAGAATCCACGGTATAAGTCCCCTTATCGTTACCTACCGAAAAAAAAAAATCCATTAATTAGCTAATCCAGTCATGGTGTGGTCGATGATAGTGATGATGTGCATTACAACTGGCTCATGGAGAACAATAACTTTGCTCGGTGTTTCACTTGTAGAAGGAGTTTAAATCGATACCTGTCTCATGTAAATGTTGTATTGTGGCATTGGTAGCAACAGTTGCACCTACTTTTGTGCATTTGTTATGCAGTCTTAATTTATTTTTATATGTATTGATTTCCTCTAGTTTATTTTTACCGATAGTGTTCGGTGTTTCGGTTGTGTCCGAGGTTGCATAATTGCTGGCTAAATTCCTTGGGACCCTTTTTAAATGATCAACATGAATTTGTATTTATCGCCACTTGAGAGTGATGTAATTACTACCTTGTCTGCAGTCTTTTTAATTACTCTGTAAGGGCCTTCAATTTTTGATGATAGTTTATTGACTGAAGTGTGAATAATACCATAGACAATGTCTCCTAAGTGAATAGTTGATTCTTTTGCCCATTTATTGAACAACTCCATCATTTCTTCCTTGGATATCGATGACTGTTTCTTCACCCTTTTTTGTATATCCTGGAATTCACGCGAACGGAGTTTAGGATTATTGTCATAATTAACCCGTCACGTCCTGAGCTATTTCGCACCTCCGACACCTCCCAATCCCGAGGTATTTTCGATTTTTTTTTTTTTGGCTAAAACCTCCGCTTTTGATGAGAAACACTGAAAATTCATAGAGAAATCGTTCACCTGAGGAATACTCGATCCAGGTAGCAGTACCTCCTTACCTTACTGGGTTTTCTAACAGGCTGGCACCAAAGAAAATGAGTTCTATAGGAGGGTAACTATTTCACACCACTCATAAACGGTATTTATTTATTTACTTGGTACGAATTTATATGTAGTACGAGAGTATATTGGTTTTCAAACAGTAATATAGGCATTATAAGCATTGTTTCACTCACTAACTCATCACCATACCTGACCTTTTTTTGCCACATTACCTGATCGTCATTTCTGACTGTTTCTTCCTCTAATGCTATGTAAACTTTGTCCTCCACATTGTCATCAACTGGGGAATCACTCTGGCCCTGAATGTCTTTACTGGCCAGGTCACTAGTAACAGGTGAATTGCTGAGACAATGGCATGCAGGGGGGGGAAGGTTATGCGGTGTAAGGCATTGTCCCTGCTTAGTATCTTGTAGAGGAATAGAGGAAGGTGTCCCGTGTATACGTATGAAAAATCATGCGCGAAAATTGAAAATTGTGCAAAATATGAACCTTGCAATTGCAGAATGTACCACTACGTCTTCGGGACTGGCAAACGCAAAATGTTGCAACGTATCCATATGTCGACAGGACGCCTCGGGATATATACTGGTAAATTTTCACCTAGAATTTCGTAAAATAATTTCTTGTCTGTCCCATAGATAATGAAATGTGGTGTGTGTTCTATGGATTTATTAATTGCTCCATTAATTGAATCTTCCAGCCCGGGAATCCAATCATCCCAGCTTGCATAATTGTCACTGAGGGTGTGTCGCAGCACATCCAACACTTTTTTGTTTTGTCTCTCTACCAAACCAGTAACCACTGGATGCTGGGTGACATGCTAGGACATTTACCTTTTATATATTGTATTGTTTACATATTTATTGCACGATTTTGAAATTAAACTCACCCCCATTATCACTTATTAATGGTCTTGTGAATCTCTATATGACATTATCCTTGATTTCCTTTGCCACTGTTTCTGCTGTCTTATCCTTAATTGGGGCTAAAATCACAACTGTTGTGAAATGGTCTGTAGCAACGAATAGATTATTATTATTATTATTGTAGGATAAGGGTTACTTAATTAAGTCAACCGCGACAATGTCCCACTGTTGTTAGGTACGGGGCATCTCCTTATAAGTGTAGGTGTTAACATGTAGCCTTTGTGTCTTAACCATGACTTGCATCTGTCTATATGGCTGTATATATCTTTTTGTAATGATGGCCATTAGTATAACAGTCTGGCTTGTCTAACTGTTCTATCCTTGCCAGGATGTCCTGCATGTGGACTATCGTGTATCATCCTTAATACTTGAGGTAACATTTCATTAAATACCACTAATTGTTTATTATTTTTTTCTATGGTTTGGTTGTCCTGGGTTGATCCTACAGTATATAAGGCATTATTGACTATTGTGAATTGTTCGAGTGGTATATGTAGCTTTGATAACTACAGGTCCTCGCCACTTTCCAATTTGTTTATAACTTTAGACCATGCTGGATCAAGTCTCTGTGCTTTCGAGATTTCATCATGGTTGGGATGTTTCCCTTAAACCTAATGTCGCAACATGAATTGTCGTCGGATTCCTAGATAGTGCATCAGCTGCTAAATTTATTTTGCCTTGTATGTAGTGAATATGTACATTATAGTTTTCAAATGTACATTTCCATCTTGTTCTCCTCCCATAGAGGAGTTTTTCTTGGAACATGCCCACGAGCGGCTTATGGTCGGTGAATAGGTGAATTTCGTAACCATGTACCAAATCTCGAAATTTTTATGCTGCAAAGACCACTGCAAGTGCTTCTAGGTCTGTAGTGCAATAATTTTTCTTTGCACCTTTTATGTGTCTGCTAGCGAATGGCTGATTTTTTTCCAAGTTTAACTTCTTGGATAAATATGGCCCCTAATCCTTTAAGAGATGCATGTGAGCAAATTATAAATGGTTTTGTGAAATAAGGACAGGCCAAGAAAGGCGCACCTGTAAGTTTACCTTTCAATTAATTTATTGCTAGTTTTTGTTCCTCTCCCCACTGGAATACAGCATCTTTTTTCAGTAGAAGGAATAATCGTTGTGCTATATGAGAGAATTTATTTATGAGAGGTTTGTAATAGCCCACCAGACCCAAAAATGATCTTACTTCATCTATATTTGTGGATTCAGGGAAATCCCTTACTGCTTGTATTTAGTCCTCAGACATGTGGATCCTTTCTGCATCTAGTCTGTGGCCTTTGAATTCTATTTCCTTAAAGCAAAAATTTAATTTAGACAGCTTAATTTTTAAACAAGCATCAGCAAGCTTATGTAGGAGCTGGTCTAATTTCTGTAGATGTTCATCGATGGTGTGTGTTGCAATTATGATGTTGTCCAAGTAGACAAATATTCCCTTTCCTAGCATTCCAGACAATACTGTACATGATTCATTAATCCTTGAAATGTGCCTGGCCTGTCCTTAACCCCATTGGCACTTGTTTATATTGGTAATACCCTGTATTTGTGGAGATAGCAGTGTATTTGCATAATTCTCGATCAAGCCTTATTTGATGGTAGCCATTAAGCAAATCAAATGTGTAAAATACATTATTTTCTGGTCCAACATTTTGCAAGATGTCACTTAACAATGGCATAGGACACCGGTCAGGGACTGTGTACTGGTTTCATTTACAGTAATCTACAACCACACGCATTTATCCGTTTTGTTTGGGCACGAAACATAATGGGGCATTCCACAGGGAGACAGGTGGCTCAATAATACCCAGTTTTAGCATTTCCTCAGCACATTGATTTGCAAGGGTATGTTGTGAGTGCACTACTCTATAGGCTGGTACATACTTTGGTTGTGTGTCCAGGTGCACATTAATCTTGTGTTTACTCAGGTTTGTACACCTTAATTGTTCTCCAGGTAATGCTACAGTTTTTTTATGTTTCTGTAATTAACCCTTTAACCACAGGGCGTCACTTTCGTGACGCTCGGGCGAAATGGATTATATGGCGGGGCGTCATTTTTGTGATTCTGTGTTATTTTGAATTCTCCCAGGCTTTCAAGTGGTGGCTTGTATTATCTGTCGATACTGCCAGTGTCCAACAATAGTCAGCGCTCCTAATGTCATCTGTACTCCCATCCATTGTTGACAATTTAGCCATTTATCCCCGTTCTTGACTCCCCTTCCTACCTCCCCTCCATTACCCTCTCCTCTCGCCTGCCCAACCATGCTGCACTAAGCAAATCTTCCCCAGAATTATCCACTGATTTCATCCATTGAAATAAGCCCTATCCCCTATTCTTATACAAAATAATATATACCAAAAAGAAATAAGGTAACTGATAGTGCCATACACCTGGAATTGGCTAATTATCACCTGGCAACACCCCACGTGCACTAGTTTGCTAATTTTCCCTCGTAATTTCCCCTTGAAATACGCCGTATAATCTATTCTCGTAATAAAAGTATATATAAGAAAGGAAGGGAGAAGCCTAAGTGATATTTACATTCATCTGGAACTACCTAATTTATTATGTACTGTCGAGATTCCCTACCAATCGTTTCATAGCGTATAAATTAGCAGCTGTCACCCTACTGACATTGTCAACCCTTGGCTGCCCATATACGCCATGTCATTCAGTTCCTTGTCATCCTCTGAGGTGAAATCATGTCGCACTCGCCCCCCGCCATTTCCGCCGCTTCTGCACCCATTGCAAAGGGCCCTGTGACCTCTACCCCTAGAAAAACTCGTGTGGGAAGCAGTAAAGGACTAAATGACTCAGCAGTGGAACATGAACTGGCAGAATTATCTATGACAATGATGGATGGTGACTTTGATCCTTTGGGTGAATCGTGTGATGAGCCTGGGGAGGAAACCATGACAGAAACTGCAAGTACGAGTGCTTCAGTGTCCCAAGTTCGTCCTAGCTCCAAGGGTAGTGCAGCAAGGGAAGGAATTTGGGAAGGGAGTGAAGAGGAAGTGGGTTAGCCCCAGAATAATGGCCCCGCGTGACCCAGCCTGCAATGAGTCCCGAGGTGAATCACCTCCCCGCTCTCGCAGCCCCACTTCACTAATTTCTTCCTCCTCTTCAGTGGAAATTTCTCCTGAATCTTCGTCATTGGAGTCTCCACCAGCACCTACAGTGAAGGCAGGCCGTAGGGGATGAGGTAAATCCCTGACTCATAAAAGTAGAGTAGCAACTAGAGTAAGGGCTGCTTCTGCTACATGGCAACCTAGGGTCAGTGAGAGCGACCTTGAAACAGCCCAGTCTACCTCACAGGCACCCTGCATCCTCACCCACCCTACATCACCACGAGAGGGAACCCTGCACGCCTTCGTGTGGACGGAAGGTTCCGATTTCGTCCCTGAACAACTCCATTTTGACGAGAGTTCCTCAGGGATACAGCCTGCCTTCACTCTTGACGAGGATGCTGAGTGTGTGGACTTCCTTTTGGCCTTCCTCAATGACGAAGTCATGCAGCACATATGTGATGAGACAAACAGGTACGAATCACAACGTGCTGCAAGTGGTGCAGGTGCAGCGAAGATGCAACAGTGGACCATGCTGGGAGTGCAGGAGCTGTATGTGTTCTTCGCCCTCATGCTTCTCATGCCACATTCAAAGAAGCATGAGTTGGAAGAATACTGGTCCATGGACCCCTTATTACCCTCACTTACCTTCAATAAGTGCATGGCCAGAGATCGTTTTCGTAACATCATGGGAAACCTGCACTTCACCAACAATGATGTACCTTCCCAGACTGACCCACTCTGGAAGATCCGGGAGATTCTGAGCAAAATGAAGGATAAATTTATGTCATTCTTCCACCCATTTCAGAAGGTTGTCATAGACGAATCCTTGGTTTTGTTCAGAGGACGTCTGAGGTTCACACAGTACATTGCAAGCAAACGTCATCGTTTTGGAACGAAGTTCTTTGTACTGTGCGACCGTAAGATGGGGCACATCCTTGACTTCGTCATCTATTCAGCCAGCACTGTCGATCTGGACAAAACACATCCCCTTGGCTTCTCAGGCTGTGTAGTGAAAGTGCTGCTTGAAAGGTATTTTGGTGGGAATTATGTGCTGGATACTGACAACTACTATACAGCACCAAAACTTGCTAAATACCTTGCAGAGCACGGCATCGGCTCCTGCTGCACTGTGAAGAGCAATCATGCCAACTTCCACAAATTCCCTGAAGCAGGAAACTCACAGCGAGGAGACGTGCACCTACACAAGTCTGAGAAGATGCTGGCAATATGGTGGCATGACAAGAGGGTTGTGCACATGTTCATCACCGTACACAAGGGGGAACTGAAAGACAATGGGAGGTCGACCGTAGGACAGGCGAACCTGTGAAGAAACCTGATGCTATCATCGACTATAATATCAACATGCGGCTGGTGGACAAGTCCGACATGATGATTGGAGAGATTGACTGCCTCAGGAAGAATACTAGGTGGTACAGGAAAGTTTTTCTGCATCTCATTGACATGACGATGCTGAACACCTTCATCCTGTACAAGATGAAGGTAAAGCCACCCAAGTCCTTCTCCCTGAGGTTGTTTGCCAGGACTTGTGTTCAGCAGCTGCTTGAGAGGTATGGTAGGGTGACAGCGGCAGCTCCAAGGCTCCATTCTGTAAGACTTCCTGACAGAATTGAGCAGAGGGCGTACATGGATCGGAACAAACTGGTGCAAATACCTGCCACAATGAAGAGGAAGGCTGCGATCCACAGGTGCCAGGTGTGTGCACATACCACCAGATGCACACCTGAGCACAAACGCACCTCTTGGCAGTGCACTGAGTGCCAGGTTCCCCTCTGCGTAACCTGCTTCTTCAGTTACCACAGCCTGAAGCAGTTCTAAAAGTGTGCATGTAAATAATGTGTAAATAATGTGTAAATAATGTGTAAAGAGCAAGTGAAAGCAATGGATGTAAATATGATTGATCAGTGTAATATAGTTTTATAAGTTACTGCAAGTGACAGTGCATAACTTAGTGTAAGTAAAATAGAAGTGTAAATATTGAAAATGCAATAGAAAATTTAAATAGAAATGTAAATAATTAGTAATATAAGAATATGAGTACAAATACTTGACAGTGACAGTGAAACCTTGGCTCACTACATAGTTTACTGAAGGAAAATGAATGCCTAGAGTGACAATAAACTACTATTACTGAAGGAAACTTGTGGATAATACTGTAGATATACAGTATATAAGTGTAATCAGTTAATAGGAATATAAAGTGTGAGTGTTTTTATGAATAATAAATGACAGAATGCCAGTGGGGAACAAGGACGGGTCGGAAGCTCGTACGCGCTCGTAATTTACGTTGCTTTCACAGTGTTTTTTTTTTTTTGGAGTATGGATTCCAAACTATTTGAAAATCATAGAATAGTGTCTCTAGTAATAATATCAGGCTGTGGTAATCATATTACGGGATGTCAGGAACTGTAAAGTGGAGACCTCGTTACCCAACTTCAGAAGTGTCCACAAGTCCTACGGTTGTCGGTGAAGGCTCAACAAATATCCCAGGAGAAAATTGAAGGTATGTGCCATATGCATTTGTAATTATATTATTCTAGGGCTAATAACTGATTTTTGGTAAATATTTTCAAAAAGTCAGTTGGAGCGCGAATATCCCTGCGGGACGCGCAAGGAGCAGCGAAAACATCCCTGCAGTGTAGGGGTTAATCTAGGAGATCATTTTCTTCATCAAATTGTCCTGAGTGAATTAAATTCTCCTTTATGCATTCTATGTCCATAGATTTGATCTTACTTGCAGTTCCAGCTATGGTTATTTCCCTTATAGGGGCAGGACATGTTTCTAAGTTGCACAGACAATATGCACCCACTGCTGCCACCAAAATAATATATCAAACTGTAATTGATTATATCGTAGTCGTAGCCGAGCTGTAGTAGACAGTGAGTGGATTTGTAGGAGATTACCATAGTTTACTTGTAGTCGATGACATGAGAAAGATAAAAGTTTAGTACTGGGGTTTGCAGTTTGTAGTTTATTTCTTCAAAAGGGGATATCTCAGAATTTACACTAAGTATGTCTCACAAAAGTGTTTGGAGGTGGGTGCGTTTTATGCTTGCTAACTTCGCGAGCCTGGCCCTTTTACCCCACCGAGCTTCTCTCTCCAGTCTAGTCCCCCTTCTTGCTAGCTCTCCTTGTCTCCTCGCTTCTATCTCCCTTCTGCTTCTGCCTCCTAACTCCTTTTCTATCGTATAGGAGAGCTTGTGTCACGTGTACTGAACGGTTGAGTAGATATTTTCGCGATCTGGGGGGACTTTCCTATCAGACGTCACGAGGTGCTGTCTGTGGCCTATTGTGCTGTGTGTGGCATTCTTGCTGAGAGAGAGTGCGAAGGTCACTTCCTCCAGGCCCTAGCCGTGACTTTGACTTCACCTCTACATTACCTGTTTATATATGTTAGCAGCTATTATGTATTGTATTATGATATTTTAGAGTCCTGACACCAATAGTGCAAGTAAAATAAGATTCATAGTTTACTAAAATAGTCCCAGAACGTCCTTCTCGATAATGAAAATATGAATGCGAAGACAGGCACGCTGGCAGGCAGCAACGTGGTTTACAATTATACAGTAAGTGTAACACCAAGCACTGTGCAACCCGTAATGTGAACTACATAGGCTATATAACTAGCACGCTCAGTCTTTGCCCCACATGCCACCTACAACAAGGAGGGATCAAGAAACACCACTTACAAGAACATGGATCCAGAACCCAGCGTGAAACCATCGTGAACAGAACTAAAATAATTGCTTGCTGCAATAATCTGCAGAAATTGCAGACACTAGAAGCAGTTTTTACGCGCTATCAACATCCAAGCCATCTTGACATTCACAATCCCACTTTATGACGGACCCCAGGTCAGTGCTAGAATAAACCAGATAAATGACACCAGTGGTGTACCATCCCTGGGCATAGGAAATGAAGCTAATTGTGCCATTCCACCATCACGTGGGTCGCGGAAGATTTCACCACCACGTGGGTCGCGGAGGGTTAGAGAAGCTCGTCAGGGTGAGGTTTGATTTGAGATCTCACCTGACCTCACAATACACGGTGCCAGCGTCTCACCCTCAGTTGGTTCCGTGTAGTCATGTAGAGAACATACTGTTGTTCATAATTCTTATACATTAAGTTAGCCTCTTAGCTAGTGAGTGTTACCCATTTATACTAAGCTTTACTCTTGTGTTTCAGTATTTACATGTATCTTTGTTTTATATTTATTGTATTCATATTGTCTTTCTCTTTCGTTATTTTGTGTACAGTCACATGTTAGTTCGCTTGCCCGTTTGCTATAAATGCATACATTTTTTGCGAAGTTTTTACCCCTGTGTTTCAGCACTTACGTGTATCTTTATATTTATTGTGTTCATGCTTATTCAGGTTCCTCGTTATTATATGTACAGTCACATGCATATTCATTTGCCCGTGTGATATGGATTCATAACTAAGTTTATATAACTGAAAATAACTGCCACTATCTTGTATTGCTGTATATAGCGTATACGGACATGTAATTTCAGAATTTCAGTATCATTAGGTTTGCATATATATATATATATATATATATATATATATATATATATATATATATATATATATATATATATATATATGCAAACCTAATGATACTGAAATATATATATTCTTGTTCTCAGTATTGTCCTGAAGATGCCTCATTGAAGGTGAAACGTCGATTAATAAATATGAATAACCTCTGGAACTTGGGATATGAGCATCCACCTCAAGCTAGAAAACTTGTTAGAAGAATTGAGAATTTGGGAAAGAAAATTACTAATTTTCACTCTGATGTCGTGTTCAATAAAGTATACATAGAAAACATGCTGAATATATATATATATATATATATATATATACAAACCCAAGGAAAGGGAGGTAGCCGAGACAAGACGACACACTCCTCATTTACTCATCCATTCAAACACATTTATTCTCATTTTAACCCCAAACGGGAGAGCGGACAGATCCTCACCGCACCACACTGCACAAGGGTCAACTGCGCAATGCAATCAGAGACATCCGCAGCAGGGCCTGACAGCAGAGCTGGTTTACTCCTGCCACACCATAACAGACCCATCCCCTTACCCGCACCTGACCTGACTAGCTGTTCAGACCAAATGCGGGAGAATATCCCCTCAGGGCTGCGTCATCACTTATTCATTCACAATTTCTCTCCATTTATTTCTGTCACACACAGCCACTCTTCCTTTGCTCAACAGACATCCCTCTCGCATCCAGCGCTCTCTTCACACTGTCCATTCAACCTATTCGTGGTCTTCCTCTCAGGCTTACGCCTCTCACATCAGATCTAGTTATCTTTTTCACTAATCGCTCATTATCCATCCTCTCCATATGCCCAAACCATCGCAACACCCTCTGCTCAACTCGACCAGGCAACTCCAGTTCTCCTTCGCACTTCATCACACTCAATCCATACGCGTCACTCTACACATACTCCCCAGACACCTCATCTCCATTACATTCAAACTTTTCCTCTCTGCTACACCCATATTCCATGTTTCAGCCCCATATAACGCAGTCGGTACCACAACACCCTCATACAGCCTTCTCTTTACATCCATTCTAAGCGAACGACATCTAAACACTTTTTTCATTCCTCCCAGCACCTTTCCTACTTCATTTATTCTAAACTTCACTTCTGCATCTATTCTTCCATCCACAGCAACATGTGACCCTAGATATTTAAAACACACTCTCTCTCTCTCTCTCTCTCTCTCTCTATAATACCCCCTGGGGGTAGGGGGGTTTCTCTCTCTCTCTTTCTCTCTCTCTCTATATATATATATAATACCCCCTGGGGGTAGGGGTGTTTCTCTCTCTCTCTTTCTCTCTCTCTCTCTATATATATATATAATACCCCCTGGGGGTAGGGGGGTTTCAAGAATACTCCCCCAGTATCCCTGTTTGTCGTATGAGGCGACTAAAAGGGTTGGTAGCGGGTTAATGCCCCACTCTGTAAAAAGAACTAATTAAACAAGCAAACAAAGTGCCTCGGACCAGGACGGACCATACGTTGGCGGCTAAGGAACAGACATAGGACATTCTAAGGATGCGGACATGGAATGTGATATGAGTGAATGATGAAGTGAAAGAGAGAGAGATTGGTCAGGTGCTTGTGGATGCAAAGGTGGATATATGTGGACTAACTGATATTAAATGGAAAGGTGATAGTGTGAGAGAATGGGAATATGGTTTAGGAATATATGCGGGAATTAATGAGAATGAGAGGGCAAGAGAGGGAGTATGTCTGATGATAAGCAAGAAGTTGAAGGAGAATATAAGAGAGTGTGGAACAGTGGGTGCAAGGATTGTATGGGTTAGGAAGAAAGTAGGTATACAAGCGTGGGCGATTGTATGTGCGTATGCGCCGACAGAGGATCGAGTGACAAGAGTGAAAGATGAGTTTTGGGCGACTGTAGAAGCATGTATGGATAAGTTTGAGAGGAACGAGAGAGTGTTTTTGATTGGAGACATGAATGGCAAAGTTTGGAATGTACGAGTGGATGGAGTAGTTGGTCACTGGGATGTGCCAGCTGAAGTAGATGGGAATGATAGTGCTTTGGTGAACATCTGTGCTTGTAAGGGGTTGACAATAGCCAACACCTTCTATCAGCATAAGATGATCCACAGGTATACATGGAGAGTCATGAGGAGGATGGATGGTGAACTTGTTGAACAAAAGACAAAGATAGATTAAGTGTGTGTGGATGAGCGAATGAGAAGACAAGTGCTGGATGCAAGAGTGTGGAGAGGGTGGGGGAATGGAATCTCGGACCATCACGTATACTCGGTTTCACAGAGTCTGACGCAGTGATTTTGCCAGCCGAGGACAAGTGGATTTGGTAACACTGCGTGATGCACTCGGGCTGTGATTGGTCGATTTCTGTTGTGTCTGAACGTGCACCAAATTGACTTTGTATTCCAACCAAGGCCCTCATTGATGTGTTAGATACCGGAAAATACAGATACATATTAAAACAATGATATATTTAATGATAAATATGTGCCTTTTAAATTACTAGAAATAAACCTGAACGACAATGTTAACAAAATCAAAGCAAAGTCGCGACTGGATGCATACGGACAACAGTCAGTGACTGATTTATATGTTTAAACTCATTTCATTATGTTTGATTTCGTTCACACTGCACTTTGTTTTACAGTATTATTGCAGCAGAGTTCAACTATTATTTTCTCATGAGTTTTGCTTTTATCTTACTTTCCTTTCTTCCACCATTAACAAAAATTCGGTTCATTCTATAATAATTTAATCCATTACTTTCCCGGGTCTCTGTTGAGGGGACAGAGATACATGCTTGAGGAGAGGGTGCATGGTGACCAGGGATAGGGTGTCCGTCTGTCTGTATGTAAGTCTGTCTCTTATGATACGAATATATTAGGGAAAATCAAACACCAAACTTATTCATGTAAGAAATAATTTGACTGAATCTGACTGGGAATGCAGATTTTTAAAGCCACTGTTACCTATGAAGGTAATGAAAATATGTATGTACATTGTCACGAATTCGCACGAGCGTATTTATAAATTCGTGACATTGTACTTCAGTGAGAAAACCACGAACTCTACTGGAATTCCCACTGGGCATCACTCAGTCCTCGTATTCACTTGATCGGGATGGTTTTCAGAACATTTCTCACTGTTTCACAATTGACCATTCTTTCCCATGACATTAGTGCTTTCACTGAGTGATTTATTGTGAGTCTATATTGCTCACTTTCTTTCTATTGACCATTGAAGTTCGAACACGGCCATATCTCTCCCCCTTTCATAGTTTGGAGTTAGTCAGCTTTGAGTCGTCGTGAGATTAGGACTGTTTGTGCCCAGCGTAAGGCAGCACCACTGTTGTACAGCGAGTTCCTGAATCTCCACCTAGACGGTGAATTGGCGAAGCGGACTTAGGGAAGTGCAGCGTTTGATGTCCAGCACAGGCGCCCAGTCTTTTCACTCCCCTCCCCTCCACTGACCAGTATTTTTTTTCGTTTTTCTAGGCTTAAGTGTGTTTAGCGTTTGAATGAGCGAGTGAGTGTATTCTCCTTGTTATTTTGAACTAATTTCTGAGATTCATATAACGTAAATTTATTTTATTGTAATCAATAAATTTACAGTTCTTTTCTTTGAGCTTAATGTAATTAGAATCGTGTTTTATATATCCACATTAAGCTTATATTAGTTGCTGCTCCTAGTTTGCACAAACTCTTCACATTATCCTTAATTGTACTTGGGCCAGTTCTTTTGTATCAAACTTAAATCCATTGTGCCAGCCAGGAGTTTGCATCAGCAAGAACCTGTTTATTATTTTTAGCATTAGTTATTGATTGTCATGGGTGGAGTCACTTTCTCGAGAGGCTAACAGTACTACAAACAGCACTCGTGAGTAATTAGTCTCCACTGTGCACTGTTGAGAAAGTTTATAAATTCTCGTCCTTAGAGAATCGGCGAAGTAAACCAGCATAAAGTAAACTTACTGCTTGATTTTCACAAGTCAGTCCCTTGTCTGTATTTTCAAGCAACATTTTAGCATTATTAATTTATACTTTCACATCCCCCCATGACATACACTATATGTATTGAGAACAGCATGTATTGACCCCAGTGAGGTGTGTGTGTGTGTGTGTGTGTGTGTGTGCTCACACAAATCATAATTATCAGAAGATAAGCTAAGTGTCTGTGTGCGTGTGTGCTCATACAAATCATAATTATTAGAAGATAAGCTAAGTGTCTGTGTGTGTGTGTGCTCACACAAATCATAATTATTAAAAGATAAGCTAAGTGTATCTAGGGTCAGGTTGTATATTAGCAGACGAGGTAATGAAGGGCATGATGTAGACTGTAGATTGTGACACTTTGTAGCAGTGGTAGGAAAAACATTCGAGCCTTCACAGGACCTCGGCACCACCTCGCCATGAACGTCTGAATTCCCGCCACAGTCACTGACTGTGTTCGTATGCGTCCAGTCACGACTTTACTTAGCTGTTGCTATCATTGTCGTTCAGGTATATCTCTAATAATTTAAAAGGCACTTATTCATCATTAAATATATAAATGTTTTAATTTGTATCTGTATATTCCGGTATCTTACA
The DNA here is from genome assembly GCF_032717465.1 of Coenobita brevimanus. NCBI lineage: Eukaryota > Metazoa > Arthropoda > Malacostraca > Decapoda > Coenobitidae > Coenobita > Coenobita brevimanus. Next base: position 34,370,826 of record NC_136958.1, on the reverse strand, counting down.
AATAAATGAGGGCCTTGGTTGGAATACAAAGTCAATTTGGTGTACGATCAAACACAACCGAAATCGACCAATCACTGCCCGAGTACATCGCGCGGTGTTACCAAATTCACCTGTCCTCAGATGGCAAAATTGGTGCGTCAGACTCTGTAATTCCGAGTATAGTGATGGCCAAGGTAAGGCTACAAAGAAAATGGGTGAAGAGATGCAGGGGAATACAGGAGGAAACAGCTCCTGAGAAAAGACCGGAGAAGTTGCAAGAGTGAGAAAATGGCATAGTATAAGAGCATAGTGGATGAAAGGGAAGGTGTGAGTTAGAGTACATGGAAGGGGTGGAAGAAGTATGCAAGACATTCAAGGAGGAGATAGGTGCAGCATGTGAGGTGGTTTTGGGAGTGAGGAGGAGGTGCAGGGGTGTGCAAGGGACAGCATGGTGGAATGATGAGGTGAAACGAGCTGTGGAACAAAAGAAGAAGGCATATAGTGAATGGCTAGCGAGTAGAGGTAGGGGAGAAGATGAGAGAGAGAAGAGAGAAGTATATGAGGGCAGGAGAAGAGAGGTGAAGAGATTGGTGAAAGACAGCAAGAAGAAAGTGCATGAAGAGTTTGGGAAGAATCTGAGTGTGAAATGGAGGGAGAATAAGAAATTGTTTTGAATGGAGGTAAAGAAAGTAAGGGGAAACAGTAGGGGAGTGAAAAATACGAATAATAGATTGCTCGTGGAGAAGAGGGAGAAAATAAGGAGACGGAAGGAGCACTTTGAGGATTTGTTGAATGTAGCGAGGGAGAGCAGTGTGAGAGTATGTGATTCGGGAATGGCTGGAAGAAGGAGATGAGCGGAGGGAGGAAGAGATTAGTAGGGGAGAAGTAGTTGAAGGAATGAAGAAGATCGAGATGGGAAAGGCCCCAGGAATTGATGAAGTGTTTGGTGAAATGCTGAAGTATGGGGGTGAGATTGTTGTGGAGTGGATATGGAAGTTGCATAAATTGGCTTGGGAGAAGGGAAGGGTTCCAGAGGACTGAAAATCAGGTATACTTGTTTCTTTATTCAAATGAAAAGTGGAGAGAAAAGTGTGTGGTAATCATAGGGGAATTTGCCTTCTTATTGTGACTGGAAAAATATATGGTAGAATACTTATTGATAGGGTTAGGTATGTAACAGAGGAGCTAGTTGAAGAAGAATAAGGGGGATTTAGGAAGGGAAAAGAATGTGCAGATTAGATATTTGTTCTAAGATGTTTGGTGGAGAAGCATCTAGAGGAGGGAAAGAAAGTGTATGCTGCCTTAATGGACTTGGAGAAAGCATATGACAGAGTCAATAGACAAGGTATGTGTATTAAGAATATATGGAGAGGATGGGAAATTGTTGAGTGCTGTGAAGAGAATGTACGAGGGAGTTAGGACTACGGTGCGGGTGGATGGTGAATTGAGTGAGTTCGTTGATCTAAATGTGGGACTGAAACAGGGATGCATTTTGTCTCCATGGCTGTTTAATATACTCATGGATGGGGTTGTAAAGGAGGTGCAAGGTAGGAATGTGGGTGAGGTGTGGAAGATTCCGTTGTTGCTGTTTGCCGATGATATAGTATTGTTGAGTGAAGATGAATGGGAGTTGCAAGGTTTGGTGAATGAATCGTGACAGTGTGTAGGAAGAGGAATCTGCAAGTTAATGTAAACAAGTGTAAAGTTATGGTGTTTGAGAAGAATGAAATCACAGAATGCACAGTGAGGTCGGATGGTGAGGATATGGACAATGTGAGTGCATACAGGTACTTGGATAGTGTGATGAGTAAGGATGGAAGTTTTGGGGATGAAGGACTGGAAAGGGTACAGCAGAGAAGGAAGGTTGTTGGTTCACTGAAAGCGATGATGAGAAATAGGGAGGTGAGTAAGGAAATTAGGAGGTCACTGCATGATAGTATTGTGATCCCTACCCTGACGTATGGATGCGAGGCATGGACCTTGCTAGAGGGGAACAAGTCAAGAGTGAGAGCAGTGGAAATGAGTTACTTGACAGGAGCATGTGGAGTGACATGGAGGGACAGGTTGACGAATGAAGAAGTGAAGGAACGCTGTGGGGTGGATGTGGATGTGATTGAGAGAATTAGGAGAAGTACACTCGGGTGGTTTGGACATGTGGAGAGAATGGAGCAAGGAAGACTGACTAAAAGGGTGTATGTAGGTGAAGTGGGGGGAGGGAGAGGGAGGGGGAGACCGAGGATGAGGTGGAGGGATGGAGTTGAGAGGTATATGAGGGAGGGGGGAGTGAACTGGGGGGAGGGCAGTCAAATGGTGGGTGACAGAGCGACTTGGAGGCGTTTTGTCTGCGGCCACCCTTTGCGGGATTAGGGCGTTGGACTATATAGACAGATAGATAATGCTGTCAATGCGTACCATGCCTCAGTTATTCATTTCCTACTCCTACTCTCACATCCGAGTCCACATCAGCGCTGAACAGTCCCGCCACATACAACATTCCGTCATGCGAGTTTTTTAATGGACCCCCATCTATGGACCACTGCCATATTTTTAAACAGGGTCGTGTTGCGTATGAAATCAAGTTTGTCTGGACACTGCTGTAAACAGAATAAGCATAAAATCCACCAAAATTCATTATACTGTTTAAACGTGTGACGCAAATTTCAATACAAATATAATTCATGCGGCAAATATAGCGGTAATTCATAAAGCATTGTTTTATATATATGCGTAATTGCCAAGTGTACATACTGAAAAATGAATAATGGTGTTACTACAGATTATATCGTTAAACAATAACCTACTTTGCTTTACTGTTCTGTCCGGCGTTGATAAGGAGTCTACAAGTGGCTCCTCTTTGCACCCTGGATGGAACGGCTACGTCGTCCACCCGGAACCAAACCTTATATTTCAATATACCTCTCTCTATAAAGGACTTTGGCTCGACTCATGTGAGGTGCTGTCAACAGAGTGTACTTACTGTACTGTAGCTGTAGGACGGCCACATAGAAACGGTTACTTACCCGTGGTCGATGAGTCTGCTTAGTCAAACAAACCTCAGTTAAACAAAAACAACTAAAAATGTTCTGTTCCTTTTCTTTCCTTTAATTCCACCTTTCCACTTCTGATATTTAACCATTTTCAGTATGATGGCATGCTAACCTACTGATGTTGCATGTATGTATGTTTATATGTATGGATGAAAACTGTGTATCTTGACAAACGTAAAAAAAAAAAAAATGGCCATACACAAGCAACCACTAACAGGTAAACCTGTGACAATCCAAAGTGGGTCCAGACTGATGTTCTCTGAGACAGTGTTTAGCAGGTCTAGTGGCACAATATTCTAATGGGGGTTAAGGTCGTATCTTACATATGATAATTCGATTCTTCAAGGTGTTACAAAGAGTTTTTCTCTCATATACAATTCTGGCACGAGCGAAGGGTTTTCTTCAATCTTTAAATGTTCTGGACAACTAAAGCTTAGTCTATTACCGTTCCATCACTTGCTCGCCATCTTTCTCTCTCTCTCTCCCTCCCTCCCTCCCTCTCTCTCTCTCTCTCTCTCTCTCTCTCTCTCTCTCTCTCTCTCTCATGACACCAGTTTCACATCTGAATGCTTTTTTCTTGTTCAATCTTCTTTGTCGTCCGTTTTAGTTGTACGTTTGTCTGTCTGTTTACCTGTGTATTTTGAGAGTAAAGGAAAAAAATAAAGTGGATTGACTGGTGTATGAATTGGTTGGCAGATAAATTATATATATATATATATATATATATACTGTATCTGTACATTCCTGACTAGGAATCGAACCCTGGACCTCTTAGATAGAAGTTAGGCACTGATACCACTCGACCACGGCGTGATAAAGGCTGTGAACACCTGATTGTTTTGACGAACCAGGTAAATATATTATGGAAGGATATATTTCAGTCACAACACATCAAGATCATTTCACAGCCCCACGCAACTCGGCAAGTGACAGAGCAGTTTTAATCTATCCCAGACACAACACGAGAGTCTTTAGATGTTGGAGAAACAAACATTACACGCGTGTGTACAAATATATTTGTACGTCCCTGACTGGGAATCGAACCCTGGACCTCTTAGATGGAAATCAGGCACTGATTAAAATATATCCTCCCATAATGGATTTGCCTGGTTCGTTAAAAAAAAAAAATCACGCCGTGGTCGAGTGTATCAGTGCCTCAGTGCCTGACTCCTATCTTGGAGGTCCAAGGTTCGATTCCCAATCAGGAGCGTATATATATATATATATATATATATATATATATGTGTGTGTGTGCGTGTATGTATGTGTGTGTGTGTATCAGCAGCAGCAGCGGCCATTGAAAGTCCACTGCTGAACAAAGGCCTCTCCCATCCTTTTCCATGAATTCCTTGGCTGAGCCAATCTCTGCCACGTTTTGCCTGCAAACTTCTCTCCACCTCCTGTCTGGTCTTTTTCTGCTTCTCATACAATCTCTTGTAGTCCAGTCAGTTAGCCTCTTGCTCCATCGGTTATCCTTTGTTCTTGCTACATGACCTGCCCACCTCCATTTCTGTTCTTAATAACTTCTAAAATGTCTCTGAGTTTATTCTGCTTTCTCACCCCGATTGGTATTCTGTCTCTTAAAGATATTTCCAACATGAACCTTTCCATTGGTCTTTAGGACGAATTAGTTGCTTTCTACCGATTTGGTCAGTTTCCAGGTTACATAACCGTACGTCATAGGTGGGATTATAAATTCGTTATACGCTTTTCGTTTCATTATTATCGACAAGTTATTTTTCATGGTGTCTCTATTTTTACCGAAAGCTTTCATCCGCGTCTTTTTATTCCGCTGTCATGGTCTTTCGATAGTTTTCGTGTTTGCCCCAAGTAGCTGTACTGTCCGACTCTTTCGAGAATTTCCTCGCTTTTTCTAATGAGGGTCTTTGGTGTACTTGGATTAAAATATTAGTTTTACTCCGGTTCATCTTCAACCCTATTTTGTGACTTTCACTATTTAGGTCATTTAACATTTCTTGCAATGTCTCTGCTGTTTCTGAGATTACGACAATGTCTTCAGCAAATCTTAATTGGTTTGGGTTTTCTCCACCTATGCTTACTCCATTTTTTTTCCTGTCTAGCTTTCTGAAATACTTTCTAGGCATGCCGTAAATTATTTTGGTAGAGAGAGAGAGAGAGAGAGAGAGAGAGAGAGAGAGGAAGGGGGTATGTGCCTGGCTCCTCTTAAAGCACTGAAAATTTTGTTGACTATGATTAAACCTGACTGAAAGTAGTGTCTTAGCTCGTAGGCGAAAAGAAAAGTAAACATGAAAAGAAAAGTTCCTAATTTTTTACAACAGACGATTTAAGGAGGACGATTTTTGTGAGGCGGTTAAGAGAAGGCACTGCATAAGACATGCTGATATATATATATATATATATATATATATATATATATATATATATATATATATATAGATAGATAGATAGATAGATAGATAGATAGCGAAATAAAAAGACTCATTACAATTGGATGAAAAGCTTTCGGTAAACATAGAGACATTATGAAATGTAGCTTGCCAGTTTGTATGAACGAAAAGTACATAACGAATGTATAAATGCAGCTATGACGTATGGTTGTGAGACCTGGAAACTGACAAAATCAATGGAAAATAAATTAATCTGTTCTCAGAGCAATGGAAAGGTCAATGTTGGGGAAAGATCTACTTGGGTGAGAGAACAGACTAAAGTCATAAAATATTACCGAAGGTATAAAAGAACCGAAATGGAGGTGGGCAGGCCATGTAGCAAGAATAGGGGATAACCGATGGAGCAAGAGGCTGGCTAACTGGACATCAAGAGATTGTAAGCGCAGCAGAAAAAGGCCAGACAGGAGATGGAGAGATGAGATAGAGATATTTGCAGGGAAAACGTGGCAAAGATTGGCTCAGTCAAGGAATTCGTGGAAAAGGTTGGGGGAGGCCTTTGTTCAACAGTGGACTAGTTATGGCTGATGATGATGATGATGATGATGATGCTAGATATAGATGTGTGTGTGTGTGTGTGTGTGTGTGTGTGTGTGTGTGTGTGTGTGTGTGTGTGTGTGTGTGTGTGTGTGTGTGTGTGTGTGTGTGTGTGTACACAAACAATAAAAACATTAAACTTCTCGTCAGAGTACACTAACCGGAACTTGCCTATCTCGTACTACATGACTGATCCTGAGATTTACAGCTCCATGCCTCTCTTTGCAAACAAGTGGTTTTCATTCATTTTTGCAATAGGGAACACTTTAAAAAGCTAAATGTTTTCATGGCAACCTACATGTTTTCTCATTAATACAGTAATGCCAAATTATCCATCTATCTATTTGCTTATCAATGTATGTATGTATGTATGTATATACTATCGTGGACATAAGTCCTGATGCAGGTGTGGAAAACAGAGGTCTGTATTGGGAACACTGTAATTCTCTCCATCTCTCCCCTTCCCTCCCCCTCTTGCACTCCTCCCTCACCACCAGAAACCCCGCCCCTTATCAATGGAGTAACGCCCCACCCTTTGTTAATGGAGTAACACCCCGCCCTTTGTTAATGGAGTAACACCCTGCCCCTTATTAATGGAGTAACACCCCTCCCATTATTAATGGAGTAACACCCCGCCCCCTATTAATGGAGTAACACCCCGCCCCATATTAACCCGCCACGTCCCGTCGACATATGGGTACGTTGCAACATTTTGCATTTGCCAGTCCCGACGATGTACTGGTACGTCGTGCAATTGCAAGGTCCCTAATTTGCACAATTTTCAATTTTCGCACATGATTTTTCATACGTATACATTTTCTTTTTTTATGCGACGAACAAGGAACCAAAGGCCATGAGCCCGCAGTAACAGTTCCCTCCAAGAGAAAAACAAAATACAATAGAGAGCCAAATTCAAGATCCGATCATTTTCAGATGCCTGGACACACTGCGTTTGAAAGACTGGAGATCATAGACAGCAGGAAATACAGACAGAAGGAGACAGTTCCAGAGCTGACCTGTTGTATAAATGAAAGACTGGGAGTAACTGTTAACTCTTGCATTAGAGAGTTGGACAGAAAAGGGATGAGAGTTTGCTGCCAGATGGGTGCTACGCGCCTGTTGTAGAGGTGGAGGAATGCAAGCAGACAGTTCAGAGGAGCAGTGACCATTAAAGTAGCGATATAAAAGAGATAAAGATGCAACATTGCGGCGAAGAGACAGAGGTTGAAGGGAGTCAGTAAGAGGAGAAAGAGCTGTATGTGGGGAGCCTCCCCACACATGAGAGTTGTACTCCACACAGGGATGGATAAAACTCCTGTATAGAGTCAACAATTGTGCAGGGGTAAAGAAAGAGTGGAGTTGGCTAAGCACACCCAATCTCTTGGAAGCAGATTTCACAAGAGATGTAATATGATCTTTCCAAGATAAGTCCCGAGTAAATGAAACCCCAAGCATGTTCAAGCATGATGCAGGATTAAGCTGAATAGTATTAAACATTAGTAGGTATACCTGTGGAAGATTTTGTCGGGTTGATAGGTGTAAGAACTGAGTCTTAGATGGATTAAAAACAACCATATTATTTCTACCCCAGTCAGAGATACGAGCCAAGTCAGACATTAGGTGTGCCATAGCCTCATCCCTTGTTTGTTGAAGTAACTGTTGAGATGGGCGTTGCGGGAACGGAATGGAAAGGTGAAGGGTGGAGTCATCAGCGTATGAGTGGATTGGGTTAGATGTACAGCTTAGAAGATCATTGATGAATAAAAGGAAGAGAGTTGGTGATAGGACAGAGCCCTGAGGAACACCACTGTTGATAGATCTACGAGAAGAACGATGGCCGTCTACAACAGCGGCTATAGAACGACCAGAAAGGAAGCTAGAGATGAAGGCACAGATAGAAGGATAGAAACCGTAGGAGGGCAGTTTGGAAATTAAAGATTTATGCCAGACTCGATCGAAAGCCTTTGAGATGTCAAGTGCAATGGCAAAGCTTTCACCAAAGGCCCGAAAGGAGGATGACCAGGAGTCTGAAAGGTAGGTGAGAAGATCGCCAGTGGAGCATCCCTGACGGAACCCGTACTGACGATCGGAAAGAAGGTTATGATAGGAAAGATGCCTTAAAATTTTTCTGTTGAGAATTGACTCGAAAACTTTTGAAATACAGGACGTTAAAGCAATTGAATGATAGTTGGAGAGTTAGGAGTGGTCACCCTTCTTTGGGACTGGCTGAATGAGAGCAAACTTCCAGCAAGAAGGAAAGGTAAAAGTTGACAGACAAAGGCGAAGGAGTTTGCCTAGGCAGGGTGTAAGCACAGAAGCACAGTTCTTGAGAACAACAGGAGGGACCCCATCAGGCCCATATGCCTTGTTAGTACTGAGGCCAGTGATGGCAGAAAATACATCAACTGAAGAAATTTTAATGTCAGCCATAAGGAAGTCAGAGGAGGGAAGTGATGAAGGAACAGCACAGGAATCGTCTAAGGTGGAATTGGAGGAGAAAGTCTGTGCGAAGAGATCTGCTTTATCAGTAGAAGAAATAGCTACAGAACCATCAGAGTAGAAAAGAGGAGGGAAGGATGATGAGGTAAAGTTACTAGAAAGATTTTTGGCAAGGTGCCAGAAGGAGCGGGAAGAATTTGAGTTGGAGAGTTGAGAGCATTTAATATGGATGAAATTATTTTTAGTAGAGCGAAGAACAGACTTAGCACGATTCCGGGCAGAAACGTAAAGATGATGTGATTAAGGGTGGGTTGGCTCCGGTACCTTTTGTAGGCCCTCTCCTTGTTGCGGACAGCATTAGAACAAGCGTGATTAAACCAAGGCTTTCTTGCGTTAGTCAAAGGATATGAGAAAGGAATGTATGCTTCCATGCCTGAGAGAATAACCTCCGTAATGAGCAAGGCACACTCAGATGGCTCACGGCCATGGAAACAATAATCATTCCAGGGAAAATCAAAGAAGTACTGCCTGAGGGCCTCCCAGTCCGCAGCTCCAAAATGCCACAGACGACGTTTCCCTGGAGGGTCCACAGGCCTTACCGGAGTGATAGGACAGGTTAAGGTAATAAAGCTGTGATCAGAGGAGCCCAACGGAGAGAAAAGATTAACAGAGTAAGCAGAAGGATTAATTGTGAGGAAGAGGTCAAGTATGTTGGAGCTCTCTCCAAGGCGGTCAGGGATACGGGTAGGGTGCTGTACAAGCTGCTCTAGGTCATTAAGGATAGAAAAGATGTAGGCTTGTTCACCAGGTGGATCCGTGAAAGGAGAGGAGAGCCAAAGGTGGTGGTGAACATTGAAATCTCCTAGAATGGAGATTTCAGAGAAAGGAGAAATGGATAGAATGTGTTCCATCGCAGAAGTAAGATAGTCGAAGAATTTTTGATAGTCAGTAGAATTAAGGGATAAGTAAACAGCACAGATATATTTAGTCAGAGAATGACAGGAAAGCCAAAGCCAGAGTGTAGAGAATTCAGAAGAATCGAGTTCAGGAACACGAGAGCAAGATAAGTCGTTGCGTATATATACACAACAGCCACCTTTGGCTTTGAAATGAGTATAGAGAAAGTAGGAGGATACAGAAAAGGGTTTGCTGTCAGTTGCCTCAGACAGCTGAGTCTCAGTTAGAAAAAGAAGGTGAGGTTTAGAGGAGAGGTGGTGCTTAACAGAGCGAAAGTTAGAGGAAAGGCCGCGAATGTTGCAGAAATGAAGAAGAGAGTCAGACAGTGGTTCCAGGCACCTCGAGTCATCACCGGGAGAGGGACGGATGGTGGGGGATTTATGGTCCCCCCCCTGGGGACTCCGAGGCTTGGTGAAAAGACGGCATTTTTGTTGAATTTTGAATAGGAGGTGTAGTGTGTACTGTGCACGTAGTTTGGTGTAGATAGTTAGAGAAATTTGTACTGGAGAGCATGCTGGCTTACTCTCTGTGTAACTGAGACACTGAAAAAGTTCAGCAAAGGGGGATGGTCAGGAACTAGTCCTGATGGCTGATGAAACGGGAGCTCCAGCACTCCCTGTCATCAGCTTTCCATCCACCTCGGGAGTACTGCCCTGCTCAACTGGTACTACGGTCTACTCCTCATGGGACACCTTCCTGTACTCCTCTACAAGATGCCAAGCACCGCATAACCTCCCCCTCCACCCCTGCACGCCATTGTCTTTGCAATTCACCTGTTACCAGTGACCTGGCCAATAAAGACATTCAGGGCCAGAGTGATTCCCCAATTGATGACAATGTGGAGGACAAAGTTTACATAGCATTAGAGGAAGAAACAGTCAACAATGATGATTAGGTAATGTGGCAAAAGAAGGTGATGAGTTAGTGAGTGAAACAATGCTCATAATGCCTATATTACTTTTTGAAAACCAATATACTCTCGTACTACATATAAATTCGTACCAAGTAAATAAATAAATACCGTTTATGAGTGGTGTGAAATAGTTACCCTCCCATAGAACTCGTTTTCTTTGGTGCCAGCCTGTTAGAAAACCCAGTCAGGTAAGGAGGTACTGGTACCTGGATTGAGTATTTTAAACCTCAGGTGAGCGATTTCTCTATGACATTTCGATGTTTCTCACCAAAAGCGGAGGTTTTAGCCAAAAAATTTTTTTTCGAAAATACCTCGGGATTGGGGGGTGTCGGAGGTGTGAAATAGCTCGGGACATGACGGGTAAATAGAGTAACACCCTGCACCTTATTAATGGAGTAACACCCCGCCCCTTGAAAACCTGTATTGTACAAAGGAAAAATCATCCTATATATTACCAATATGCTGGGAATCAAACCCGGGACACTCAGGTGAGAGCCAGGCAGCATACCACTACACCACGACCAGGTAAAAGTTATCTCACATTGTCACAATCTTGTAACCAATGTCCCTCCGCCCACAACTGTGCACCTAAAGAGGATGAAATAACTCCCTGGCACTCAGCCAAGTAGATGCTTTTAATCTATCACAAGCACTTACGGCAAGTTTGTACAAAATGACACAAAAATGTGCACATGGATGTGTGTACAAAATGAGACAAAAATGTGTCTCTTCACATTTTCCTCGACCTTATAAAGCAGACTTACTCCGCCTCTCTCAGCTAATTGACCACTAGGCTGTCTTATGGAATATTTACAGCCACTCAACAAGTAGAGAGGCACCTGCTACGAAGGGGATCCAATGGCAAAGTTACATTTTCTATTTCACCCATTCCCTGCTGGGGTTAACTACACCAGTAACAGCTTCCTTCATGAGAGAAGAGATTTCCGAAGGGGAAATTTCTGGATACTGTACAATCTATGTTCTGGACAGGTAATCTGCCAAAACATTACTAACATCTTTTACATGTTTTACATCAAGGGAGTATTCTTGCAAAAATAGGGCCCAGCGGGTCAATCTAAGATTTTTGTCCTTAAATCAGGATAGAAATTTCAGAGGGTGGTGATCAGTGTACACTAAAACATCACCTGACCCCGGACCAACATACACAGGGAAGTGTTGAAGGACAAGTATGAGTGCAAGGAGTTCTTTCTCAATAGTTGAATAATTTCTCTGGGCCTTATTGAACTTTTTGCTAAAACAGCACACAGGCATCTCAAAGCCTTGATCATTATCCTGAAGCAAAACTGCGCCAGCCCCTGTGCCACTGGCATCAACAGCTAATTTTAAGAGTTGATCAAAGTTGGGAGCTTGAAGCACTGGGTGACTTGACAGGATGGCTTTGACTTTAGAATAGGCTTCCTCACATTCTGGCTTCCATTCATACTTGACTCCTTTTCTTAACAAATCAGTGAGGGGAGCTACAAGATCAGAGAAGTTCAGGACAAAATGTCCGTAGTACCCTACCATACCCAAGAATCGTTGCAACTCTCTCTTATTTTTGGGTTGGGGGGAATTGACAATGGACTGAACTTTAACATCAGGTGGACTCACTTGGCCTAAACCAACCACATAGCCTAGGTACTGCACTCGAGCCCTCACAAATTCACATTTAGTTAAATTAAGCATTAAATTAGCAGAGGACAGTCTCTGCAGCAAGGCATCTAGTTGGCTCAAATGTTGTTCCCAGGTGTCACTAAAAATAACAATATCATCAATATAAGTAACACAACCATCCAAGTCCTTGGTGAGATCATTCATCAGCCTTTGGAAGGTGGCAGGAGCATTCTTCATACCATAGGGCATGACCTTACATTTATAAGTCCTGCCACCAACCACAAAACAGGAAATTTCTTGGTCCCTTTCTGTGAATGGGACTTGCTAATATCCTTTCATCAAATCTAATTTTGTGATAAACTTAGCACTGCCTATCGTGTTCACACAATCATCTAGTCTAGGAAGTGGGTAAGTATCAGTCTTGGTAAGGGAGCTGACTTTATGATAATCAATACAAAAGCGATATGACCCATCGGGTTTTGGAACCACTATGACCAGGGAGCACCACTCACATTGACAGGACTCGATTAACCCCTGCTGCAACATGTAGTTCAGTTCCTCTTGAATGATGGTCTGCTTCTGAGGACTAGCCCAGCAGGGGGACTGCTTTACAGGGCTGGCATCTCCAACTTCCAAGTCATGCTGTGCCACTTCCGTCCATCCTGGGATGTCCCAGAAGACTTCAGGGAACTTCCTGAGAAGGGCAGCAAGCTCAGCACACCGCTCTGCAGTCAAGTGGGAGAGTTATTCAGTCAGTGTATTCCAAGCATCCTGGTTTTCTCTCCAACTGGTCGTCTGGTCCAAAGTCAATGGGCAGTCCTTGTTCTTCACCAACTCGACAGCCGACACCACGCATGCAGCACTTGGGGGGTCCATGTCTCGCCTGTGGTACCCCTTCAACATATTTATATGACAAAATCTTCATTCATTCCTCCGGTCTGGGGTTAAAATGACATAATTTACTTCACCTACCCTCTTCTCTCCTACATAAGGGCCTCCAAAACTTGCCTGCAGAGGCTGACCATGAATGGGAAGCAAGACAAGAACTTGATTGCCTGGGTGAAACACTCTGTGCCTAACTTTCTTAGAGTGGTCATACCACCTCTTCACCTTCTCCTAAGAGGACTCCAAGTGTGCCCTGGCTACATCCATACTATAGGCCAATCTTTCTTTAAACTTTGACACATTGTTTAGCAAGTTAATTTTGTTATCATCCTTGACCCATTGTTCTTTGAGGCTTTTAAGTGGACCTCTTACTTCATGGCCAAAGATTAACTGAAATGGGGAGTAGCCCAAGGACTCACTCGGTGCCTCTCTGTTTGCAAAAGTAGGAAAGGCAAACACTTGTCCCATTCCTTTTCATCAACCCATAGTTTTCTGAGCATACTCTTCCAAGTTTGGTGATACCTCTCTAATGCACCCTGACTCTGAGGATGATATGCTGAGGAAGTGATCTGTGAGATTCCTAACTCCTTAACCCTTTAACCGCGGGTGTCATCCCAGAATGACATTGCAAAAACTGGACCAAACCGCGGATGTCATTCTCGAATGTTTGTGAATATTTTGACTACTGAGCGTTTTTTCTGCGCGCCAATTGTTTCAAGGGAGAATAGCTATTAAGTTCTTTCACTCCAGCCAACCCCCACCTCCCTCCTCCCACCCCCAGGGCCCCCCACCTCACCCCTGACCAAACACGCATCAGTATCTGTCCAGCTGTGTGAGTGACAACACCGCTGATGTGGCAGTGAAGTGCGGGCAATTACAGTGCCTTTTACCTGCCTCAGTGAACACAGAGTGGGTGTTTATCATATGTGCAGTGTTCATATATGTTTATAGTATTATTATCAGAATGAGGTTGGCATTTGGTAATGGTGTGTGAGCGAAAAATAGTGATTTTAGATCGCTCACTTCTAATGGCACTGCCCATCCAGTGATAGTCAACGAAATCATGAAACCTACATCATTGCAAAGCCGAAGGTTAGTACTTTCGCTCTAGATTTATTCTGTGCAGAGTTATAAAGGTTTAAAGTTTGTTTACATTTTGGCTGGAACCCCCGCGGGAGAGGCCAGTCGGGGCAAAACAATGCCCGCGGTTAAAGGGTTAAGGGTTTGTCTGAACAGATTGGAATTAAAATTACTGCCTTGATCTGACTGAACTTCCCCAGGGAGACCAAAACAGTAAAGAAGGCCAGCATCTCCTTTACAACCAATTTAGCTGAAATATTTCTCATAGGAATGGTTTCAGGATACCTAGTGGCCATGTCTAACATTGTGAGGATGTAGTGGTTGCCTGAGGAGGTTTTAGGCAAAGGGTCAACAATGTCCACAAGGACTCTAGTGAATGGGGCCTCAAGCACAGGTAGAGGAATCAAAGGAGCTGCAGGGATGGGCTTATTGCTCTTACCGACTAGCTGACAGGTGTGACATGACCTACAGAACCGGGAGACATCGACGGATTCCAGGTCAGTAACAATGCTGCCAGATGCGGGAGAGAGTCTTCCTCACCCCTAAATGACCGGCTAAAGAAGAGTCATGAGCAATGGACACAATTTCTTGCCTATAGGGTCTTCGAACCACCACCTGATGTACAGTCCCTCACTTGTTATCATGAGCAACACTATGAGGTCTCCACTTCTCATTAATACGTTATTGGGCCTTAAATAATAACACTCTATCAGTTCAGACTCACGTTCATCTTCCCTAACTGCTGACTCAAATAAAGTGGCAATCTCTGGATCAGATCTTTGCATATCAGCTAACTTTGCACTTGCATCAGTCTGGGAAGAATCATCAACCTCTGAGTCATTTAACTGGGCAAAAAAGGTATCACCAAGCCCAATATCATCATCGGCATTGCCAGTGCCATTACTGTCAACATTCTCATGGCTGGCTTTTGCCGTCATAGCTCTAGTTACAGCACATGCGGGAAACAATTTAGGACATGTATCTTCCAACTCTTTAGTCCTATCCTCACTCAGGGGAGTTTTTGACATGCAGGGAACAGCACTCACCTGTCCTCCCACCAAGTCATTACCCAAAAGGTAAGTGATCCCTTGTACAGGAAGCTGGTTAACAACACCCACACGCACTGAACCAGTAACTAACTCTGACTGGAGCTTCACCTCAGCTAGGGGAACAGATACAATCTCAGCTATACCATGCAACAAGACACATTCATTGGGGTCAGCTACATCAACAATCCCCTTCAACATTAGTGACTGTGATGCTCCGGTGTCTCTAAGTACTGTATAGTGACTTCCTTACCACCTTTTCCATCAACTGGAACTAACGCCATAGAGAGAGTGTTAGCAAATGAATGACCTGGGGAGGAGTCACTTTGAGTACTGCTTGGGAGAGGACACTCTGATAGAGTCTTATTACCACTCTCACCTGAACCTGTCGGCTGCACTGCTCCATTCTTACTAGTGTCTAACAATGGCTCTACAGGAGTCTGTCTATCCACCACTGATGGCTCCACTTTGGCCTTATCCACAATATGTCCCTGCTGGGGTTGTGTCTGACTACTGCTGAGAATATCTGTGGGTGGCTGCTCTATTGGAGTCGAAAGATCCCCCAAAGTTTACCAAAGTAATAGGTTTTACAGAGGAACTTTTCCCTCGTTTTTTCCAGCACCAATCCTCCAAGTGCCCCATTTTCTGGCAATACTGGCAAAACCTGAAACTTTTTCTTGACCCTCTGGCAACACTGTCCTCACTTACTTTCGTAGAACTAACATGCTATGGGGTTCCAGTGTTCCAACTAGTGTCACCTGACATTAACTTGCCTTTATCAGAAGAAGGGTTCACAAAAACTGGTTAGTTCACTCTCCTACCCTTAACAAATAACTGAGGCTTACGTTCATGCTTATGAATTATACTATAGTTTTCTGCTACAACAGCAGCCTCAGCTAGGGTATCTAAATCTTTTTCCACTAGGTATGTAGCCACATCCCTATCTATCTTACCAGTGAAGTTTTCCAAGATCATTAATTCTTTAAGTTTACAGAAATCAACTCACTTAGAATGCAACCATTGATCAAATAAGTCTGTGAGTACTCTAGCATATCCCACATGAGTCTGGTCTTTCTGTTTAAAGGTAGATCTAATTTTAAGCCTATATGCCTCTGGCATGAGTTCATATGCTTTGAGAATGGCATCTTTTAAACAATGATAGTTAGCAATTTGATCAACAGATAAAGAAATATAAGCCTCTTGAGCCTTTCCTGTCAAAACACTCTGCAGCAGTACTGTCCAGGAGTCTTTTGGCCACGAGAGACGACCTGCCACCTTTTCAAACACATGGAAATACTTAGTGACATCTTGCTCATTAAAGGGAGGTACTAGCTTAACCCGTCGTGTGCCAGTGCCGTTTTAAAACAATCAATCAATCAATCAATCAATCATTTCCTGTGGCACCCTTGGGGATGCATAGGGCCTCGATGAACTCACACCACCACATCCTATCTTGTGCTAACTCCTCAAGATCTCCCCAACACTCATCTCCAGCTTCCCGTCTCATTGTCCTCACCCACGTCTCTTTTGGCCTTCCTCTACCTCTCCTACCAAGTGCCACCCACCCTGGTGTACCTCGTACTATTCCCTGTCTTCTATACACATGTCCTAGCCACTTCCATCGTGAGAATCTAACATATTCATCGATCGGCTGCACTCCCGTTATTTCTCTAATTCTACTATTTGGTATCCTTTCCCACCACTTAACTCCTAATATTCTTCTAAGTGCTTGATTTTCAAACACCAAGAATTTATTTTCCATAGTCACTGTGCTGTACCAAGACTCGTGTCCATAAATTAAGATACTCCTAACCATTACCTTATAAATTTTGATTTTTGTATGCACAGAGAAATTGTTATTATTCCAAATATTTTTAAGCATTCCCATTGCCTGATTAGCCTTCTTTAACCTTTCCTGGAATTCAAAGTTCAAAGAACCATCCTTGCCTAAATAAGTACCTAAATATTTAAACCTATCAACTTGCTTTACAACCATACCTTCAATTACACATTCCTGCGCATTTTCCATATTCATATTGATTATTTCAGTTTTTCCACAATTAATAACCAAACCTACCTTGCGACCTTCACTCACCAAACAGTCCAACACTCTCTGCATCTCTTCTGGCCCATCACAAATCAAAACTATATCATCTGCATAATCTAAATCCAAAAGTTTCCTGTTCTCTCCCCAAAGTATACCTGCACCGGTTTCTGTTCCAACGCGTTTCATAATGTAATCAGTGACCAATATAAATAGTAAAGGCGATAGAACGCCACCTTGAATTACTCCGGACTTGACTTCAAACGAATCACTAAGACAACCATCAACCATCACTTTACAAAATGTGTCCTCATGCATGTTCATAATGACCCTCACAAACTCCTCTGGTATTCCATAATGTCTCATGATCTTCCCCATAGTCTCTCTCGAAACACTATCAAAAGCCTTTTCAAAATCAACAAAACAAAGACTTAACGGTACTCTCATTTCATTAACTTGCTGCATCAAATGCCTAACTATAAAGATCTGATCATTGCAACCACGTCCCTTTCTAAAACCAGCCTGTTCATCCCTCAGAATACCCTCAACCACCGGCTCCAACCTATTTAACAACACTCTACTGAAAACTTTCAAAGCTATCGGTGACAAAGAGATTCCCCTCCAATTACCACATTCACTCAGGTCTCCCTTCTTCGGAACTTTAACAATTACACCATTCTTCCAAACTGATGGTAGTAACCCCGTCACCCATATCTTATTGAATAGCTTGGTCAAGATCATTATTAATCTATCCCCCTCCACTTTAAACATTTCCGGAAATAAACCATCCTCCCCTGGTGCCTTATTATTCTTTAACTGTTTTACTGCTTTCTCCACTTCTGCAAGCCTCAACTCTCCTGTTTCTATATTTAAATCTTCCTGAGCAGACGGTATATCCTCTTCTGGTGGTATTGGTCTATTAAGAACTGTCTCAAAATGCTCTTTCCATCTATTTTTAATATCTCCATCTTTGGTCAATAAATTTCCTTCCCTGTCTCTAACTGGTATTTCCTTGCGTTTACCTGCATTACCACTCAGTTCTCTAATCGATTCATATGCTATTCTTTGACTCTGTCCATCATTTTTGTTTATTAAGATTTCAGTCTCTGCAACCTTTTCATCCACACATCTTCTTTTATCTCTCCTAGCTAACCTTCTTACTTCTGAATTTAAACTCCAGTACGCAGCTCTTGCTAATTCAATCTCTCGTTCATCAACGCATTGCAACTCACTCCTCAATTTAGCCTCACCTCTCTTTTTTATCATATCCCACGTTTCCTCTGATATCCATTTCTTTCTCCTGAAGCTATGTCTCCTTCCAATCGTACATTCAGCAGTCTCATGCAAAACTTTGTTCACATCCTCCCACATCTCATCTACACTTCTCTCCCCCTCTTCCAACGTTTCCAACACCAAAAACCTATTTCTGCATTCTAATCTGAATTCCTCCTTTTCTTCTCCTTCCCTTCTAAGCTTAACAATATCGTATCTACCAACACCAGATTTTTCCTTCTTCTGATTTTTAAGTTTAAACCTTATTTTTGCAATGCTGAGTTGATGGTCACTACCAATATCCGCTCCCGTTTAACATGAACATCTAGCAGAGAACTTCTATGCCTCCTACTGATAGCGATGTGATCAATCTGATTTTTATATTTTCCACACGGCGACACCCATGTTGTCTTGTGTATATTGCAATGCTGAAAGAGTGTGCCCCCGATGACTAAGTCATTTGCTAGACAGAAGCTTCCAAACCTCACTCCGTTTTCACTCATCCTACTACCAACTCTCATCTTACCCATACATGCCTCAAATCCCTCATTTGAACAGCCCATTACTGCATTAAAGTCTCCAACGCAGATCAAAACATCATGTCTAGGTACCCTTCCTACTCCTTCTTGCAACTTTTCTGACATAATGCTGTGGCCAGTGCCAGTGCCGTTTTAAAATGGTCTAAAATAAAAAACTTCACTGTAACCGCATTTTTCAAGATTCCAGGGTAAAAATTGACAGGCATGTAAGGTAACTGTTCCTCTACCATCCCTCAGGCTGTCAAGGCCATACACTCACTCATTCCCCCCCTCATGCTCACTCTGCCTCACTCTGCCTGTGTGCCTCAGCCAGTGCTGTACATAGTAAAGGCATTTTGTAAACATTTTCAAGTAAGTGTAAGTTGTAAATATTTTCTTGTAAGTGTAAGGACTATATAGGGAAGTCAAGTTGTAAATACCTTCTTGTAAGTGCCAGGACTGTTCATAATGAAGTTAGGTTGTACCTATCTTCAAGTAAGTGTAAGATAATGCATTCACAGTGAGAAAGACACGCAAATTGTGATAGATGCTGAAGTTATAAGTGATCAGGAAAGTGTACTGAACATTGCTATACCTTCCCAGCATGAACACCTGGGTATACCTTACATAGAAAAAGGCTTTCTCTCACGTACATGGTGAGCTTGAGAGCATGGCTACACCTGTACATGAGTATTTGGAACTAAATAAAACTAATTTCCGAGCCTCGGTGAGCATTTTTATGGCAAAATTCATTTTTTCCACATCAAAATATATCATTTTAGCCAAAAAAAAAAAAAAGGTCGAAATATGGCCGGCACTGGGGTGACCCAGAGGGGTAAAAATAGCCAGCACGTGGTGGGTTAATGTCCCTAGCAACATCAAAAGATTCCTTGGCAGATGAACTACTAGCTCTAGGTAAACTATCAGGGTGCTTCAGTCTGAATTCGTGATCCATTCCCTTTTGTCTCATTTGACCTGTAATTCTATTTCCCTCATATTAGCATTCCATTCTTGTTATCTCATTTTTACTTGCACTTCTAGTTCCTTCACCTTAATTCTGGCTAACTCGGGTTGCACTTTGTCACCAGTATCATGAGCAGAAAAATCACTAGGGCCAGGTATCTCCGATGCCAAAGGCTGAGGGTCAACACCTTGTGCAGCATCAAGTGGTTCAGAACTAGCTATGAAGGACTCACTTTGCTTAACCCTTTAATTCCTAATCGCATCAATTGATGCGATTTGAGTTTTATGCCAAAATGCCTAATCGCATCAGTTGAACGCAGCCTGTAAAAAGCTGTGGAGTGCTTGCTCCACCCCGATTATGACGTACATGGCTTCAGGACAATGAGAACTCGCCCCTGATGTTGCATGAGGGGGGATCGGACCAACCCGTGCAGTGGGGGAGCACCCCCCTCTCGGCCACCTCCATGCCACCCTCTACTCCAGTCCCTCACGCCCTCCTTGTCCCCCATCACTCTCCCACCCCTCCATGCAATTGCATCTCTCCTCCCACAGCAACCTGCATCCCCTCCCACCCTCTCTTGCCCCTCCTCCCTCCCTGCTAGCCTCACCCCCCCCAATCCCACCCCATCTCTCCCTTCTTGTCCCTCGCTACCCTTTCAACCCAACAGGCCCCCGAGTGTCAGGCCTGATGAATGTACCTGTTTCATGTTGTTTCTACTTATTCCCAAATTTTTACACCTCACTCTGTTCATTTCTAATTTCGTACCTACCAGTTTCTGTACGTATGTAGTTGGAGAATGCTGTGTGTTGTACTACAGACAACACATCTTATTACTATTTTTTTTTTTTTCATTCTCCCTATCTGCCCAGATTTGCACCTCTGAGTAGTGTCCGACTGTGTTAGTTTTCAAAAGACTATGAGGCCTTGTAGGGCAGCTCCCCGCACCTGTTTCATCTCCCCACACATACACCTGTTTTCATGGTTGGTGTGATGAATTCCAATGAAATGGAGAGTTTCCACAAGAGAATTTGGCTGTTGCCGAAACTGTATTGATAAGTGTGATGAGGTGTAATGATAATATGATATTTGTAATGGTGTGATAAATGTGTGACGAGAAGTTGGGAGAGTAAAACGAGAAATCGGAAACAAATTATTGTTTTTTTTTTTTCCCTTATGCATGCATTTATAGCATTATTCAACTTTATTTTCATGTCCTTGATGGTTATAAACATTTATATGCGTCTGTGTTAGTTTTAGAATGACTATGAGGCCTTATAGGGCTACTCCACACACGTTTTATCTCCTCACACCTACATACACACCTGTTTTTATGGCTGGTATGACAAATCCCATTGAAATGGAGGGTTTCCACAAGAGAATTTGGTTGTTGCAAAAATTCTTCTCCCCAAGTACCACCAAGGCCTTGTAGCATACTCCTCACACTAGTTATCTCCCCACACCTACATACACACCTGTTCTCATGGTAGATGTTACAGAACACACTGAAGTGCTTTCTTTTCATGTGAAAAGCTGGTTATTTCCAACCCCCGTACCTAAAGGCCTACTCTCCACAGCCTACTTTACCTCCCCACAGTCTAGGAATCTCCCCACACCTACATATACACCTGTTTTCATGGTTGATGTGAAAAAACAATTTGAAATGACCTGTTTCAATAAGAAAAATAGGTAGTTATCAAAATTTTCATATTTCGATTGTTTTCGAGCGGTACTTACATTAACTTTTTTTTAACTTTGACACATGATTGTGCGGTAGCCATTAGGCCTACGGGGGTACAGATTGCATTGTCAGGCGTGTAAATTCTTCCTCTTTAGCCAGAACACAGTCAATTTGCTCTTGCTGAAAGTCGCCAAAACACCTCCGAATTGCGGTTGTGGGAGGTACCCTGCCTGAAACAATTGCGGTCTTAAGGGAGTAAACATGATGTCCAGTATTAAATCAAGTAACTTACTCTTAGTGACTGAGGCAGGAAATCTCAATTGTAAGGCCTGGGCAAGCAATATAAGCTCGTGTTTTGTGAGTGTTTTCACTCTGGTTGGGGAAGGCTCAGAATCCAAAACTGCTTTCACATCACTATCACTTATTAGGGCCATGATTACTGATTATAGTTGAGTAGGTAAGGGTAAGCACTGTGTATGTGGCCAAGGTTGCCAATATTATGTCACAGAGCTATCCTGGCAAGGTCGCCAAATTGTTATGGGAGTGTATATTACGGTGCACTCTTAGCCCTTAATTAACCACCAAATGCGATAAGGTAAAGCTTACAAGAAAACTAACTTAACTTTACTGTACACATAACATACACAACCAAAGAAGAAACGAGGGTTTGTTTTACAAAAGAAGGATTCATATAGGTCTCAGAATACAAATATAAAACAAGTTATTTCTTACCTAAGCAGAATACACTCAGTGGAGGCTAAGTTCTCACAAAGCTCGAGGAAATGTGGAGACTTCGAAGGTTAAATCTGGATATAATTCACACACTAGTGTAAATGGAGGAGTGAACCAAAAATGGGAAATGGTGCACAAACAGTGTGTTTTGTAATCAAAGTCACATATTGAGTAATGTTGGGGAAAAGTGCAATACAATGTGACAAAAGTGTAATGTGACAGTAAATGAGACCAAATGTGTACAAAAATGTGTGTACAAAAATGAGATAAAAATATGTACAGGGATGTTTGTACAAAATGAGACAAAAATGTGTCTCTTCACATTTTCCTCGACCTTATAAAGCAGACTTACTCCACCTCTCTCAGTTAATTAACCACTAGGCTGTCTTATGGAATATCTACAGCCACTCAACAAGTACAGAGGCACCTGCTATGAAGGGGAGCTAATGGCGAAGTTACACAAATCACACAAGACCACAGACGTACCATTAAGAAGGCAGAGCAAAACGTTATTTAGGCTTCTATTGGCAAATACTTTCTTTTAGGTCCTCCCATACTATAAGTTACACCCACATTTCAAGGACAAGAGGGATTTTCTGCATAATTTGTGATAAAAACATCCGGTGTGTTCTCAGTCCAGTGACCCATAAGTAAACGCAGGTGGGGACGCAGCTGGGGACGAGGGTTACCCCTGACAGCCCGCAAAACAGATAAAGAAAAGAGTCTATCTTTTTGATGGTTCATCTGTCTCCTTAAGTTATCACTTATTTTCTATTTCACCCATTCGCTACTGGGGTTAACTATGCCAGTAACAATATATATATATATATATATATATATATATATATATATATATATATATATATATATATATATATATATATATATATCATTGAAACTATAAAAATTACAGTAACACACAAACGTATCTGAATAATGAGACAGATGAACTTGGCTGGATTTGCATATCTGCTGTAGCTAATACTAGGAGGATTACTAAACAAGCACACTCTCATTTCTTCTTCAACACCTAGCAGTGTTTATTTATTTATTTTTTTTTTTACGTTAGTAAGCACTGAAAACCCCAGTTCACACAAATACAATGTAGAGAGCTGCAGAAGAAATCATAGAGCTTATTTTCGTTAAGTGGGGTTATTCCTCAGTCTAAATCCAAAAAGTTTCAAGTGACACTTGCTCGTATTTGAGTTCACTACAGATGACTGTTATCTTCTCTTCCTCACTGAGACTAGGTTGCTGGTTGTTTGATGGATCATGAATGAATGGATTTCTCAGCCAAGCACAATTTTTAACGTATTTCGGAAATACTGCTCAATGCTTGTATATAGGCTTCAATGTGCTCACATATCAGTGAAGCAATATCTTTTGTTATCGGTATCAGTAATCTTTGGAAACACCCAAGTTGCTTTCTTTCACTTTAATATTTCCTATTTTATTTTTTCTGTCAGAGTCTTCACTTTGTTTGCAGAGGATGCATTTGCATTTCTCCCTTGCAGGCCAGTACTGACCTTGTTCAGATGATCGAAAATATCTACTAAGTAACAGAACTTAACACAGCAGGTTTCATGAGCTAGTAAGTCACAAGATTCAAGTTTCTCCTCAATATTAAAGAAAGAAAGCATTTCCTTCTTCAATTCATGCAGGCGAGACAATACTTTTCCTCTTGATATCCATCTGACTTCTGTGTAAAAGATAAGGGCAACATGAGAAACCCGATTTCCTCACAAAGTAGGGTAAATAAACATGACTTTACTGGCATGCATTTGATAAAGTTTACCATTTTTACAATGTCATCGAGAACAGATTTCAGTTCACACTCCAGAGTTTTGGCAACCAGTTCTTCGCGGTGGAAAAAAAAAAAAAAAAAAAAAAAGTGTAATCAAATCTGGGCTGCCTTTTTCCATTTATGATACAAACCCTTTAACTGACCCTACCATTAAAACAATACCATCCTTTGAAATTCCTACACATGATTTACATATCAAACCAGCTTTGCAAATAGTCACTTATTGAAGGAAATATATCTGTCCTGAAGTTTGCACTAGTACCCTGAATCATAAGAACTGTTGTACTATTTATTTATCAGTAATAAACTGGGTGAACACTAGTAACTGTGCTTCTCCTCCAACGTCTGTTCATTCATCAACTTGTAAAGCATATATGCTTCTTTTACAAGTTCACACGCACTTTTTTCGATATCAGATGACATATCCTTGATTCACCTTCCAATGATAATGTCTGAGAATGGGATTTTCTTCAGTTCCTTTTCAGCTCCAGATGCGAACAGTTTGTTCACTGTAGCACAAAAATATGGAAGGATAAGAGACTCAGCAATTGAATGGGACTCCATAGTTTTTGCTGCTAATTCTGCTACTAAATAGTCGCCTTCTTGAACCTTCTGTGCTACTTTCAGCTTCTTAAAACAAACATTTGTTGTTTGTTATCATTTAAAAGTGTTTTGAAGTGATCCAGGGGTTTATCAGATAGGTGACTGTACTTTGTAATTAAATGTCTCTTTCATTTTACTGTAGTCCATTTGATTGACCTGTACAGCTGAGATGCATGGACCGAGTAGGGTGTGTTTGAATCGCGGCTGCTGATTGGCCACCAATGATTTAAATCTACAACTCTTCTAATTTTATTATATTTATATTTTTAAACTGCGTTCAATTAAAGCTGCCAGATTAAATATGGAATAATTTCCGAAGCTGAAGAGGTCAAAATTAGCTTTAAAGGTTTACTGTTGTCAATGAAAATTAAGTTGATTATAAAGTTTCATAAAACGATAAGAGACGTTTGAAATAAATTAGCCACCCACGTTGTACATCCACATCCGCATGTTGCACTACATCCATGCATGGTGTACGCCTACGTCCACATGTTGCACTATAATATCCACCCATGGTTTACACCTTCGTCCGCATGTTGCACAACAATACATGCCTTCATTTACTTCAATGGCATCATCGGCAGCCAATCAGCAGCCGTGTATCAAACACACTCTACTTGCCGCATAAATCTCAGTTGCACAGGTCAGTCAAATAGATTATGGGGACCTGGGCTTCATTTGATAATTTAATGCCACAAATAACACATTGAACTTTAGGACCAAATTCATCATCACACCAAGTGAACCCTAGTGCCAGGGAGCTGTCCTGGAATGAGCAACTTGGTTTACTTTTGCCAGCCCTTGTCTGTGTCTTAACTGCACTCGGGCCAAGAAAGCTAGGCTTATAATCATCTCTCACATAATTTTCAGTGGATTCTTCAACACATTTTGGTTCTTCAGTGACAAAGTTATCCATTTTTCCTGGTTTTGGAATCTGTTAATACTGACAGCAGGAGTGTAACGTCCCTCATCCACAGTCAAAGCCACACTGATTCACTGCCTGGGCCTACATGGTTTATTATTGTCACTTCACTGTTTTGCATTAAAATTTTTTATATTACTCTAAACTTCCCTTCAGTGTGGAAACTGACGACCATGTCAGAATCCTATATATAATTATGTGGAACACAAATTAGAATTAAGCAGCCATATTATGATTAATATTTACAACAAGTGGTACCAGGCACAACAAACCTCTCCCAGCAGCAGTTATTTTATTTTTAACCATTTTCAAGTTATAGCCCTTTGAGAATCCGTGATCTTGCGTCTGACCTTTCAAGGTTACTCATGGTCAAATATCATGGTACCAAACGAAAGCCCATATGAGATTTCCTCTATCCTGATAATAGTAAATATCTCTATGTTCAGTCAGTTTTGAGTTATAGCCCCCTGAATAGCAGTGTCCTTGAGTTTGACCGTTCAAGGTCACTTAAGGCTAAACGTCATGATATCAATTAAAACTCCATATGGGACTCCCTGTATGTTGATAATAGTAAATATATCTTCAATCAACTTCGAGTTGTAGCCTCTTGAATAACCGTGACCTTGAGTTTTACCTTTCAAGGTCACTTGAGGTCAAAGGTCTATCTATCTATCTATTGCCAGATGCCTCAATCTCGTTTGGGGTGGCGACAAACAAAACGCCTCCACGTCGCCCTGTTCCCCGCCATTTCACTGCCCTGCTCCCAAATCACACCCCCCTCTCTCATATACCTCTCCACCCCATCCCTCCATCTCATCCTCGGCCTCCTTCTCCCTCTTCCCCCCTCCACCTCCCTCACATACACTCTCTTTGTCAGTCTTTCACCCTCCATCCTCTCCACATGGCCAAACCACCTCAGTGTGTTCCTCATAACGCTTCCTATCACATCCACAATCACACCACAACGCTCCTTTATATCCTCATTCGTCAGCCTGTCTCTCCATGTGACTCCACAGGCTCCTCTTAAAAAACTCATTTCCACTGCTCTCACTCTTGACTTGTGTCTTTCCAACAACATCCAAGCTTCACTTCCATACGTTAGATTTGGTATCACAATACTGTCATGTAGTAACTTTTTCACTTCCATGCTCACTTCCCTGTTTCTTATCACTGCTTTCAAAGAACCAGGCAACCTTTCTTCCCTGCTGTACCCTTTGAAGCACTTCACCTTCCAAACCTCCATCCTTACATATCACACTACCCAAGTACTTAAACGTACTCACATTTTCCAATTCCTCACCATCCAACCTCGCTGTACATTCACTGACTTCACCTCTCTTAAAGACCATCACACTACTCTTCCCTACATTCACCTTTAGATTCCGTTTCTTACACACTCTCCCAAACTCATCCACCAAGCCTTGCAGCTCCCCTTCGTCTTCACTCAACAACACAGTATCATCTGCAAACAACAGTACAGGGAGTTTCCAAACACTATCCTCTCCCACCAGGGCCACTCCAACATCCACTACCCTTCCTTGTACCTCTTTTATTACCCCATCCATGTACAGATTGAACAACCATGGAGACATGACACATTCCTGTTTCAACCCAACCTTCAAAAAGAAAAATTAACTTAGTTCACCATCCACACGCACTGCAGCCTTAGCACCATCATACATACTCTTCACAGCATTCAACAACTTCCCATCTACTCCATGTAGTCTTAATACTTTCCACAATCCGTGTCTCTCCACCCTGTCATATGCTTTCTCCAAATCCATGAAAGCCGCATACAACTTCTTTCCCTTCTCTAGAAACTTTTCCACTAAAGATCTAAGAATGAACATCTGATCTACACAACCTCTTCCCTTCCTAAAACCTCCCTGTTCTTCTCCAACTAATTCCTCTGTTCTTTCTCTAACTCTGTCAGTAAGTATCCTACCATACACTTTTCCTATTATACTAAGCAGACAAATGCCCCTATGATTACCACACACTTCTTTTTCCCCCTTTCCCTTTGTACAAGGGAATAATTATACCTGACTTCCAATCCTTTGGGACTCTACCTTCCTCCCAGGCCAATCTACACATCTTCCACATCCATTCTACTACAATCTCTCCCCCATGCTTCAGCATTTCATCACACACTCCATCAATTCCTGGGTCTTTCCCCAATTTAACTTTCTTCATTGCTTCCACAACTTCTATCCTACTGATTTCTTCCTGTCTTCTCACCTCCCTCCTTCTCCCAGCCATTCCCCAGACACTTATACTTGCATTACTTCCATCCTGTATGTTCAACAATTCCTTAAAGTGTTCTCTCCATCTGCTCACTTTTTCTCCCTTCTCCACTAGTAATCTATTATTTTTATCTTTCACTCCCCTGCTAACCTCACTTCCACCCTGTCTTACTCTCTTCACCTCTTTCCAGAACATATTCTTACAGTCCCTCCACTTAACACTCAAATTCCTTCCATATTCCTCATCCATTCTTCTTACTCTCTCTTACTAATCTTTTCACCTCTCTCTTTCTTTCTACATATAACTCTCTCTTCCGCCTCTCAACTTCTTCCACGCCCCTATTTCTCATCCATTCATTGTATGCTTTCTTCTTTTGTGCCACAGCCTGTCTCACCTCTTAGTCCACCACGCTGTTCCTTGCACTTCCTTCCGTCTTCTCTTCCTCCCACACACCACATCACATGCTGCACATATTTCTTCTGCAAACATCCTGCACACACCTTCCACGTCCCCCATCTGCTCCAATATATATTTGCCCAATCGTTCCTCCACTTCTCTCTTATACTCTGCCTTTTTCTCATCCTCTTGTAACCTTTCTAATCTCCTTGCAACTACTCCTTCCTCTCGCCTTTCCCTTCTTCTATTTCTCCATCTTACTTGGATCCTAATTCTGGCCACCACCAAGTAGTGGTCAGAAAGTCCACTCCTCCAACCTCTATAAGCTCTTGCATCCATTACACATCTTTGCATCCTTTCATCCACACACACATAATCAATCATTGCCTTCCTTTCATTCAGTTCACCACCCACCCTTCTCATCACTCACCATGTATACCTGTGGATCATTTTATGCCTGAAGAGGGTATTAGCTATCACCAACCACCTCCCAGCACAAATGTCCACTAATGCACTGCCATTCTCATCTATCTCAGCAGGCTCACCCTACTCACCAACTATTCCATCCACCTTCACATTCCCTACTTTACCATTCATATCACCAATCAAAAACACTCTCTCATTCCTTCCAAACTTTTCCATGTACACTTCCATATATGTTCAGAACTCTTCTCTCACTCTGCTAGCACGATCTTGCATTGGCGCATACACACACACAATCGCCCACATTTGTATTCCAACTTTCAACCTTACCCACACAGTCCTTGACCCAAGTGATCCATACTGTCTTGTGCTCTTCTTCCATCTTTTACTCGCAACTATACATACTCCTTCCTTTGCCCTTTCATTCTCACCTACTCCTGCACATATACCCCATCCATACTCCCATTCTCTCACACTTTCTCCTCTCCACTTTGTTTCAGTTATTCCACATACATCCACTTTCGCACCCTCAAGCACCTGGACAATCTCTCTCTCTTTCACCTTATCATTCGCTCCTCTTACATTCCATGTTGCCATTACCATGTCCTTTGTCCGGTCCTGGGTCGTCATCGTTTGGTCAGTCCTTGTCCGAGGCTTCTTGTTTGTCTTTTTAGTTAGTTGTTTTCCGGGGAGGGGCACTAACCCTCCGCCAACCCTTTTAGTCGCCTTTTACGACAAGCAGGGATACTGGGGGACTATTCTTGAAAAAAAACCCTACCCCCAGGGGGGTAGGGGGGTTAGTTCAAAGATCATGATGGCAATTAAAAACCCATATGGGACTTCTTGTTTATTGATAATAGTAAATATCTATCTGCAACCAATTTCGAGTTATAGCCCCCTGAATATCCGTGACCTTGAGTTTCAGCTTTCAATGTCATTCAAGATCAAAGGTCTTGGTGCCAAATGAAAACCCATATGGGAGTTCCTGTATGTTGATAATAATAAATATCTCTATCTTCAACTGGTTTCAAGTTATAGCCCTCTGAAAATCCGTTACCTTGATATTGATCTTTCAAGGTCACTCGATTACCTCCAAAATTTAATAACTTTCTTTTGGGACTGGTGCCCACATATCCTGAAAATTTCGTGTAATTTCATTCAGCCGTTTTTCCGTAATGTTGCTAAAAACAAACAATAAAAAAGATACAAAGAAACTCGATCAAAAAACAATAACTCTCCAGATTTCGTCTGGAAGAGATAATAATAATAAAACTGACACTACAGAGCTGGGAGCAACACAGCTCAAGCTGCAGTGACAGGAGAGTACTGGACCCGTCTCATATGTACCAGTGTACGTGTATCTCTCTTTCACTGATTCATGTGAGGAATGCCCGAAACATGACATAATTATATTACATTCAATAATTTGATGCAAAGTGTCAAGTATTATAAGTTTTTTCGTGAAGATGGTCCAGCAGCAGTCCAATGTGAGGTTGCTTACATTAATGATAATGAGTCATTCATAATCAGTCACTCTAGATAAGGAGAAATGATATTTTACAACAGTTTGATTACACAGATCTACATCTTCAGCAAATTTCTGCGATACACTACGGATATAATGGCGAGCACAAAGTGAGGAAATCACTTGTAAAGCCTTCGGGGAAACAGTTCAATCTTCTGTGTCAGTTTCTCTCTCTCTCTCTCTCTCTCTCTCTTTTGCTGCACCATAATTTTCCGATGCCTCTCTGATTAGTAGGTTTTTCTTTTAGTTTCAAGGAGAAGCCCCCCGCCGGGACAGAAATCTCTCTCTCTCTCTCTCTCTCTCTCTCTCTCTCTCTCTCTCTCTCTCTCTCTCTCTCTCTCTCTCTCTTCATATTCCCTTCTTTCATTTCCTTCCTCTCTATCTTCTTACCATAATTCTACCCACTTCATTCGTTAGTTCTTTGTCCTTTCCTACATTTTACCCTTCTTCGTTCCATTCTTCCTGTAGGCATTAAATAGGCACCACCGTTGTATATATCTCACGTGAGAATGTGCAGGATGTAATGTCTGCTGGAGACATACACAGCTTCTCACTAGGAATGTCAATCCACATAATGTATGTCCACAATCTTGTCTCAGACCAACAAGAATGTCTTAACAGATGGTGTATCTCAAACAATCTCTTCGTAGTCCACGTGAATGGAAATCTAACAGACACTACATCATACACACACATCCTCTCGGAGCTGTATATAATGTTGGAGAAATTCTTTTTAGGTCAGAAGGGGTTAGTGAGAGTCCGAGAATACGATCCAGGGCGGAAGGCAGGAGTTGGGGTCAGCTAGGAGGTTTTGCCGTCACGCTACGCTACTCTGTCAATCACACTTCAGTATAACTGTGTACAACAAACTCTGTAACCCAAGAGTGCTCTGTAACTCACCTCGCTTATGGTACACAAAGGGGGAAGACGATAAGAGAGAGAGAGAGAGAGAGAGAGAGAGAGAGAGAGAGAGAGAGAGAGAGAGAGAGAGAGAGACCTATCTATTCACTCTAGTTGACAACACACCATTTAACTAAGCAGGAGCAAGTTCGAGCCATACAACGCCAAATGACTTTATACTGGTGGTGCTTCGACGATCTACAACCAACCTCCCAATCTTTCTACGTCTGTCTATAGTGACGCTCATGGATATTGGCAGCAGAGATGAACAATGGTAAACTACGGTAAACTACGTTCCTCGATATTGGCAGCAGTGGTGAACAACGGTAAACCACGATAAACTACGTTCATCGATATTGGTGACAGCTGTAAAACGAACTATAATCAAACTATGCCTAACGAGTTTACATGCAGTAGACGACCATCATGAACCACTTCAATGGTAGACAAAAGCAATGAACGAAGCTGATTAACGTCACAATCAACAATCATCGAACAAATTACAATCAAAACAATCTACGACTGCTCCACAAGCAACAATCATCAATCAAACTATAAGCAAATACGGTGAGAAAAAGAAGTAAGAAACGCCAAGCAACAGCAAGCAAAAGTGAAAAAGGAGGAAGTGCATCTGTACTGTGCTAATAGTGTTGACCCAGCATGGTTATGTATCGATACATCTGACCTCCATTCCTCCCTCCTCCAACCTTCACCACGACCTCCACCACTTTCCCACCACCTCCATCTTCTCCACCACAACTACCAGAGAGAGGCAGCTTTTCAGCAGTGTGTTATCATTTGCTGAATAGGGACAACGACACCACTGGCCTATCTCAATCAAACCCTACCAACACCCTTCAGCCAACATCACTACTACAATTATTATCAGTGAGTTGAATATTTTCTATATTAGTTTAATAGTGCTTCTTCATTTATATACAACCTTACTTTTTTTTTTTTTAATGCAAGGAAGAAGGAACCAAAGGCCGCGGGCCCGCAATTATTGTTCCTTCTAAGAGAAAAACAAAATACAAGAGAGAGCCAAATTCAAGATCCGATCATTTCGAGATGCCTGGACACACCGCGTTTGAAAGACTGGAGATCATAGGAAGCAGGAAATACAGATAGAAGGAGACAGTACCAAAGATGACCTGTTGCATAAATGAAGGACTGGGAGTAACGGTTAACTCTTGCATTAGAGAGTTGGACAGAAAAGGGATGAGAGTTTATTGCTAGACGGGTGCTACGCGCCCGTCGTAGAGGTGGAGGAATGCATGCAGACAGTTCAGAGGAACAGTGACCATTGAAGTAGCGATAGAAAAGAGATAAAGGTGTAATAGTGCAACAAAGAGACAGAGGCTGAAGGGAGTCAGTAAGAGGAGAGTTGATGAGACGAAAAGCCTTTGACTCCACCCTATTGAGAAGAGCTGTATGTGGGGAGCCTCCCCACACATGATAGTTGTACTCTACACAGGGGCGGATAAAACCCCTGTATAGAGTCAACAATTGTGCA
>NC_136958.1:34185865-34333365 GCF_032717465.1 Coenobita brevimanus | reverse complement strand
AATATGGAGTTACATATAATTTATATATAAACTAAGCAACATAGCTAATCCAATACACCTATGGTGTCTCAAAGAAACAAATACATGAAATATGGCTGATGATTGACTAATGTAGACTTGCCATTGTATTGCTATTATTGTATAAATTATATACATATGTATCAATTATACAGCTACACTGACCACACTTGTGATTCCTGCAGTTAGGTTACAGTTGCTACAGTTATGTAACAAAGAACACTACCATTACTGCAGTTATGTTACAGTTGCTACAATCATGTAACTACAAACACTCACATGACTGCGGTTATATTACAACTGCTACATTTCTGTAACTACAATTTGTTACAGCCACATTTTGTGACAGTTGCGTTAACACGGTGTAACTACAGTTTCATTGCAACCACAATTGTGTAACAGTTGCATTAACAAGATGTAACTACAGTTTTATTGCAACCAAAGTTGTGTAACAGTTGCATTAACAAATTGCAACTACAGTTTTATTACAACTAAAACTTTGTAACGGTTGCATTAACACAATGTCATGTTAGTGCTATACTTGCATAACAGTTGCATTAACACAATAACTACAATTGCATTAAAACGATGTAAATGCAATTATGATATAATATTCCTTCAATTATGTTACTTTTACAGTATTATGTATTTCACTTAATTATCTTTCAAGTTGATTGTAATGTACATATACTGTAATATGCATTAATGTGTTCTGACAATATTTACTGTCGTTGGTACGACATCTTCGTGTGACCGAGCGATATGCAGGGGTTATATAGGCACTAGTATATATCTCATATCACATTGTGCAGGATGTAGTGTCTGCTGGAGACATACACAGCTTCTCACTAGGAATGTCAATCCACATAATGTATATCCACGATCTTGTCTCAGACCAACAAGAATGTCTTAACAGATGGTGTATCTCATTCTCTTTGTAGTCCACGTGTATGGAAATCTACCAGACACTACATCACACACACACATCCTTTCCGAGCTGCATATAATGTCCGAAAGATTCCCTTCAGGTCAGAAGGGGTTAGAGAGAGCCCGAGAATACAATCCCGGGCAGAAGGCAGGAGTTGGGGTCAGCTAGGAGGTTTTGCCATCACACAACGTTACGCTGTTAATCACACTTCAGTATGACTGTGTACAATTAATTCCGTCACCCAAGAGTGCTCTGTAACTCACCTCCCTTATGATACACCAAGGGGAAAGGCAAAGAGAGAGAGAGATAAAGAGAGAGAGACCTACATATTCACTAGAGCCGACGACACACTATTTTACCAAGCAGCGGCAAGTTCGAGCCATTCAGTTCCTCATGACTTTATACTGGTGGTGCTTCAAGGATCTACAACCAACCCCCCTATCTCTCTACGTCTATCTACGGCAACGCTCATCGATATTGTCAGCAGTGGTGAACAACAGTAAACTACGATAACTATGTTCACCGATACTGGCAGCAGCTGTAAACAACGGTAAACTACGATCATCGATGTTCCTTCCTGCTAAGAGTTTCTTCTTTCAGTTCCTTTCCCTTTTTCTCTCAATATTTTGTTCAGCTTATTGGTCAGCTCATGATGCCCTTATTGTTAGTCGCATTTTATTGCATGGTTTCTTGTTTAATTGTGGCAGACATATCTCCCCTTCAAAATTAATCCCTTCTGAACAAACTTGGATACAATAAACCAGCCTATGATGTAGCTGTGTCAGCAAGGTTTTGGTTACTAGTCTACTACTCGTTGCCTATCAATGACCGAAAAAACAATTATTTCGTACTATTCACGTTTTCAGATGTAGAAGCATTACTAATGGGCATAGACAGCTCTGACTTCTTTAGGCGCAATCTTGAGGTCATATCCATTTTCCTCTCTCCCTCCCCTACTTTTTCGAGTGGCAACCCTGCGAAGATTAGCCTCAACTTCCTTAGCAACCAGTACTGGTTTTGAAAAATGCCCCCCCCCCTCCCATTTCCCCAGCTGCTCGATGAAACTGAATGAAAGTTTTCATGTTTATAAACGGTGACTAGTACTACAACTTTCTATTGTACACCTATGTCCTGCATTCACCAGGTTAGGGGTCAAAGGTTATTAAATGCAAAAACGGTTAAAATAACTAAAATCACGACTAAGCTCGCGTGAAATGCTAAGGATCCGGAGATTATTAAGCCAGGGCCATGATTCTTGGATGGAATGTTGCACTGGAGAACTTCCATGCAAAAATGACTTTTAGTGTCAAAACTCACTTCCGCTAGCTGACAGCAACACCTATAATTTTTACCTCTGGTGGCCGTTCCCCGAATAAGTCCTCTAGTTCCACGGTGGGTGGATGGAATAAAATGAAACCTTCCATGCGTATAGACATTAATGAACACTACTTGGTCCACTTAGAGCTGGCCATCGATGTCTACCGGGTTGTTACCAGCCGGGATGGCGAAGCTGTTACTCTTTTCAAATTGTCTGTGTGTGTGTCTGTGTGTCTGTTAGCACGATAACTTTGCTATCGCTCTAGACATCATCACAAAATTGTACAGGTGTGTAGTAGGAATGAAAATCTCTTACGAGTTAAAATTGGTGAAAGACGGTCAAGGTCAAGGTTATATTCCGAGCCGCGCTAGATTTGTATCTGCTCCCAGCTGGTGTGATTCCACCCTTGGAGGGGCCTCTAGTTTTATCCTTTTTTTTGTTTCCCCCTTGTCCTTCACCGTACACCACGTGTAGGGACCTGGCGGTAAATTAGATCTTCCCATATCGTGTTCTACGAGATGGCTGGAATTTAAAAAAGAATATAGACTGATTAAGTGACCCTCTAAGCCACCAACATCACCATCACCACCATCATCATCACCATCACCGTCCAGGCACCTTCACCCTCGCCATCACCATCACCGTCACCATTACCATAACCGTCTCCTTCATATTTACCATCACCATCACCGAACCGCCATCCTCACCATCACCGCCATCCTCACTATTACTTATATTTTTCCTTCCTTTTCCTTTTTTCTTATCTTCATTTTCCCTATATTTCTTCCTTTTTCTTTTTTCTTCTTCTTCTCCCCCACCTCATCCTCTTTTCCCATCATCTTTTTCTTTTACTTTCTTCTTCTTCTTCTTCTTCTTCTTCTTCTACTTCTTCTTCCTTTATTCTGTTTTCTTCTTTCCTTCCTTCCGTCCTTTGATCCCGTCTCCTCTATTATCCGTCTTTCCTCTCCCCGTCCTTTATTATTTCTCATTCGTGTCCCTTCCTCTTTAACTCCATTCATCTTCCTCTGTCCCTTCCTTCCACGATTTCTCCTCTCTTCTGTCCTTCTCCTGTCCTACCTTCTCTCATTTCCTCCTCATTTCCTTTTCTATCTGTTTTTAAATCTCACTTTTCTCTTTCCCTCCATCCTTCAGTTCTTCCACATATTTATTTTCTTTGTGGTTTTATAACGCGACCATTTTCCATCAGACTCTCTCTTTTTCATTCTCTATTTCTTCCTTCCTTGCTTCTTCCCCGTATATTTTATGTTGTCCTCTTTTTCTTCGTTTTCACTGTCTTAGTTATTTTTTCATTCCGTGACCTCCTTTCATTCTCCTCCTTCCTTTCTTCTCCTTTTCTCTCATCCCCTCCCTTCCTTCTCACCCTTCCTTTCCTTCCTCCCACCCCACACTGTCTTTCTATCATTCTATTTCCTGTTTTCTCCTCCCTTCCTCCTCTTTTCTCTCCTTTTCTTCTTTCTTTTTCCCCCTTTCCTCTTCTCTCCCTTTCCCTCCACCTTCCTTCCCAATTTCTGACCATCCTTCCTCCTTTCTTCCTTGCCTCCCTTCTCTCCTCCCGTCCTGTTTCCATCCCTTCCTCCTTCCTTCCTTCCATTTCTCTCTCCATCACTTTTCGTCCCTTTTTCCATTCCATCCTTTCTCCCTCTCTCCTTTTTTTTGGTTTCCTCCTCCTCTCCTTTTTACTTCTTTCCCTCCTCTTTCCCTCTTCCTCTGACTCTCCCTTCATCGGTTTCTCGTTTAGGCTACCAGGAGATGGAGGATTTTTCTCTCTCCCTCTTCAGAAATTCCTCCTGCTCTCCTTCCTTTTCCATCCCAGCACTCCCTCCGTCGTCCTTCCTTCTTATCTTCTGCAGAAATGGTATTGCGCTCTCTCTTTCTCACACACACACACACACACACACACACACACACACACACACACACACACACACACACACACACACACCACTTGCCATTATCTTCTAATCCCTACATCTCCTACAGTTCCAGTTTACTTCTCCCTTCTGCTTATTTCCCTCGATTCCATCTAATTTCTTTTTTATTTTCACTGCCAATGCCTTCCACTTCACTTTTCCTCTGCCTTCTTCCTTCCCCTCCCTCCATTATCCATCTTCGTTCATTCCCGGTTGTCACCGCCTCTATATCTCTGTTTTAATCTGCCATTTCTTTCTTCCCAATATTTTTTTGTACCATTTTCCTTCATCTATCTACATTCTTGTTTCTTATCTTTCCATAATAATTTTTCTCATCCTCTGTTACCAAGTTCACTTTTGTCATTATAGGCTGTCTCTTCTTTCAATTTTCTTTTCTTTTTATTCCCTCTTTCCCTTTTTAATATTTGGCCATATTGTCTCCATTCTCTACTTGAATGTACCATTTTTACCCTTTGTTTGCTTTTTCATTGTCTATTACTGAATTCAATATTACCATTTATTCCTCTTTTTGTCTTGCATTTCAATCTTTCTACTTCTTTCCGTCTACCTTCTGTCTCTCCTTATCTTGACAGTTTCCAGTGTTTCTCTTATCTATCATTCCCCAGTTTCTAGGTGCCTCTGTGCAATTACGTCTTTCCTTATATTTGTGTCTTTCAATCACTATTTTGCTCTCCTTCTACCTACCATTCCCTCTTTTTCACTTCTCTCTTTGGCATATTAATCCTCTGCTCTCATCCAAATCACCTTTATTTACTTCCTCAACGTTTCGTTATCTTGGCTCTTCTATTTTCCTATATTCTCCCCTCCCCTTCCCATAGTATTTTACTACTCGTCCCTGTCCCGGAGGGGCTCGGAGACGGGTATTGTTTTCACTTGGTTTGTCTGTTTATTTGTTTGTGTGTTTGTTGTCTGTCTTCTGTCTGTCTGTCTGTTAACAACTTTACGTGGAAACTACTGATGCGATTTTTGCTAAAACTACAGGGATGATGGGCTGTGACCTTCTGATCACCTAATTAAATTTTGGGCCAAATTGGGCCAAGGTCCAGGCTGTAGGCCTAAAAAAATGTGTGTGTGTGTGTGTGTGTGTGTGTGTGTGTGTGTGTGTGTGTGTGTGTGTGTGTGTGTGTGTGTGTATCTATCTATCTATATGTTTGCCATAACTCCTTTCAATTTCGTCATATCGACATGAAACCAAAACCTAAAGGTGCATCTTTCATATCGCCATCCTATAACATGCCTCATTACATCAGGGGGGTCACTTCCCAGTTAGTGGTAGGTTGGTCAATTTAGGTAGGTCAGGCTTAAGATTTCAAATGGGAATAAAATCGTCAATTTTCACCCGATTTACTCCAAATTTGATATGTGACTCCTTTCACTAGATATCCTATTGTGTTTATATCTCAGCACTAAAATGACTCCCTGAGACGGATATGCTGTACCTTCGTACCGCTTCTTGTTCGTTTTATTTTCATTTCCTTATCCTCTACCTTTCATGATCTTCCTCCATTTCCCTCCATCACACCTTCCACTCCCTTTCGTCAGATCTACTTGGTTCTGTATTACTTTTCATTTGCATTCATTTCTTCCTTTCCACAATTCTCCTTGTTGTTTCTCTCTTGCTTTTGTTCTACCCGTACTTCCCTACTTCCAACTACTTCATACTCTTCTTTCCACCGTGTCTCCTTCATTTGACTTATTAAACACTGCATTTCCTCCTGTCTCCTCCTTTCCTCCCTTGTTATTATTATTATTATCACATCCTTATGTTTCTAGTTTCTTTTACCTGTGTGTTCCTCATCACACATCACGTCCTTTATCTGATCCAGTAGCCTCAATGACTTAGTTTCTACATCTATTTCTTTCCGTCCTCAGTTATTTTCTCTCTTCCTTTTATTCCACACGTGCCCTCTTCAATTCACTCATTCTCTTCTTTCTCTCTCCTCATCTCTACCGTTTTCTATACACTCTTTCTTTACCTCCACCAAGGCTGATGATATGTTTTTCCATCCTCCTCTTATTCTTCCTTTCGCTAAATTTTTCTCTCCTTCCCATTTTCATTTTCATGATTATACCTTTTCCTTCCTGTCACTCATTCTTCCAGCGCCTCTCATCCTTCAACCTCCTTTCTCTGTCTCACATTTTCCTGTGCTTTTTCTCTTCTTTCGAACTTTTATCTCCTGCTCTCCTGTCTTTCACAGTCTCGCTGTTGAGTTTTTTATTCTCCATCATTTTATCTTTGTCCTTGTCTCTTTATCTCTGTCTGTCTGTCTGTCTGTCTGTTTCTCTCTCTCTCTCTCTCTCTCTCTCTCTCTCATCTACCCTGGCCTGTACATGATACGGAGAGGACGTTGCTCACAACATAGATTCTGGCCACGGGTGCACATACTCCTTTGAAGAATACCAGAATTGTATTATATGTATACTGTCACTCATTCACCCTCTCTCTTTCTCTCTCTCTCTCTCTCTCTCTCTCTCTCTCTCCTGTGCCGTTAGTCAAAATAATGTGTTGATGCTTATATATATATATATATATATATATATATATATATATATATATATATATATATATAGTATATCAGCCGTTGAGTGTCAACAGCTGATTATACACACACACACACACACATATATCATCATCATCTTCATCGGCCGTTTGAGTATCCACTGCAGGACCGGCCTAACCCGACCGAAGTCGGTATGATACAGCCAATGTATCTCTACCAAGTGCCTTAGGCTGTCTAGTAGAGATTGTATGTAGGGTGAGAAGTGCTTGAAAGTGTAATTGTAGCGTTGGAGTGGCTTTGGATGTGTGTGTCGTCTGTGAACCAAGTGTAATCGGCCCACGCAAGCCGACTGGGTACAAGCATACTTTATAGTATGAGACACTGGTTCAACCACAGCACCCCTTGTGTCCGCCAATGCAGTACGTGGCCTAGTGAACACTCCCAAAGTTTATTACCCTGGCGGGGCTCGAACCCTGGGTCACCAGTGTACGAAACGCATACTCTACCACCGAGGCTCCCATATATATATATATATATATATATATATATATATATATATATATATATATATATATAATTAGCCGTTGATATATATATATATATATATATATATATATATATATATATATATATATATATATATATATAATCAGCCGTTGATATATATATATATATATATATATATATATATATATATATATATATATATATATATATATTGCAGGACCTACCTATCCCTACCGAATCAGGGACGATACAGCCAATGTATCTCTACCCAGTAGCTTAGGCCGTCTGGTAGACTGTGTGTAGGGTGAGATGTGCTTGTAAATGTGACTGTAAGGTTGGAGTGGCTTTGGATGTGTGTGTAGTCTGTAAATCAAGCGTAATCGGCCCGCCTTAAACCAACTAGGTGTAAGCATGCTACTATGCGAAACTGGTTAAACCACAGCACCCCTTATGTCCGCCAAAGCAGTAAGTGGCTCAGTGATCACTTACCAAAGTTTTTACAACCTTGGCGTGAGGCGAACCAGCATCCACAAGCATGCTAGATGCACAATCTACCACTGTACCACAAAGGCTCTCTCTTTCTCTCTCTCTCTCTCTCTCTCTCTGTATATATATATATATATATATATATATATATATATATATATATATATATAAATAAATATATATATATATATATCCATCGTTCAATCCTATGTTGCCCCATGAGAAGCAGAGGACCCCGGGGTTAGGCAAGTTGGTCTTGACGTTAAAGATGACAGTGACCAGCCTCACTCATCCCTGAGTAGCAATACGTGAGCAATAAACCCCAACCACCAGTTGGATATACACCTACATAGACTCAATCCGACTGGAGTGCCTTAATTACCTACTAAACCATCAGACCCCATAATTTGGTTATATTGTTACCATCCAGCATAGAAAATGATTTCCTGGTGTACGGTACAGGAAACCATTTGGCTTGTCACTCAGTGTACAGTCACCCATAGGTAGAAGGAAGGGGAAACAATGAATGAAAGAAAGACGGAAGAGGGAGTGTAAAGTCACCCGTAGGCAGAAGGATGTGGAATGATTGATGGAAAGAAAGGCAAAATAGGAAGGATGTATATATCATCTCATCAGCCGTCTGAGTGTCCACTGCAGAACCGGCCTATCCCTACCGAAGTGAGGACGATACAGCCAATGTATCTCTACCAAGTGGCTTAGGCTGTCTAGTAGAGATTGTATGTAGGGTGAGAAGTGCTTATAAGTGCAATTGTTGTGTTGGAGTTGCTTTGGATGTGTGTGTAGTCTGTGAACCAAGTGTAATCGGCCCGCGCAAGCCGACTGGGTGCAAGCATACTTTAGTATGTGACACTGATTCAATCACAGCACTCCTTGTGTCCACCAATGTAGTACATGGCCAGAAGAATGCTCCCAAAGTTTATTACCCTTGCGGGGCGCGAACCCTCGTTCATCAGTGTACGAAAACGCACACTTACCAGTGTACCACAGAGTGCTCCATATATATATATATATATATATATATATATATATATATATATATATATATATAAATAGATAGATAGATACATAGATACATATATACGTACATACATAGATACACAGATACATAGATATAGATATGGATATACAGATAACTGTGAAAAAGGATTTAAGGAAAGAAAACAAAAAGAAAATACAGAAAAAGACCACAGAATATGCCAAGAGAAATAATAGAAAAAGGCCAGACAAAAAGCCATAGCAAGATCACAGAAGAAGGCCATTAAAAATACTGGTATGATCGCCCAAATAAGTGATGACTTGCTTTCTTTAAGTTCCGGACAAACTCCCTGGGTCTGGCACACTGAGCTCTATAGTATGGAGAGGCTATCTCCGTCGCGAGCGTACAACTTTGGCCACCATATTGGAACATCATCACTCAGATTCAAATTCAAATAATTTGTTTCCACTAAGCAGTGGTTATCAACCCTTGTCCGCTGGGGGTTCCTGGACG
Source organism: Coenobita brevimanus (assembly GCF_032717465.1). NCBI lineage: Eukaryota > Metazoa > Arthropoda > Malacostraca > Decapoda > Coenobitidae > Coenobita > Coenobita brevimanus. The sequence goes on along the minus strand of NC_136958.1, from coordinate 34,324,145 downwards.
CCGCCCACTACTCCGTCCGGGGGATTTCTGAGATTTTGAAAAAAAAAAATACCCTTTCTTGAAACTCTAATATCTGCCAATCTATAGCTAGAGAATCAAATAAAAGCTCATAAGACTCAACAACTCTTCCTCTTTTCAATGAAGATATTCCGAGGTCTCTAGGTGGTCCTGTCGATGAGTAACGATGAGTTGAAGATGAGTGGTTTTTCACGTTTTGGAGGGCGGCTAAACACTGGCCGTGGCCTTGGTCTTGGTGGCTAGCGTTGGCAGCACTGACTGGTGATTGTAACATTGCCCGTGCGTCCTTGGATGGAATGAGGAAGATTCCATTCATTTTCCTACTTCTCCTTACTCACCTCCGTAAGAATGAGTCATCACCCAGTCCATGTGGCTCACCCAAGGATTTACTGCCTGTTCCACCATGCCACTATGCCCCACAGGTGTGTGAGAAAGGAACTATCTTCGTTATTCTGTACTCACTTCTTCCGTAAATAATCATATTTTCCCTTTACCAAGGGAAATTGCACCTTACATCACGATTACGGGTAATTGCACTTTGACAAGTAAATGCTGTTGCTGTTTCATGCTTTATCGTAGAGTGTAAGGTAATTATTTGTACTGTAATTCAGACTGCTTTGTACTAATCAGGGTTATAGTGAAAATCATATTAGTGTTTTACACAACTACATTTTTTGTACTTCACATCACAGATACACTGATGCTCAAATTTGGCACAATCTCCCTAAGTATTGAGTGAAATAATTTAGTTATAGCCAAGCAGGTAATTTTTTTTCTGGCCCGCTCACAAGTGGTTTTCTTTCAGGTAACAGGTAGGATACACTGATGCTCATATTCATCACAATCTTCCTGAGTATCGAGTGAAATGACTTTCTTATAGGTATTTTTCTTTGTGGCCCGCTCACGAATAGTTTTCTTTCAGGTAACAGGTAGGCAAATTCAGGATATTTCCAATTATTTTCTTACCAATATCCAATAAACAGTAACAGATTCTGTACTGCACTTGTAGAAATATTTATAAAACACTTATATCATAGCACTTACTATAAATCACTTATATCACACATTTCACTCATTTATGAAAATACACAAACTTGTGCATTCCCACACACCTGCACAGTATTCACGCTCAGTGATACTCTGAGAAATATTTGGGGTATAGGGGGACCTTGCACACTGCACATTGGTATGAGATCTTTTCTCGTGCTGGGGGACAGCATTTGGTTGTGCGACAGACGTGGCACTGCCTGTATGCCAGACGACCTGCTGTGGTTCTGGCAAATCTCCACCAGCTTGTGCCACAGGAAATACTCAGAACAGCTGAGCGTGTCTACTGTAGCTGCTGTCCCCCTCCTAGCAGTTGTCACCTGAGGAATTGAATATTCCTCAAGGAGTTCGCATGCCAGCTCTCTCTCAAACTCTCATAGAGAGAGAGGTTTCCTGACAAACTCCTTGAACAGTAGGAAACTGTTCAGGACAGTGATATCAAGAATGTGTAAGAACGCCTACTTGTACCACCTGCTGGACTTATGTATGTAATCGACCTCACCAATTTGCATGTCCAGTTTATCAACCTGTTGCATGTTGATATTGTAATCGTTGATTGCATCTGGCTTTATCACAAGGTCGCTGGTCCTATAGTCTGCCTTCCCAGTTTCCTTCAACATACCCCTATGAACTGTAGACAACATGTTAACCAGTCTCTTGTCATGCTAGAGAAGGGCTAACATGTTCCCACATTTCTTAGTAAGAAGGGCTCCTTTCTCAGTACTTGCTGGAAATACTAGGAAATTCTTTCTGTTGGCCCTAACAGATCCACAGGACCCAGTACTACTCGTATGGTCAAGGAAATACTTTGTCAAAGCCGGGGCTGTGTAATAATTGTCGGTGTACAGGATGTCGTGCCTGTTGAAATACCTTTCCATCAGAACTTTCACCACTAATGCAGAGAACCCATGAGGATCATTGCTAGGTATATCAACATCTGTTGGCGAATAAACTATTACATCCAGCACATATCCAGTTTTCCAGTCACAAAGCACAGAGAATTTGAGGCCAAATCTGTGACGCTTTGATGGCACATACTGAATAAATGCCTGCCAGCCCCTGAATTACAGCAGCGACTCATCAATAACCACTTTCTGGAATGGATGGAAAACCCTGGAGAATGACTCCTCGGGCATGGTAAGGATTGGTGTTTATTTTCACAACCTGTTGTTCGGTGCAGGCCCGTAATTTCGGTTGAAGTGTAGGAACCTCAGGATGGCCAGGTAAAGTCAGGGAAAGTTCCACGTTACCCATTGTTCAGAGCACTGGTGGTCGACGAATAGTCACGAAACAGCAGCCAGACCACACTTATCTAATATACTATAGCAGTAGCTGTGTGTGTGTGTGTGTGTGTGTGTGTGTGTATGTTGGGCAGCTGAAACTACGCATTCAAATCGCACCAAAATTGGCAAAAAAATCGCAAAAAATTCGCTGATGTGAAAAAACTTTGTCCCATCACAATTGAAAAACTTTTACTATATTTATCGAGCGATCAAATTTTGACAAAAAAACGCCACTCCCGGTGCCCGGTCGGTTGCCATGGCCGAGTGGTTAATATCTCGGATTTGTGTGCAAACAACTTGGGTTCCATTCTCGAAGCTGCAAATAACACAATCAATTGGTTAGCTGCAAAAAATCAAAGTGACAACATCAGACTAGAACAGCACATACATAGACCATCATGGGACCTTTGATGTCGCTTTGACAGTCGATAGTGACAACGTTAGACTAGAACAGCACATAAACGTGACTCGGATTACCTGAAATGATCGCAACGCACGTGCGAAGCCTGAGGAAACGAGTGAGAAGCATGAGGAAACGAGTATGATGCACGAGAAAGCGAGCGCTCAGTGTGAGAGTCCTCCAGAGGAGCAAGTGCGACAGGGCTCGAAGGGCCTACGAGCACTTGTCTGGTAACTGTGAATGGGAGGGAGGGTGGCCGGGGGTGGCGTCATAGTATCAACAGCCAATGATAATGCGTCCGACGTAGTCTCAAAGTGCAAATGTGATGCAGATGACTAGGTGGCCATGACCCATGAATAGATCATCAACAACGGCAACTAGCTCACAGGGGACAAATATTCAGTCTGTGAGAAGTTGGGCACTCCATACAAGCAAGTGCCTGCGAGGTAGGGGTTTTGATCCCCACAATCAGGAAGTGGAGCAGGAGATGAGTCAAGATTCGTAACCTCCACGACACACGTGTGTTTTGATGAATAGTAGCTATTTGACATAAATGAGGAATCATATATATATATATATATATATATATATATATATATATGCAAGTGCTCACTCCTGCAGAGGGCTCTCGCAATTATGTGCTGTTCTGTCACTTGGATTTTATGCAGCTAACCAACTGATCGCGTTATTTGCAGCTTCGGGAATGGAACCGAAGTTGTCCGAACGCATATCCGAAGTACACACACAGACACACGGGAACTGCTACAGGTTAATTTAGGTCCACCTCTGAGCAAAAAATTCTGCGGAGATCCTATGCCATGCTTCGGGAACAGCCTTTTCTTGGTCAAAATGTGATTGCTCATTAAGTATAGTAAAAGTTTTTCAATCGTGATGGGACCAAGTTTTTTCACATCATTGATTCTTTTGCGATTTTTGTGCCAATTTTGGTGCAATTTGAATGTGTAGTTTCGGCTGCCCAAGATACACACACACACACACACACACACACACACACACACACACACACACACAAATGGCTACTGCTATAGTAAATTATATATATATATATATATATATATATATATATATATATATATATATATATATATATATATATATAATATTTGTAGTGCTGCCTACTTCTTCCTTAGCCTTTATCATTCTTTTTCTGTGCCTGCCATCCTCTCTTCCTATTTCTCCCATCTTTCCTGTCACTACTTATTGCTTTTCTTTCCGTTACAGGTGGCTTTACATTGAGTGACAAGCCAAATGGTTTCCTGTAAGCCAAGAAACCATTTACAACGCTGGGTGGTAACAATAAAACCAAACCAGACGTGCTCCCTACGTGTCAAGTGGGTTGGTGAAGGGTTAGTGCCCCTCCCTGTAAAACAAATAACTCAGAGTCAAATGGCCACCCCGTGCAGGATTGTGGCGTCTGGCGATATATATATATATATATATATATATATATATATATATATATATATATATATATATATATACAGTGGCTTAGTTTTCAAGTAAACACAAAATATAAATGTTATATCGTTGCAAATATCTCCTGGGGTAGGCTATATATATATATATATATATATATATATATATATATATCTATATATATACAGTGGCTTAGTTTTCAAGTAAACACAAAATATAAATGTTATATCGTTGCAAATATCTCCTGGGGTAGGCTATATATATATATATATATATATATATATATATATATATATATATATATATATATATATATATATATAATTTCCTTCCATCCTCTCCTGTCTTCCTTTCCTTCATTCTTTCCTTGTCCTTCTGCCTGCGGGTGACTTTACACTCCCTTTTCTGTCTTTCTTTCCTTTATTCTTTCCTCTTCCTTCTGCCTGTGGGTGATTCTACACTGAGTGAAAAGCCAAATTGTTACGTGTACACCAGGAAACGATTTACTACCCTGGGTGGTAACCATGTAGCCAAATATTGGTGCCTGGTGGTTTAGTGGGTAATTATTGCGCTCCAATCGTTTTGAGCCAGTGAAGGTTTATATCCAAAGGGTGGTTGGGGTTGATTGGTCATGTAATGCCACTCAGAGATGATTGAGCCTTGTCACTCTCATCTTAAATGTCGGGACCAACTGCCTAGCCCCGGGCTCCTACGCTCCTCTTGGGGCAATGCAGGATTGGATGATGGAGATATATATATATATATATATATATATATATATATATATATATATATATATATATATATGGAGCCTCTGTGGTACAGTGGTAGAGGGTGCGTTTCGCACGCTGATGAACGCGGGTTCGCCTCCCTCCAGAGTTGTAAAAACTTTGGGAAGCGTTCACCAAGCCACTTGCTACTTTGGTGGACACAAGAGGTGCTGTGGTTGAACCAGTGTCGCATACTAGTATGCTTGTACCCAATCAGTTTAAGGCGGGCCGATTACACTTGGTTCACAGACTATATACACATCCAAAGCCACTGCAACACTACAGTCACACTGACAAGCACTTCTCACCCTACATACAGTCTCTACCAGACAGCCTAAGCCACTGGGTAGAGTTACATTGGCTGTATCGTCCCTGCTTCGGTAGGGATAGGCCGCTCCTGCAGTGGACGTCAACGGCTGATGATATATATATATATATATATATATATATATATATATATATATATATATATATGTGTGTGTGTGTGTGTGTGCAGTGGCTTTGTTTTCGAGTAAACACAAAATATAATGTTGTATCGTTGCAAATATCTCCTTGGGAAACGTCTCATGTTAAAGTTTGGAGTGAATGAAAGCATTCAAACCTCTGTCTGAACCCAGTAGCCTTCCATAACTTTCCTGACAGCATTAACTCTACAGACATCTGCGTAGCTTTTTTTTTTTTTTTTATAAAATGCTAGCATCATATTGTCACCTATCCTTACTAAAATAACTCAAACACACCGTCTAAATCATACATTGCAGACTTACATGTGCTTCCCAATCTATCACCAAACCCTCCTCTGCCCCCAACCCCCTGCCTCCCCCTTTTTCACATTCATGGTTACCAGACATATAAGGTCTGGCTGCCGCTTCACATTCACCCATCTCACACCAATGCTTCGAGTGGTGGGTAATGCGGAACTCTCCCTGACTGTGCCTATCATGGGCCATGTACTTGCAGAAGGTAGGTGTGCCCAGAGTTCATCCACCGACTAATTGTTGTGGAGCACAAGTTTTCTATTGTGTGCCATCAGCATAGTCAGGGCATGCCAAACAAACATCTCCCCCACCTGAACAAGTATCCAATCACGCATGTGTGTGCTCTTGCCGGCAGCCACGCCCAGCCAACGCACGCACATGGCCTGGTGGAAATTGATTGCCTTCACCAGGTACTGCATTATTGCAGTCGTGAAAATAGCTTTGAAAAGACTGCTAATAGTCCAGGAACTGGGGGAAAGCTCATCCTCCTGCACACCTGCACCCTCCTCATCAAATGGCGGCACAGATGGCTCAAAGCCAGCACCATCCTCCCAAACAAATGTGTCGACTCTACCTTCACGGGGTAGATCTGGCCGTCTGGGAGTTGCAGTATGTTTTTTATTCACTCGTGCAAGGCCACGTGCACAGCCATGGACGGGGGGGTGGTTGGGAAGGAGAGGGAGAGGTGTAGGAGGTGGGGGAGTAAGTGGGTGATGACTCACCTCACGTGGGACTTTCCTTGGGAGATGCTCGGCGCTGCATATCACTACGTGGGGCCTGTCTGGGAAATACCACTCCTGAAGGGCCTGGTTGTGGAGATTCTGCCCTTGAGGTGGTAGGCTGAGATGTGGGGGAGCGCTGGAGGACAATATGTAGGCAAGCAGGCGGCAAGAGTGTGGGGGTAATGGCTCTGCATCATTTATTCCGCAGATGACCACCAAGTCTGCAGCCACTTTCCCGATGTCCTGGGTCATCTATCACCTCTCATCCCCAAAACCGTCACTCTCATAGTCTGTCCCTTCCTCCTGGAGAAGTCGGAGAGCCCTCTCTGGCATCGGAGAATGAGAAGGGGTTGGAGGATGAGAGAGCTCACTCTCCATGTGGTAGCTCTTCCTCTCCTCTGAGGACATACTCTCTCTGAGTGTACGAGAGGATACGGTGTTGTCAAGGGCACGGCCAATGGCACTATCACTTAGCCCTTTCCCTGGCACTAAAGGCTGAACTTTCGTGGGGATCGATGAGGCAATCAGCTCTTTGCGTGGTGGGAGGGAATTGAACGATGACAAGGAAGATGACATATCTCCTCACGCTACCACCACCAAGTAAAGACTGAATGCACAACCGTGGGGTACCTAGGGGTCCTACCTACCTGGTAGGTATCATAGAAAATGGTCCCCTGCTCAAACGGTGGCAGGGAGGTGAAAGTGGTGTATCAGGTGAACTGGTGGCGCTCTGCACCCTGAATCCTGATGTCCATACATGTCAGCCGGCAGTTAGGGGTTAATAAAGATACACTCGTCGCTTATAATACAAAAACATGTATGGATTATGACTTTTTTTCTGCCTGGATCAACGAAATATATCAGGTACATTTAGCCAACGAGTACAAAACAATGCCATAGGTTGCTGCAGTGCAGAACTTACCCTTTATGCCACTAAAGCAGAGAAAGGTAATGGCAGTAAGGAAAAAGAGTGTGGTATTAACGTTGAAACAAGAGTGATGTTGAAGCTGTTTTACTTTGAAGTATTGGTGCTGAAATGATGTGGAAAGTCCTTAGTCTAACCATGTCATGAAACCGAATGTCCAGATCGATAAAGGCAGGAGGAAACTTGGAAATATCTACGACAGAGTGTGAACAGAAGAGAAGAGGTCATGGAGAGAAAGACTGGAGATAAATGGGACCCGTTTACTGGCCTCATTCATGCAGGGTTACTGGGGGAGAATCTTCTCACCCCACCCAAAGGGGCAGTAATGTTATAGAATTAGCAACAAGATATATTACTTGCTTGTGAAATGTAACGCCATCTTTCTTCGATGAACTGCTATGCTCCTTTTTGTATCCATAAGCTGCACATTGGACCATGGCACTATATTTTCCGGAATCATCAGCTGCTTTCAATAACCCACAGAGCAGCTCAGCACAAAAACACGGGCATCAGGGATGATGTAACATGGCTGTCACTACACCAGTGCTGCCCTGACGGCAGCTACATAAATTACATGGTGCTACCCATGAGAAAGCCTCTCCATACTATAGAGCTCAGTGATCTGGCAACATTCACTTGACTGAGAGTTAGGAGATGGAAACAATCTCTCCCTTCCCTGCAAACATTTTTTATGGTGTAAAAAAACAAATTTTGCTAAGATATTACTAAAGTTTAGAGTTTATTCCTCTTATGATAGGTGTTTTTAGGTCGACTTCTCGTCCTAGAAACACAAGCTGTTGAGCCGCATTCTCTTTTGAGACTGGAGCTAGAAAACACTACGAGAGGAGCAGGACATAAAAATTCTTGGGCAACAACCTTACACATGTATTATCTCAAATTCAGGAACAAACAGATACAATGCAAATACGGCAAAGACACAATACACTGTCTGGGTACAAAGTCAGTCACAGGACAGTACAGTTTATACAGTTACAGGTGCACAAAACACTGTAACACAGTACACTGTTCCACAATACACTGTCACACAATACAACTGTCCCAAAGTACTGGTACGCTGTCACAAGTTAATATCGGGACAGGAGGGTTTACACAGGGCTGCTGAAATCCTGGGCTCTTACAGGTGTTGGCCAGGTGCGGGAGGGGTCCCGTCAGGTGTGCCCTGTCTCATAGGGCACGGGACCGTCCTTAGGGTCTGTATCATCTGGAGTGGGTGCTGGGTGGCGTGGAGAGAGGCCTTACCCTATTAAGGCCTTGGTGGAGCGTTTGGTCCCTAGGGCTAGCACCAAAGAGGGAGAGCAGGCACACTTGTCTGTGCATGCCATGGGGAGTGGGTCTCGTCCTTTGAGGCTGGGGAGGTCATGTCCGGGGGTTCGAGGGGCATCTCGGGGAGCCTAAGGGCTGCAGTCTCCCTTGGGTCAGGCTGCCGTCAGGTGTGGGCTGTGGCGTCCTTGCCTCTGGGAATCCTGCAGTGGGTGGGCTCACATGGGTGCTGGCTGGACTGCTCTCACTCCCAGCGGGTGGGCTCACATGGGTGCTGGCTGGACTGCTCTCACTCCCGGGGTCATGATGGGGCCTTGCCAGACCTCCTCCAAACAGGGGCAGAACAGGAGGGGCGTCCCACTCAGACACAGGAAGAGTGGCCTGAGCAAGGGACGTCCTCCAAGGGTGAAGTCACAGGGGGTGAGAGACGGGTGATGGGTGATCTCTCCCTGATGAGGCTAGTGGCCGTCGTCGAGGTCCCAAGGGCAACAGGGGTAAGGCGGCTAGTGGCAGTCCCTCTCCTGTCGGTGTGGCTAATGGCCGTCACCAGGTCCCGACTTCTTGGCAGGACTGAGAGTGAGGTGTGGCTAATGGCCGTCACCAGTCCACAGGTGCGGCTAATGGCCATCACCTATCTAAAGGTGCAGCCTAATGGCCATCACCTGTCCACAGGTGCGGCTTGTGGCCATCACCGAGGTCCTGTGAGGCAGAGCCATTGCCTTTCCTCCAGCGTGGCTAATGGCCATTGCCCGTGCACTGTTCTCCTGGTGGTGGACAGTGAACTGAGTGTGGCTTATGGCCATCACCTGTTCACGGGTGCAGCTTATGGCTGTCACCAAGGTCCTGGGAAGAGAGGAGATGGCAGGTGCAGTGTGGCTAATGGCCGTCACCTTCCTACTGGTGCGGCTAATGGCCGTCACCTTCCTACTGGTGAGGCTAATGGCCGTCACCTTCCTACTGGTGCAACTAATGGCTGTCACCTTCCTACTGGTGCAGCTAATGGCCGTCACCTTCCTACTGGTGCGGGTAATGGCCGTCACCTTCCTACTGGTGCGGCTAATGGCCGTCACCTTCCTACTGGTGCAGCTAATGGCCGTCACCTTCCTACTGGTGCAGCTAATGGCGTCACCTTCCTACTGGTGCGGCTAATGGCCGTCACCTTCCTACTGGTGCGGCTAATGGCCGTCACCTTCCTACTGGTGCGGCTAATGGCCGTCACCTTCCTACTGGTGCACCTAATGGCTGTCACCTTCCTCCTGGTGCGGCTAATGGCCGTCACCGAGGTCTCACTCACTGTAGCAGCTGCGGGAGGGGAGCAGCTAGTGGCCGTCACTTGTCCCTGCAGAGGGGGGGGAAGGATGCAGCTAGGAAGCAGCTAGTGGCCTTCTCTACACAGGTGCAGCTAATGGCCGTCACGTGGGTGCTGTCTGGGACTGAAGAATCAGTCCCACCCCTAACCTGGCAAGGGCTGGTTCGGCTGGAGGGTAATGCCCTTGCACTGCATACTCCTGGTTGGGTCCTTGCGGGGAATAATGGCGCAGGGTAGTCGGTGACATACTGTAGGCCCATACTGCCTGGGGAGTGCGCGTGCCTTCGGAGCCCCTCCGTGATCTCCCCCCTGCAGTGGGGGTCACGACATTCCGGTGGTATGTTGTCACAGGTGGTATTTCAATTTCTTTTTAGGCCAATAGCAATAATTAAGTTAAAAGCGACATCTGTCATGTTTTCACTCGTTGTCACGATTCATGCCAGTGGTGATACCAATGAAGCAATTTTCCCACTAAATTTAAAGGTTTTAAAAGCAATCTAGCTGGTAAAAATTTAAATATTTTCTGTGTATCTGGCGTTCTTTTATAGTCCTGTCTAGCACTGTTTTCCTTATTTCTCTCAGTCTATCGGATTTTTTCTACTTCTGAGACCAATCTAGTGGATTTCTATGGTCTTCCTTTGGCAACACTCCCTGGAAGGCCTTACGTTAGTCAGTCAGTGTCATGTCATGGGAGTGAGTGGATGTCTCGGTCTTTGTCACGATCCCCTCCCCCCTTTTTATACAATCCCTTTCGTTTGAAGTTCTCTTCATTGTCGCACTCTTGCTTTTGACTGTCATCCTCTCCCTGCTTAGTCCATGAATCTGCTCTTCGTATTTAATTACATGTTGGAATTTTATCATGTGAATAATTTGATCAGTTTTCCACCAGTAATTGCATTGGTTTCACTAACTGAATACTAACTGATTACCAGCAGCTATTGGTTGTTCTTGGGCACATGCAATAATTTGTCTGTCTTGGTCATGTGTTGTGCTAGGAGGTGCTCCATTTGGCAAATTTTATATGTCCTGCCTCTGTCTATATCGCTTATCTATCCATTAACTGTCCTCCTCGATATTAAGTTGTGGGGATATCTGTCTTGCTGGAATATTTGCTAAATAAAGAGCAATAATCTGCTTGCATCCATCTTGCTGCTGCACTCATGGGTTCTCCCGTGTAAAGAACATCTTACACTGAGAATTAAATGTGGATAAAAATATATTTTTTCCTGAGTTGATGGCGTTCATGATTTCGATATTACCATTATTTGTGTGATTTATGTTATGGGACATTTTTCCTTCAGTATTGTTGATCCAGGATGTAAAATAATTATTACGAGTTTCGCATTTTAACCCTGAAACAGTTGCTGTTGTTGTTGTTGTTAAGATCTGTCAAAATATTAGGAATAGTATGAACCCGAGCACAGGGTGGAGAGCCCTCCAGAGTTGTCTGAAGTTACTAGTGGAGCGTCCTCTGTGAGGAACTGCTGGGGCTGGTTAATTTTGAAAAGAGATCTCGGTCGGTCTCTTTGAGATGTCCTAAAAGTTTATCACGGTTGAAGGTCACCTTAATGATGTCATCAAGCTCTGCTTTGTTGATGTTCTTGTGAGGCGGGAGATGATGGTCGCGGACATTGGAAGCGGAGGGTGCAGGGTCTTCGGTGTCCATCTTGGCTGGAGGCAGTGGTCTTGGCTGCTTTCCCATCTTCCTTGATATCGGTGGTGGCAAGGGAGATGCACAGGACTGAAGGTCATCGTCAGTATGTGGCAGATCGTCTTGGCAGACAGATGGAGGAGGGGGAGGGACTTCCTCCTCTTGATGGATGGAGATGACGGGAGAAGGGGCCCTCTCCTCAACTGCTGTTGGCATGTGGTGTCCATTGGTGAAGGTGGCACGGTGGTAATGGAAGCAGTCGCTTTGTTTACAGGAGCGTCGAGCCACAGCCTTTTCCGTGTTGTTGGAGGGGGGCTGTAGAGTGGGGGCTCGGCGCTCCTGATGAGGGACAGGCTGTGTATCACGGGCGAATCTCTGTGGGATAACAAGGCACAGCAACCCGTTCTTCTTGAATAACTCAGGAAGAAAAATGAGCATCGCAGCCTTGTCATTACCACAGAACAACTTCGTCATTGCGATGCACATGGCAACGATCGTATCCACCCCACCAAGACATCGACGATCTCCAGGCCAGTGCCCCCGGGCCCTGGGGTGTTGCCATGCATAGGCAGAGCCTTGCACAGCTGCACCCCTGGGTACGGTGACATTTCTAGCCTCGGGACCCTTCAGTGTCTGGTGGAGTTGGAAAACGACCATCTTGCCCTCGCCTTATGAGCATTGTCGGCGCCATGAAGTGGGAGCAATGATCCCAAGGCGGTGCATGAATACATTGGCGCCAGTACCTTGACGCAGGATGAATCCAAACCCCGCCCTCACGTTGTACCACTTCACAGTCTCTGTGATGGTCTCGGCTTGTGGCAACTGCTCCCTGCCTGTAGTGGTCCCGCGCAACGGGTTGAAGGCCGAGGCGGGTGGAGAAGGCATCACTAGGAGGACAGGAGTTGTTGCCACCACCGCTGCTGGACAGGAACTATCGTATCTGGTGTAACCATTGAGTGATAGGCTGTGTGTTTCACATTCTTTAGTACTGCTAAGCCTCAGCTTTATTATATTGTGGTTTCCTCTTCCATAATGCGAGATATACATGGTAAAAATGCCTATATATTGCTTCTTGGTGTTGTCTACCTAAATACTGCTCTTTCCGGTGTGCAATATAGGAAATATAACTAGGCACAGCAGTTGCCAGATACCACTTTCTGAGTGAAAGGTACTGGGAATCAGGTCATCATATTCTGGTGGCAGAATGGTAATTTTCGGGTGAACCTCGTTCCGAGACATATACAAAGTGTTATTGCATTTTCTAATACTTTGGGACGTAACCATCAAAATAAAAAAGCGCAACCAGCTGGCACACTTGAGCATTTCAATATGGAGGCCGTAATCCAATATGGCTGCCTGCATGAATGATGATGCTAATAAAACATGTTTAGGTATCTTTTTCAATTATTAATTTTCTTTGTACAATAATAATATTAACTTTTCCTATCAGAACATGCACTAAACATAATGATCACCCGTAAACTACAGTACACATCGTAACATTTTATTTTACCGTTTTTTAAGTTTTTATGATAATTTCCAGGCATCTGGAATGGCATCTAGTCTGACCAGTACATTGAGACAACTTTCTTGTGTTATGGCCATAGTCCAGGACGAATTATTGGAATAACCCATCAACCAGCAGCATTAAAAAGGTGAGTTCTTGGACTACATATCTGCGCTCAACTGTAAAAAAATGTTGTATCCATGCTTGACGGAAATGCACAATCCACAGTCATGACTCATAAGGAAGTAGGTCTTTCAAGGATACGAAGTGACGAAGTAGACAGAGCAAAAATTCGGGAGAAGCTTCAAAGCTGCATAGATCCACTGAAATGAAAGTGCCATCCACCTGGACTTATTAATGTGGTTACAGGTACGATATGTGCAGAGCATGTCAATGTTGACAGGGCTGTTGAATTGGGACCAACTATGATGAAAACATTTGATGAAGGATGGCAACAGAGTTTTCACAAACCACTCACAAGACCAGTTGTGCTCATGTCAACTTGAAGGAAAAAAATTAAAGTGGGCAGTATATCTGTGTATGATACCACATTGATCTATTCAAGGGTGCTTTGTCTTCAAACCTCTAGGAACATCAACACAAGAGATCTCCTCTCTTATGAGTTGGCTGCATTTCCACCCTCAATATTCCAGTAAAAGACGGGTGATATGAGGCTGTCACCTTCTAAATACACCCTGAAAACCAAAATCCAAGTGGAAGTGTCTGATCGCAGAACGGTCCCAGCTGATACTATAATACTTGATGGATGTGCAATTCTCTGGGTTGTCAAATGGCCAAGCAAAGGTGTCACAGAAGATTATATACTAAAGTTTGTGCAGTACATATGTCACTGTCTTGTAGTAGCAAACACACATCTGGTCTTTGACAGATATCACAGTGGAAGCATAGAAGAGGCAACACGAGCAGCTAGAGCTGGGAAGGACGCAAGCAGAGCCACAGACTGTCATTGGCAACACCTCTGCCACCACAGAAGGTCTGTTTATCTGTTACACACAGTAAATCCCAGGTGATTAATCTCATTTGTGAGTATCTGTGTGAGCACACTGATCTACTGCCACACAATGACAAACACCTTGTGATTATAGGTAAGGAACCAATACCAGTATGGCTTTGTAATGGATTCAGAAGAAGCAGGCCTGACTTGTGCACTACACATGAGGAAGCTGATGTTATTGTGGTGCAGCAAGCTGTCCATTTGGCAAGGTAAGGAAGACACAACATTAGAATTGTTGCTGATGTCACAGACATATTTGTCCTGCTATGCCACTTCTATAAGCAAGAAAATCTTGCCTGCAATTTGGTAATGGTTGGAATAAGCCCTTCACGATTAAGTGCAGATATCAAAGCAACAGTTGAGCAAAATCAAGATGTTCTCAACAGTCTGTTACCTGCCCATGTTCTTACAGGATGTGACAGTGTTTCATATTTATGGGGTATAGGTAAAGGAGCGATGTTAAAGGGAATAAAGAGTGGGAAGACACTTACTAGATTAGGATGGCAACAAGAAGAGCTGACTGATGTTACTGTTGAAGCCACAAAATTCATTTCAGCATGTTGTGGCTTTCCAAATGAAAACAACATGACATCTTTAAGATATACTGTGTGGCAATCAAAGATGGGCAATCTTCGGCTCACCACAGTACCAGAGCTAAAAGCTTTGTCACCAACAACAGAAGCATTTGAAGAACATGTTTGCAGAGTCCATTTACAGGTAGCAATTTGGAGAAGTTCCCTTGATCCAGAGCCACCAGAAATGAACCCTCTTCATTATGGGTGAGGATCCTGATTCAAACATGTTGGTTCCAATTGGTTTGGCACCTGATGTTTCTCCTGTACCACTTGATATCCTAAAACTAATCAAGTGTGGGTGTCAATCTCGCACCCCATGTTCAACTGCCCGTTGCAGTTGTGCTGAAGCACAACTTTCTTGCTCACTGTTTGGTGCTAGCCATGGGACTGGCTCTCACAATCCTCAAAGTAAATCAAGAGTGTCAGTTGAAGAAAAGGAAAGTATGAAGGAAAGTATGGACATGGACATGAGAGACACTCAATATATTAATTTTAAATGTGTTTAGTTTATCAGTGTTTTTATATTTATAAGCAACATATATTTTTGATGTAAAGCATTTTGATCAATATTGAAAGGCGTAATTGGTCTAACATTCTGATATAACGATTATGAACATTTTAGATGTGAAAAAGATTATGGCTTAAATATTTTTTTTGGAATAGACATGTTAAATATTTAAAAATGTTTACTGACAGAAAGACCTAATTCTCCATCCTTTCCCTGTATAGTTTATTAAGAAAATTAAATATTGTGGTAATATCTGGTGATAGTCTAACACGGTACGGTAATCACATTTGGTGCCTTTTTAAGCAGTTATAATTGGGTAATTTTTCTTTTCACAGTTTAAACATATAATTTATACTTTGTTATGCCCAGAATTTCTTGAAATAATTCTACAATTAATTAATGTAATTTTAGTAAAACTAGTGATAATAGTAATCAAATATCGTAATTTTTCATTTTTGGGGGTGGCCATTTTAGATTTCGGGCCATATAACAAAATGATCAAGTGTGCCAACTGGTTGCACTTTTTTATTTTCATTAGTAGGGTCCAATGTATCAAACAATGCAATAAAACTTTGTATATGTCTCGGAACGAGGTTCAGTGAAATTCCTCCAGACTATCACTTCTTTGGGCGTTTGTACATAATAGGCCCAGACAGGCCACAGAAAAGACTATGGAAAATGCCATATAATATGGCCACAGAAAAGGACGACAGCAGGACACCACAGAATAAGACCATAAAAAGAACGTAAGAAAATGCTTACAGAAAAGGCGATAAAAAGGTAGTAGAAAATGGACCGTAAAAACAGAAAAAGGCCATAGAGTACGACCATTGGATTAACCACAGATAAAACCGTAGAAGGGGAACCAGAAAGAGAGAGAGAAAGACAGGGCATAGAAGGGGATGTGAAGCAGAAACGTTGAGCAGAAATAAGACATTCCAGAAGGAAATAACCATATAATTATGGAAATAGGTTGAATCGTGAATGAAAAAGAAAGAGAAGGGGCTGAGTAAGGACGCAGGAGAATTTTAAGCGGAATGAAAGGAAAACAAGTGAGAGACAAAGTAGAGGGAGGCGGTGGCTCAATTGGTAGAGAGGTGGCCTGCAGTCCTACCGGACCTAGGTTCGAATCCCGGCTGGGGCAGGGAACAGTTTAAGGATTTGAATTTCATTAAATCAGACTTTACTGATCTACCAGAAGACCCGCCGACATGTCGTAAAAATACCCCCGCTAATACCAATACACCAGTCCTGTATGAGACAACCCTAGCATGTATTCAATATGGACGGTGGGTGTTAGCGCCGAAGTGGTGAGATGTAAAGGTGTGTGGTATGTAGAAGGACTACTGATCCTTGATAGCAGGCTGTGAAGCCTACGCCCATAGTCGGACGCATAAAAAAAAAATGGAATTAAGGGAACAGGCGAAGGGAATTGAGGGAAAATTCTAAGTGGAAGAAAGGGATAAAGGAGACCCTACCCCTTTCTGGCGATTGCCTCACCCTCTCACAGTTCATATTCATTCCCCTCACTGCTTCTGTCTCAGTCTCCTCTTTGTTATTGTACAGTCGCCAAACTTTCCACCTGGGCCATCTAGCCGCGAGAGGTGAGTAACGGGTGCTGGCAACAGTGTATATGTTTGTTCGTGTGTACATGCTCGACGAAAGTTTGGATCATCAACTCTCTTCGTCCATAGTGAACCTCTGTCAGAGTCAGAGTTCATCCCATAGATGGCTGGGTACGGAGTTAGGTGGTGAGAAAAATGTCTCAGGAGTAAGGAGCCTCTCCCATCGGCTCAGCCAGTTGCATGAAACTGGTCGCATGGAAAATTATTGTGTGCCACAAGTCGCGCTGACCAAGGCCAAAGATATATGACTATATAAATTTTATAATAAAGTAATATAAATAATATTCTTATATAAATATAAACTTTTATTTATAATACAATAATATATATTAAACTATACATATTTGGCCTTGGTCCGTGCAACCTGTGACATGCAACAATTCCATGCGACCGGTTTCCTGCAACTGGTCGAGCCGGTGGGAGAGCTGCTTAAGGGGGGAGCTTGGCATAGTGAAGTCCAGGGCAGGTGCAGGACGTTTAGGGGAGGGGTTTACGTTATTCATACCGCCAGTGACAATAACTGCCGAACTAGTTTTTGAGATCCATTGGCAATCTACCAAATATTTACATTTTTAACAATACTAAACATGTTATTTTCTATGTTGTTTTTACATTATTACAATAACATGTTAATGCACTAAATACTGGAATCACTCCAAGCCTTTCTCTCACACTCTCTTATTATATCAGTAATTCCATTTCATAGGGTTATCACTTGATACCATTATCAGTATAGGTTGAAGATGAATGCATTTACCTAACATCTACAACCAGTTACAAGTAAGATTGCCTGCCATATTCACATCATGAATGACACTGACCAATAAACATTAGGATGATGTTCAGACACTGTTAACGGTTGCTTATTTCCTCGTTGGTAGTACTTCAGGCAGATGTTTTCATGTGTTCTGTGGTGCACCACGAAGAGGTAGGAGATTAAAATAGTCACCTCAGCAGGCAGAGAATTTATGCATACTTTTGTCGAATGTGGTTATTATATCAGCTATGATAATGATTTACCGTACCATTTTTCATATGACTATGAATATTACAGCACATCTTTATAGTCCATTCGTCTAACGTATGACTGAATTACACATTGCAAGGAAAACTGATTGTGAGCGGTGCCGCTTATGTGTGCGGTCACACATTTACATGCTTATCGATTATTCACCGAACAACATTATCTCACATTATAGCAAGATGAAGACACCATCTCTTCACCACAGGATGCAAAAGCTTCCAGTCATTTTAAGCTCAATTTTATTGATTCATGAATTGTTTGGACATTTATATCACCATTGCCTGTGATATTACTTATGTGATTGGTAAATGCAACATAACGAACATGAAATTATCATTACAGGCTGGAACACTTTTTTTTATTTTTATTTTTTATTTATTTATTTTTTTTTTAAATCCCGCGAACCTCGCTTTAGCCCCCGTCACAGAGGTCCGGAGTGCGAGGATATGTGATGTTGGTTGCTGACTGGCTGCTACCAAGACCTAGGTCATAAGACAAGGGCTTGGTGTTTAATAGGAAAAACCCATCTCTCCTGACGGGGGTGGAACCACGTCACACGGATCGCCTGGCGGAAGCGTTAACTACCACGTCACCCACAGTACTGTTTCAAATATTTAATAAATATCAACTATTAAAACAATTGCCGTGTTTGCACTGCAAGCACAGAGATCCACGTAATGATTAAGTGATGAGATGCTTAGGTTTTCTATTGTTAACGAAAGGTTGATTCATGACTAGCTGACTCAAGGCAGTATTCTGCCTCAACGAACGAGTTTCAACCTCCGACATCTACAGCTCCTAACTCTCCTACTTAGTTTAAATTAATATCCTCCCAATGAGTAATCCTGTAACGATTAATGACCTAACTTGTCTAATCATGTCTCGGATCAAGAATGGTATTTCAATAGGTTTAATCGAGACCGGCCCAGGACTGGCTAAATGCAAAACGAACAGTCAGACACAGGTATCTACTTTTCAACCATAAGAGCCGGTCACACGACGGTTCTTCCCCCCCAATATGCAGTAGACATTTTTTAGCCATGGGTTTATCATGTAATAATGAAAAAGAATACTTTTTTAAATATATAATATATGTAAAGATGCGGCCTTTTGAATTAGTTTACTTATTGTTTTCAATACTTGCATTATCCATCACTTTCAAGAAGCTCCTTTGAAATTCTATCGCCTAAAAATTGTTGACTGATTACTGGGATGAACTTTGCCTGAGGTTCACTAAGGAAAACGAGAGGTGATGATCCGAACTTTCATCAAGCATGTACACACGAACAAACAGATAGCCTACACTGTTGCCAGCACCCCTTACCCACCTCTCGTGGCGGGGTGGCCCAGGTGGAAAGTTTGGCGACTGTACCTTTTAGTTACCCTTTAAGTCTTATGATTTTTTGCTACTGTTGTTTTTGTGGTCCTTTCTCATATGTTCTCATTTCCTTTTTCATTTTCTCTTCCTTCCTCCCTTCTTCTCCGTATACTTTATGCTGTCCTCTTTTTTTCTTCATTGTCCGTCTTAGTTATTCTTTCATTTCGTTTGCTCCTTTCATTCTCCTCCTTCCTTTCTTCGTTTCTCCCATCCTCCTCCCTTCCCTCCCACCTTTCCTATTCTTCCTCCCAGCTCTTACTGTCTTTCTCTGATACTTTTTCCTGTTCTCTCCTCCCTTTCTCCTCTTTTCTCTTCTCTCATTCTTCCTTCTTTCTCTCCTTTTACCACTTTCCTCTTCTCTCCGTTCTCCCCACCTTCCTTCCCCATTTCTGACCTTCATCCTTCCTTCCTTGCCTCCTCTCTTATCTCCTCCCGTCCTGTTTCCTTCATCAGGATGTAATAATGATAATAATTATAACAAAAAGAAGGGAGGAGGGGAAGAGAAAGGAAGAAATGCCGTGTTTAATAGGTCAAAGGAAGGTAACACGGTGGAAAGAAGAGTCTGAAGCAGATGGAAGGACCACAGCCTATGATGGCTGAATCGGTTTCTGTGTACACTGGCAGTCAAAAGATCTGTCCTGATCCCGGGCACAACATGAATCTCTACCAACTGAGGGACGAACAACGAAGCTTCGGGAGGAGGGGAATGCGAGGTGCTGGGGTAGCAAGAGACGGGTCAGAGGGAGGGATTGAGTGTCCGGATCCATGGGTAGATAAGCAACCAAGATTGCCGTGGTCTCAATATGATTCACTGATAAGGTTAAATTAAATTAATAAGTATGAACATGATGATATACAGATAACTGTATACTCCGTGAGTTATTATTTTTTTTTCAATAAGGGAATGGAGAGAATCACTGTTAGTACTATGATTTTTCTCAGTCCTTGTAGCGTTGAAGCAATCAGTCTGTATTTCGTTTTCTCAATCATCGTTGTCGTAACTGTGATTCGTTAGTTTCTTTGTAGAGGGTCCAGTCGTCGCTTATCATTGGATATTAAACTTTTCAGTGTATGTTATGATCATACTTCTCTGTCTTTAATAAGGTTATAATTCTTAATACATTTACAGGTATACCGTACCACCGTGATTCTGAGTCCCTCCAGCTAAGGAAGGACTTTGTGGCAAAAGCCTGATCATTTCTGCTCAGCATGGAAATAGAAACTGTAGAGGCAAATTTTAATTTGGAGGAAACTGAAACATAAGTTAAACAACTGCGTTTATATAAATCAGACACTATTAATGACACGCATACAATAAAAAAGTTAATATATTAATGATATAGACTTGGAATACTACTACTTGCATATACAAGTAACTCACATTGACTGTTAAGAGAAATACATTTATAATTACACTAATTTATGATAATCTACATACCATTAACTCTCACAGAGGAAACAAGGATGATACTGACAGACACAAACTTAATTTCCAGATTTTGGGTAACTCATTGCCTACAAAGTATACATATACAAACGGTAATACTTATCAGTATTAAAGCTACCCCACACGGAATCAAAGAAAATTACATCATCAAGCATTCAAATGATGCAAACAAATCAATACAAGGTCCAGCCACCTTGAGCTGGAACAACTTCATCAACCCTCCTGGATTGGGATGCCACTAAATTATGACAAATATTTGGACGGTTCCTCACAGACTCCCAGACCTCAAGGGCTTTACGTTTTACAGTTTGAACACGTATTTCTTCACCCACGTCCCAGTCCTTGCACATAATGGCCCATTAATTCTCGATTGGGTTTAGATCACAATCTTTTGAGGGCAAATCGAAGACTTTCATCTCCGGGTGCTGATTTAGCCAATCCTTTACCACTCTGCACATATGCACAGGACTCCTTTCGTGAACAAGTCTTCTAGGATGAGGATATGGGATTGCCATATTTCGCATGGATGGCAATAAAACATTTTCTAACACGTCAATGTATTTTTGCCCTGTAAATCTTCCTTCTATTTTTGTCAGTTCTCCAGGTCCATTGGTCCATATCCATCCCCAAAATGATAGGCTCACCCTACCACTTCCGCCCTTCTCCTGTATATTTTTCCATTTCATACCGTGTGTTTACATGTCTCCAGCACGTTCGACCGCTGCCTCCACCGACATGAAGCATTTCTCATAAATAAATATTGCTGTGTTCCAAAAATCTCCGTCTGCTTCTAGATACAGTAAAGCAAACCCTGGTCTACACTCTTTATTGGCTTTAGAGAGTTTTTCTTTCTTGGCCGTCCTGTAACAGTGAATGCCCATCTCGTGAATGCGTCTTCTCGTTGTCCGCGGATCGCAGGGAAACAGTCCGAGTGACCTGAACTGCAGAACACCTTGACTGCCCGATATACGGGCGACATATTAAGGAGTGAAAACTCTTCCACTGCCAGGCTTTGTCTTCACTGAGCCCTCCATTTGCCACAAACAATCCATCGCTTTAGTCCTGAGAGGGGCACCTGTCAGCAGGGCAATTTCTCCTGATTTTCCCACTTCCCACACCTCGATCATACGGCCACGGAGGGTAATGACCTCAGGATCGCTTGCACTCTTCCCTTCACCCACAGCGTTGCCGCGTCTCTCTGCCAGTCTACAATGAATACAAAAAATACAATAGTTGGTAATGTAGTCTTAGACTGTTCATAGTTCACTGCTGATTATATTCCCCGATAACATCGATTAAAAAAAAAAATCGCTACCGGTCTCATCTACATTCAAAACAATCTGTGTGTGTGTGTGTGTGTGTGTGTGTGTGTGTGTGTGTGTGTGTGTGTGTGTGTGTGTGTGTGTGTGTGTGTGTGTGTGTGTGTGTGTGTGTTTCGTACAACCCCTCATGTCATTTCACCACATAAATTGGGGGTCTACCCTCCTGCTATTGCCACATTCTTGCCCTCCTGAATAACATGCAGTGCTTATTAAACAGTTCGCATGATTCAGCAATTAATTTTTTTTTCTATTAGTGAAGGTATGGAAAGTGAGTATTTATTCTGATAATCAACAGGCTACTAATAAAGCTGGTCAGACTGTTTCTAGATAATAATTATGCAATGAATATCGTTTTATACGTAGTAAAGGCACACTTTCTATTACCACTGGTCTTCAGATCACCAGTTAGCTCTCCATGTATATTTGATCATATATAGCACTGGATCTAAAAAGGTCCATGGACCCTGAGGGGAGGGAGTAAGTAGGCAGGAAGAGTGAAAGTGGGCGGAGAGAGGTAAGGAAGAGGAAGGAAAGAGGTAGGAGGTTGACAGGAAGGGTGAGAATGGGTGGAAGGGGGTTAGAGATGTAAGAGAGAGGAATGGACATACAGGGGATTACAAGAAAATGATACCCAGAGCTACTAACTTTGATCAATGTTGGTGGTAGTCTGGGATAGTTCTATAATCTGCTTATCCTCATCACTTCGTGGCGTCCGTTTCCTCCCCAATTGTGCGGCAGAGATTGAAATTCATTTCGAGTACACCAATGCTGACATTCACGTATACTCACAGTCTCATGGAATACTTGACCATACATATATTATTGTATTATTACAAGTCTTCAGTGAATCACATCGAGAGTATGGCAATATTAGTTTATCTTCCCATGCATAAGGACACTTAATCCCTCCCTCTGCCACTCCAGCACCTCGCATCCCCCTCCTTCCGAAGCACAGTTGTTCGAACCTCAGTTGGTAGAGATTCAAGTTGGCCCTTCAATCATGACAGAACTTTTGACCGCCAGTGTACTCGTACATTCAAGGCCTTCATACCCCCGTTAGCCTAATGAGATTAATTCACTTAAATTCAGATCAACTAAAGTTCTTTTCAATTATTTTCGTTCTTTTCAGCCACGTTAAACCCAGTCAGATTCATTCAAGGCTGTTTCGGTACTAGGTTCCTGCAGGTCACTTCAGGTCCAACTGATCAACATAAGTCACTACAGATCAAGTCCAGGTTGTTTATGATCATATGGGCAAAAAATCAGCCATGCTGATGGAGTGATTTTTGTGATACCACAGTATTGGTCTCTCATGGTATGTCACATCTCTTTAGGTTCATCAAAAGTCAATACGTCTGATGTACAGTCGGGGAACAAAGAAGCTGGACACAATTGGCGGCCTCTGGCAACAACTCCTATAGTAAACAAGTAGTTGGTAGTGGAAATGCATGAATGGGGGGGGGGTAACGTTTGTATCGAAGTGTGTGATTGGTCGTCGCGCCGCCGTCTGTCATTGCCATGTAGTCAGATATTGGAGAGGGTTTTGAGTATGAATACGTTAATTTAGATATAATAGATATTCACTGTGTGTCATTGGACATAGGCCTATACTATCTTAATTATTATGCACAAATAGCAATTGATTAGCCGTATTAATTAATGTCACTCATATTTAGGGCACTGTGCAGCTGAAAGTAATTGTGGAGTTAGGACCATCTGTCGAGTGTAGGATCAATGCGAGACAGAGGTCTCAGATCCTTGAATAATCATAATTATTATCAACTGAAATACATAATTTATTAGCGTGTTCTTTTGAATGCTTCATTAACGAATATGTCATTAAATTACGACGTTGGTGCTGATAATCTTTATGACTTTGTTACGTTCTGTGTCAGTAGAAACGTTCCTTCCATGAACGTGGACAGAGCTTCATTGAGCACCATCCCTTACCGTGCTGGGGGTGGGAGGAACCGTGTACACACGCATGATTTATTAGTTTCTTCATTCAACAGCCAATGAAATATATATATATATATATATATATATATATATATATATATATATATATATATGCAGTTGCTAAACAGATGTTTGCTCCACCCATGATAACAAGAGACTGCTCCCTGATAAGACAGATATCTCTGTTACTCAAAACATTCCTCTTAGGTGATGTCCGTCACACGTTTTCCCTCTCGAGCTGAGTTGGTGAGTTGGTAGGGTGAAGTATAGCCTTTTCAGCGGCACTTCTGTCGCGATTGTTTCGCCCTACAACCTCTCTACCGAACTAGCCTCACATGAGCATCCCCTCCAAGCTAGCCTCACACGAGCACTTTCCTCCCGCATTCTCTTCCCTCACCTAGCCCAACCTTTCACAATACCAACATGTCAAGATGATTCCTAACATCCAGTTGAGTCAAAGAATTTGCACGTTAAGTACTGATCTGTTGCCCCACAGTTCAGATCAAGGAGATTCTAATGAACTCATTTTATGGTGAGTTCATTTCCAAATTAGTGCAAATGTCCACACTCATAGGTTACATGTTATCATGTGATACACATTATAATGATTCACTCAAAAGACCTGATGAATATGTTAGCGTTTTATACTAGCTAACGCTACGCGATTCTAGTTCATTTACAGGGCATCCTTGCATATTTATTGTTAACAACTCTTTCGCTGCGAGTTTTCTTCCTGTGATATGTCTGGTGCTAGAGTAACCAAGAAACCCTCCGTAAGGGCGAATCACACCACCCGCGAGCCAATGCATATCTAGCCCGGCTTGGAATATGACCTTGACTTTGACCTAATACCACCAACTTCGAACTCGTAGGAGATTTTCATCCCTACTACACGCCATTATTGTTATTATTATTTGATGATATCTTGAGGGGTTGCGAAGTTATCGTGCTAACAGACCCACAGACTTGATCTACTTTCACCACTTTCGAACTCGTAGATTTTCATCCATATTCCACACCTGTATAATTTTGTGATGGTATTTTGAGCGGTTGCGAAGTTATCGTGCTTATAGATACACAGACACACAGACAGACAAATTGTAAACAATACCAGGTTCGCTATCTCACTGGTAATTACTAGTCACGTGCAGTAAAGCCCTAAGAACTAAATGAAAGGTGACGTAAGCTTGAGCATGATACTGAAATTACAGTAATTCCATTTATCACACACAATGTCTTCCCAAATAAAAGTAAATTTGTGATGTATTGAGTACAGGTGCCACGCACGGATTACAGTATATTCTTTTTTCACTCGTATAAAATAGCATACAAACACCTTTACATTCGAAGCATCTTCTCCATAATGTATTCATAAGTTTATAACTGAAATAGCAAAAGGTTTATTATACTAATATGCTTAACGGTAGACGATTTTGCTGATACCTTGGAACAATCCGCCTTCAGTAAGGACTATGCAAAGAATAAAGGTAATAAAGATAAGTTACCAACAAAGAAGTATTTCCAAGGGTACAGGGATGAGCTACAGTATTACACATGACTTCTGTGTTTAGCTTTTTTTTTTTGTAACTATTATTTTAAATCGAAGCGATAATCAATATAATCGCATTGCCTCACGTGTGATTCTGTTACTTATGTTCATGAAAATGACGTCTATGGGTCCTACAACATTTACTGTGCTTCACTCATGATAGGTCACATTCTTTTCATACCATAATAGGTTGAGATAATTTGAAGCTACAGTAGCAAGTCTGCTCCACTTATCGAATAGACTGGAGGGATGTGCGTTCATCTTGTATCCGAGGACAGAACAGGTGCAGCAGAAGCATAAAAAGGATACGCACGAGTAATTATTAGGAGTTATTGCCTTCCTACACCAGTTGAATTGATAATGTGATAAACGTCGAGCAGTAGTTTGCAGGGAATTATGGGGATAACACGAAACAACAGATTTTTAAATATTCCACACAGTTATGGTGCCGAGCCATCAGCCCTCTGCACGAACTTTGGAATCGTGCTCTGCCTTTATTATTACAACATTGGTTTCCGATTTGTTATGGTGCGATATATCTCGGACTGTAGTCATATTACCTGCTTTAATCCATCATGTAGCTACAGTTCACTTGTTGGCCTTCATTTGGATAGATCAATATGGTAAAGGGGAAGTTTATTCACATGTAAATTTGTGCTGTTCCGAATATGACAAAAAGGTACCAACTGAAAACATCATAACATGGTTTCTTATATTTCAGTCATAGTCTAACTAATCACACATACTTACAAACACTCAAACATGTACGCAAACCATGCCATGCTCTCAAGCTCATATTTCCTTCCTGTACTCAGTGGCCAGTCCAGCCTCCGCCCCTCTCAATTACATCCCTCAGCCATTTGGGAACAGAAGCCACGTGCTTGAACACCAGTTCAGGCTTCCTCCTCAGGACTTCCCATTCTCTATGGGCGTGCAGCACTCTATCATGTGCTGTTCGTTCCCGTGCTGGCCCCCACACATTAACAATATTTGCCCATATGTCTTCAGTTGGACTGAGATCGCATACTTTGCTTGGCCAGTCTAGGAATGTGTATGGGACAGTTGTCCTGCGTAAAGATGATCCTCTCCAGGTAGGGTAGTGCGTAGGTCTGCACCGAAGGGAGCATTACTTCTTCAAGTGTTTCTATGTATTTGTTTGCCGTTAGACGACCCTAGATGTTTACTAGTTCACCTATCCCGTGCAAGTAGATCCAGCCCCATAAGTTGGTAGTGACGTGATCGCTCCAGGCCAACTCGTAGAAGTTGGAGCTGGCATACCTGGTTCATGATTTTTATGTTAATGGGATATTCTGCTATTCTGTACACAGCTACGATACATAAAGGATGAAGAGTAATAAACGGATGGACAATCAGTAAGAGAGACATTTTTTTTTACAGTCACTGTACACGACATGTTATATCATTCACTTGTTTTGTAGTTAAGAAATACAGAGAAGGGATGGAGCACGGATGGAAAGATAAGGGCAGTGTGAGTGTAGGTGTGTGTATTTACCTATTTGTAGTATACAGGAATTGAGCTAAGCTCGTGTTGTCCTCTCTCCATATCTACATTTATCCAATCTAGTTTTAAACACATGAATGTCTTTGCCTGCACCACCTCCTCGTCTAAGTCATTCCAAATACTTATGCTTCTGTTCGGGAAACTGAACCTTTTAAGACTATTAAGACATCTACTTTTCCTTTACTTGAAGTCATGACCTCTTGTTCTTCCATCATCCAACACAAAAAGATCCTCTCTATCCACCCTTTCCAATTCTCTTACATTTCTAAATATCGTGATCAAGTCAACTCTTTCTCTTCTCTCACGCAGCGTTGGTAACTTCAGTTTCTTCCAGTTTCTTCTCGTAGGTGAGTTCCCTTAAACATGGTATCATCCTTGTTGCCATCCGTTGAACCCTCTCTAGTTTATCAATATGCTTCTTCAAATGAGGTGACCATACCACAGCCGCATACTCTAGCCTTGGTCTAATCATGGTCACTATCAACTCCCTCAGCATTTCCTCATCCATATAATTAAAAGTCACTGTCATATTGGTCAGCAATCCATAAGTTCCTCCAATGATTTTGTTTATATGTTTTTCTGGTGACAAGTCATCCTGAAGAGTCACTCCCAAGTCTTTCTCATCTGTTCCCTTACAAATTATCTTATTGCCGATTTTATATGTCCAGTGCGGTCTTTTTTCACTCATTCCCATTTCTAATACATGACACTTCTTGGCATTAAAATCCATTTTCCAAGTCTGGCTCCAGTTGTGGAGTGTGTCCAAGTCCCCTTACAGTTTTTCACAACTATCAGTACCTTTCATATGTTTCATGATTTTAGCATCATCTGCGAACATACTCATGTAACTATTTAAACCCTCTGGTAAATCATTTACATAAATCAGAAACATTACAGGGGCTAAGACAGAGCCCTGGGGTACTCCACTAGTCACGTTTCTCCACTGTGAAACCTTATCTCTTATAACTGTTCTTATCTGCCTTCCTATCAAATAATCTTCCATCCACTTTAATAGTTTCCCATGCACCCCTTCAAAGGTCTTCAACTTCCACAGTAGTCTCCTATAGGGCACCCTGTCAAATGCTTTCTTTAGGTCAAGATAGACGCAATCTGCCCATCCCTCTCTCTCTCTAGTATGACATCTATTACCCTACTGTAGAAACTTAATAGGTTAGTAACACATGATCGTCCTTACCTAAAACCAAATTGTCTTGGTGTTATCACTTCATTTTCTTCTAAATACTTTATCCATCTTTTTCTAATAATTTTCTCACAGATTTTACAAACAATACCAGTAAGTGATACACGTCTATAATTGAGTGGCTCTTCCCTATCTCCCCCCTTGAAGATTGGCACAATACTTGCTTTTTTCCAATCTTTAGGTAACTGTCCATTTTCCAGCGAAGTCTTAATGATGACATAAACAGGCCACACTAACTGGTCTGTACATTCCTTCAGGATCCATCCAGACACACCATCTGGTCCCATTGCTTTTCTTACGTCCAAATCCTTCATCAGCTGCAGCACCTCATTCACGTCCACTGTAATTTCTGCCATTCTCGTCACCCTGGGTTCTATTTCAGGTTCCCTAAATTCCTCTTCCAGCACATAGACTGACTGCAGTTTGTTGTTCATTATTGCACAGAATTCTTCTTCTCCTTCATAGGTTTCATCTCCATCCCTCAATCGTGTCATACTGTCCTTAACTTTCATTTTACCATTCACAAACCTATAAAATAATTTCGGCTCCTTTTTACATTTATTTACAATATCTTTCTGTGGTAGGTGGGGGCGCTCACCATCTACTCACTTGATGTAGTGCTGCTCTCGGGAGTCTGCCCTTTCCTCTCCATCTTTCTTTCCTTCCATTCTCTTCTGTCTTTCTTTCCTTCATTCTTTCCTTGTCCTTCTGCCTACGGGTGACTTTACATTCCCTCTTCTGTCTTTCTTTCTTTTATTCTTTCCTCTTCCTTCAGCCTGTGGGTGACTCTACACTGAGTGACAAGCCAAATGGTTTCCTGTACACCAGAAGAGCATTTACTACGCTGGGTGGTAACCATATAACCAGATTTTGGCGCCTGGTGGTTTTAGTGGGTAATTATTGCTCTCCAATCGGATTGAGCCAGTGAAGGTTTATATCCAAGGGATGGTTGGGGTTGATAGCTCATGTAATACCACTCAGGGATGAGTGAGGCTGGTCACTCTCATCTAAAATGTCGGGACCAACTGCCTAGCCCCAAGCTCCTACGCTCCTGATGGGGCAATTTAGGACTGGATGATGGATGGATGGAATACAATATCTTTTTCATATTTCCTTTCTTCTTCTCTCCGCACACTTACATATTCATTTCTTACCTGCTTGTACTCCTCCCAAGCCCTTTCACTATACCTTCTTCTCACTTTATTCCATGCTCTTCTTCTTGCCTCATGTGCCACTCTACATCTGTTGTTAAACCATTCTTTCTTCCTTTCCATAGCTGCGGAAAATTTTGGGACATATTTACAAACTCCTGTGTTATACACTTCTATCAAAAACTCATACTTCTCGTCAACATTTGTGATCGTCTTCACTTGACTCCAGTCTACATTTTGGAAAAAGTTCCTCATGGAAGGAAAGTCTGCCTTTCCGTAATTGCATCCATTCTTCCTGTGTTTTTCATCCCTTTCTCCTTCCCTTACTCATACCACTTCCATCTCAATAACCAGATGATCACTTTTACCAAAGGGGCATTGGTAGGTTATGTTCCTCACATCATTTGGGTCCTACGTGAATACTAGGTCAAGCCTTGATGGTTCGTCGTCACCCCTAATTCTTGTATTTTCTTTAATCACTTGAGTTAACATGTTTTCCATCACCAATTCCTTTAATTTATTTCCCCATGATTCCTCATTGCTCCCAGCATCCATACTTTCCTAGTCCACTTCTCTACAATGAAAATCTCCCATTATTATTATTCTGTTTCTTCGTTCAAGTATCATTTTTAGTTTAATAATGGATTCTCTTATTAACTGTTCATAATCTTTAGTCCATGCCCTAGTTTTGGGAGGCATAAAAAATGCTATTACATCTATTTTTTCTCCATAACTGTCTTCTATTTCAACTCCCAAAAGTGCAGCCAAGGTATTTTCAGTCTCTATATTTTTTGCTTTTAGGTCAGTGCTAGTTAAAATCATTATACCTCCCCCAAACTTGCTTTCTCTATCTTTCCTCCAAATATTACAATTGTTCCATCCAAATAATTTAGTATCAACGTCTCGGGGCATTTTAGTCTCCACCAAGCAAACAATTTCAGGTTTCTTTTCATTTATATGGTCTCCAATTTCCCCTTTCTTGGATATTAACCCATCCATATTACTATACGTGATGCTTAGATTTACAGCACTGGTTTTATCTTTACTCATTCGTCTCTTATTCGCTGCCAAATGCATACCCCCTGTTTCCCTCACTTCTAGTTTCTAACATACCACTTCCTTACTTTGATATCCATCACTCTCCAAAAAAACGTTTTACATTCTTCCTCTGTCCTCCTGTCATTTTTTTCTTTCACTTGTTCCTTCAAAGATTTTAAAACTTCTCTTTCTTCTTTATTCAGATCTATTCATACTATAACATTTTCCATCCCTGCCTCTTTACTTAGTGTGTGTGTGTGTGTGTGTGTGTGTGTGTGTGTGTGT
This sequence comes from Coenobita brevimanus, assembly GCF_032717465.1. Classification (NCBI taxonomy): domain Eukaryota; kingdom Metazoa; phylum Arthropoda; class Malacostraca; order Decapoda; family Coenobitidae; genus Coenobita; species Coenobita brevimanus. The sequence goes on along the minus strand of NC_136958.1, from coordinate 34,293,438 downwards.
GTGTGTGTTTTACATAGCAAAATAATATCTTTGATAACTACAGACACTGAACAGAATTTAATCATTGTCTTCATCTACAAGAACATTATTTAATATTGGTCTTGAAGATCAAGACAAAGGAATAACTGAATGACGAATCACATAACAGTTTGCAGTCTCAGCATTAGATGCAATAGTCATACAGTCTTACCTTTCATTATTTCTGCGCAAACAATGAAGTTTCCCATGTGATGTTGAACAGAAGGACTTTTCATTGCTCCAAATGACATGACCCCAGAAATTCAATCTCTCATCAGCACACCGATGGGCAAAGCGAAGTCAGTGTTCCCTGTGTCTCTTGCTGAGCTTTCCTTTGATAGTGGGCGTCCGATAGTGTATACCAGATTCATGAAGCCTTTTCTTCACTGTCCTTGAAGTTATGTCGAATCCCAGCTGTTCCCTGATGGCGACATCATTCGTGAAGGGGTCTGCTGCTGCTACTCCACGTATAGCTTCATCCTCAGCTGGTGTAGTTTCTTGGGGTGTCCTGACTTTTGTCGAGCATCAAGACGTTCTTCCTCATCCCAACTTCTTTATCATTTATACACTGTGCGATATATCCCTAGATCCCATGACATTTCTGAAGGTGTCAGGCCAGAGTCTGTCATACCCGCAATGTGTCCACGTTGAGCAATCTTAGTCGAGTTCATTTTGACAGCTGGTGCCACCGAGGTGCGTGGAGCGAATATCGGCATACAACCAGGTGATGGTCAAACGATACCTAGGTTTCTAAGATTATGTTTCTCGCAGCATTAAGGGACGTAAATGTTTCGAGCACTCTGCTATTAATAAGAGTTTGGAAAAAAAAGCCATTCCTAAATAATATGCCATATATATATAATACTGTAGCACATTACTGTATCATTGAAAATATTCGTCTGTTGGGAACCTTATCCTTATCACCTTTATTCTTTGGATAGTCCTTACTGAAGGCGGATTGTTCCAAGCTATTAGCAAGATCGTCTAACGTTAAGCATAATAGTATATTAAACCAACTGATATTTCAATTATATACTTAAAAATACATTATGGAGAAGATGCTTCGAATGTAAAGGTTTTTGTATGCTATACGACTGAAATCGTCCAAAGTGAAAAGGAATATACCGTAATCTGTGTGTGTGTCACGGGGTTTTTATAATATCACGGTAGTTTTTAAAATAAATGCTTGAATATTATGTAATTGATAATAATATTCAATAATATTAAAGAGCAGGGACAATGATTGTCTTGCTAAATCGAGCAACGAGTCTCTAAGAACGAGAATTTATAAACTCTCTCAACAGTACACAGCAGAGACTAATTACTCACAAATGCTGAATTAGTACTGTTAGCCTCTGGAGAAAGTTACTTCACCCCTGACAATAAATAACTAATACTAATAATAATATCAGGTTCTTGCTGATGCTTTAACTCCTAGGTGGCACAACGGATTTTAAGTTAATACAGCAAGACTGGTCTAAGTACCAGTTATGAATAGCAAAACGTCTATGCAAGCTAGGAGCTATGTGGGAAATAAGCTTAATTTGGAGAAATGAAACAAGAGTTTACTTTACATTAAGCTCAAGAAAAAGAACTGTTAAATTTATTGATTACAAAAAATTAAATTTAACGTTACAATTCAAATCAAATCAATGAGACCGCACTCACTCACTCACGCAATAGCTAAATACTTACGCCTAGGAAAAACACCTTAATTAAACTCTTAAGACTAGGAAAACAAAAGGAAATACTGAACGATGAATGCTTTGTATCACCAAGGGGTGGGAGTTTGGAGAAACTGTACTCTGTGGAGCTTGGGTGCTAGCTGACCTCTCACACTTCTGGAGCACAGGACCTCTCTCCGTCACAACAAACACTTGACTGAATTCAAAATACATTGTATGGGCAGGACGCACAAGCCACCAGAAGAAGGCGTGGCTAACGGTTGAGGCAAGCAGGGGCGAACAATAAACAAACAATAGTATCGCTCAGTAGCGCACTTAGTGACGTGCATTAAATCGGTCACTTTTGAACAGTGACGAATGTTTTGAAAAGTATACCCCGAAATGGAGAGAGAAACGGTTAGCTGAGCGATACACAGTGAGTTTTCCACTAATAGTTCGTGGCTTCTCACAAAAGGGAAATGTCGCGAATTGATTCGTGACATTATGCCCCTACAAAATTAAATTTTTTCCTTATGGGAAAAAATTTGTGGAATATATATATATAGGTACACATCCTAAGTCATTCACACAAGATTCACACTGTGGTGTGTGTGCTATCCTGCTACAGGAGAAAGTCACAGTCGCCAGTGAGCGAAAAAAAAAACTCGTATTTACGTTAATAGAAGCAAGCTTGGGGGAAAAATTCCGTGACGACGGGGAAAATCCTGTACTCAGGTCAAACTGAGCGAAAAGTCGCTACATTTACACTGACAACTAATTGTTGTGTAGCGTGGTGTATGTAATACACGGTGTAGGTGTGACAGTTGTAGTGTGACTGTACCTATGTGTAAAATGACACAGTAAATAATATGGCGACGACGAAGGCAGAGGAGAAGAGGCGGCAGCGTGCGGCAGACGATCAGCTGGCCCGCACAGCAAAACTGCTACACCCATTGCTGAACCTGCAAAACCAATTAAGGTGGAGCATCAAAAGTGTCAGTGAGACAAAATTCTTATTATGTTACAATTACTCTCTCTGCCTAGCAATCAGTACATGCTACGAAAAATACGCTCCGGCCAAAAAATACAAGTGACAGCCTAAGCTTCGTACATTCGAGGTCGCCAGTAATTACAGCACATGATTAGTGTCAAGTTGAGAATCCCTGTGCAAACTCGGGTCGTCCATAGCCTCGAACTGCACACGGGTCCTCAACCTGTGCCTTATCCTACAGTACTTATATTAATATCGGGGAGCTGAGAATCTTTGTGCAAACTTGGGTCTTCCATAGCCTCAAGTCGCCTCTGCGGAGTTCTCACTTCCCCTTTACCTACAGTACTTACATTAATATGGGGAAGCTGAGAATCCCTGTGCAAACTCGGGTCTTCCATAGCCTCGAGTCGCCTCTGCGGAGTTCTCTCTCAAACTTCCCCCTTAACCTACAGTACTTATATTAGTATCGGGGAGCTGAGAATCCTTGTGCAAACTTGGGTCTTCCACAGCCTCAAGTCGCCTCTGCGGAATTCTCACTTCCCCCTTAACCTACAGTACTTATATTAGTATCTGGGAGCTGAGAATCCTTGTGCAAACTTGGGTCTTCCATAGCCTCAAGTCGCCTCTGCAGAATTCTCACTTCCCCTTAACTTACGGTACATAATATGTATGTACAGGCCCTGGACATAATGTGTCCTGTGGGGCCAATGGGCGAGACATCAGGTCTGCACCCACTTCACCACTACCCTGTCTCTCAACTGACTCAGAGATTACAGGTGTGGTTACAAATGGCACAGGAAGGACATGTCCCTGATTAGTGGTGTTACTTTGACACATACTGCAAGAACGGACAAAACTATCTATGTCCCGTCCCATCCCTGGCCAGAAAAAGTCAGCTCGGATACGGCCCTGGGTCTTCCTTTTGCCCATGTGACCTCCTGAGGCTGAACAATGACCCCATTGTAACACTGCTAGGCAGTACTTGGCGGGAACGACAAACTGCAGTCGAACCTCGCCCTCGGGTGTTCGAGATTCACGGTAGAGCCGTCCTTGTTTGCGAAGGAACTTGGCTCGACCTCCCCGTGAATACTTAATCACTCGACCCTTTTGTTTGTTCCGCACGGTAGCAAGTGTCGGGTCAGAATGTTGTTCTTGTACAACAAGTTGACTACACATCAGATCTTGCGGCGATTCAATGATCACTGGGGTGACACAGTCTGGAGTCTCAGCCATGGCTCGTGTTACCGCAGCAGCCGAAGTCTGAGTAGCGTCATCGGAGCAACTATCCTTGACTCCATTAATATTTCCAATGATGAGGTCAAATAAAGGTTCTGGCATGACAACTGCAAGTGTCGTACCAGTATAAAATGGAGATGCCACCTGGATACATGCCTCAGGGAACAATCTCACTGATCCATCAATAAGGTTTGCATGGATCTGTCGACCTGTATACTGCTCAGGCCGAACTAAACTCTGCTTAACAGAGCAACCTGAGGAACCATTGTCTCTCAGGACCTTCACAGGAATGTCTCCCACAAACCCTGGCTGAACAAGGAAGGTACTGTCACCTGTGGTGGGACCTGTGGAGGAAGCAGCTAGCCACTCATGAGGCTGCTGAATTGATGCGGCAAACATTGTGCCTTGTGAATTATAAGGAGATGGAACATTGGCCATCTGTGGAGGGGGGTTCACTGTCACTGTGGGACTAGTGAACTGTGGGGGAGAACCCATACTGATAGGGACGTGACCACCGTGCTGCTGCTGAGGAATGAAGGCTGCATTCGCTTCCTGCCTCTTTTGAGCTGGTGGTGAAAAAGTTTGTCCCGACGGTCGGTTGCGTGGCTGATACTGCTGCTGGTTAGGGTACTTGTTGTACCTCTTCCACTCAGGTTTCTGAGTGTTTTGCCCCTGGTCCTTCCACTGCGGTTTTGGACCTTGGCCATTATTCTGAGAATGGCCTTGTTGCTGGGGTTCAGTCTGAGACGGCTTCCCAGACTTATCAGGTTTTCTGTTCCAGGTGTTTTGCTTACGAGTTTGATACCCGTATGCAGTAAAGAATGTATCAGCCTTTTCTGCCATTTGGCTGGCATCTTTCACCTGGCAGATCTTAAGCTGTGCTATGAGCTCAGCAGGCCACGACCTCTCTAGCTGTGTACGCAGCATAAGGTCAATTATCCCCTCACGCATGGAAGGAGTTTCATCTTTCTCCATCCACTCATTTAAGTAAGCTGTGAGACGATCAAGGAACTGAACAGCTGTCTCCTTGTCTTGGAGACGAGCTGGCATGAACTGAACTTTGGCGTCGTCTACTGTGAGACCATACGCCTTAATGAGTGCAGCTTTCATCATCTCATACGTGAGATTGTCTCCACGAATTCTGTGAAGAATATCGAGGGCAGGACCCTCAAATAAACTAAGAAATTGGATCCGCTTAGCTGCCTCATCCAGTTGATACATGTCTGCCATGTCCTCAAAATGAGCTATGTACGGCTCGATTCGCTCGCTTTCCTTGTATGAAGGAAGCTTGATGCATGGGGTCGCCAGGACATGTGCAGGGAGAATGCTCGTGGAGCTTTGACCAACTGCACCAGATGTATCTGAAGCCAAGGAATCTCACTTGAGCTTCATCATTTCATATTCGTGTTTTTCACGTGCCTCACGTTCGGCACGTTCGTGCTCTCGTTCTCTCTCACGTTGTTCACGCTCGTATTCGCGCTGTTCTCGCTCGTGTTCGCGCTGTTGTCACTCTTTTTCTAACTCGAGCTCGTGTTCGCGCTGTTGTCGCTCTTTTTCTAACTTGAGCTCGTGTTCGCGCTGTTGTCACTCTTTTTCTAACTCGAGCTCATGTTCGCGCTGTTGTCGCTCTTTTTCTAACTCGAGCTCGTGTTCGCGCTGTTGTCGCTCTTTTTCTAACTCAAGCTCGTGTTCGCGCTGTTGTCGCTCTTTTTCTAACTCGAGCTCGCGTTGTTTCTGCTCGTGTTCGCGCTCCTTTTCGCGTTCCTCACGCTGTTCTCGCTCGTGTTCGTGTTGGATTCTACGCTCTTCACGAGCATCTTTCTCACGTTCTTGCTCGTAATTGAACCCTGAGAGAACGTAACTCTGTATTTTCTCTGGGTCTGTGAGACCCATATCTTTGGCTTCCTGTACATAAGCACTGGCTGCCATGATGCTAGCTCAATTTACTAAGTAACCGAAACTGAGTACTGACTGCTTAGCGACGAATACTAATAAACACAAATAAAGAATACAGACACAAGCTAGTGGTGACCAGTCTTATCTAGTTAACTGGCAAAGATTAAAGCAAAAATGCAAATAACTGAGAACTCAATAATTAACACAATGGGTACAGCGACTACCCAGGAGCGAATAAAATCGTCTGGCGTTACCAAAAATGAAGTACTAAATAGAGTTAAGTACTCTACGGATTAATAAAGCAAAAATTCACTTGCTAAATTAACGGTAAACACCAGTAAACTTGTGCCTGTAAACTTTAATTATAAATACCTAAATATGAATGAGTGAGCACTATCTCGTGAATAGCTTTAGAGCTAGGAGTTAATATCCTGGAATGAGGTCGCCAATTGTCACGGGGTTTTTATAATATCACGGTAGTTTTTAAAATAAATGCTTGAATATTATGTAATTGATAATAATATTCAATAATATTAAAGAGCAGGGACAATGATTGTCTTGCTAAATCGAGCAACGAGTCTCTAAGAACGAGAATTTATAAACTCTCTCAACAGTACACAGCAGAGACTAATTACTCACAAATGCTGAATTAGTACTGTTAGCCTCTGGAGAAAGTTACTTCACCCCTGACAATAAATAACTAATACTAATAATAATATCAGGTTCTTGCTGATGCTTTAACTCCTAGGTGGCACAACGGATTTTAAGTTAATACGGCAAGACTGGTCTAAGTACCAGTTATGAATAGCATAACGTCTATGCAAGCTAGGAGCTATGTGGGAAATAAGCTTAATTTGGAGAAATGAAACAAGAGTTTACCTTACATTAAGCTCAAGAAAAAGAACTGTTAAATTTACTGATTACAAAAAATTAAATTTAACGTTACAATTCAAATCAAATCAATGAGACCGCACTCACTCACTCACGCAATAGCTAAATACTTACGCCTAGGAAAAACACCTTAATTAAACTCTTAAGACTAGGAAAACAAAAGGAAATACTGAACGATGAATGCTTTGTATCACCAAGGGGTGGGAGTTTGGAGAAACTGTACTCTGTGGAGCTTGGGTGCTAGCTGACCTCTCACACTTCTGGAGCACAGGACCTCTCTCCGTCACAACAAACACTTGACTGAATTCAAAATACATTGTATGGACAGGACGCACAAGCCACCAGAAGAAGGCGTGGCTAACGGTTGAGGCAAGCAGGGGCGAACAATAAACAAACAATAGTATCGCTCAGTAGCGCACTTAGTGACGTGCATTAAATCGGTCACTTTTGAACAGTGACGAATGTTTTGAAAAGTATACCCCGAAATGGAGAGAGAAACGGTTAGCTGAGCGATATACAGTGAGTTTTCCACTAATAGTTCGTGGCTTCTCACAAAAGGGAAATGTCGCGAATTGATTCGTGACAGTGTGGCACTTTTAATCAACTTAATGCATTACAAATTTACTTCTTATTTGGAAAGACATTGTGTATGCTAAATGAAATTATTGTAATTTCAGTAACATTCTCAAACTTACGTCACCTTTCATTTAGTGCAGTGTTTCTCAACTGGTGGTCCATGGTGACTTTTTGGGTGGGCCACAGGACGTTCACTATGTTTGGTATTAAACTGGAGATTGGTGCATATATTTTTTAATTTACTGAAAATGCAATACGAAAAATTTTATCAAAATAAATAATTGTCCATTCAATTTATTGTATTATTCCTATTTAAGAAATATTTTTCAAATCAAAATGTTTGTTGTCTATGCTTTATTTATCATTACTCATAAATGAAATGGCCCACGATATTTTTTTAAATTGAGCTGGTGGTCCGTGTCCTGAAACGAGTTGAGAACCACTGATTTAGTGCTTAGGGCTTTACTGCACGTGACTTTAGTAATACAGTATACTCTGACACCACACACATCACAAGAAGTAAAGTCGCAGGGAAACAGATAATCATAAATATGCAAGGATGCCCTGTAAATAAACTTGAATCGTGTAGCGTTAGCTAATATAAAACGCTTACATACCCATCAGGATTTCTGAATAAATTATTATAGTGTGTATAACTGGTATCACCTGATAACACGTAACCTATGAGTGTGGACATTTGCACTAACTTGAAAATGAACTCACCATAAAATGAGTTCATTAGAATCTCCTTGATCTGAACTGTGGGGCAACAGATCAGTATTTAACGTGCAAATTCTTTGACTCAACTGGATGTTAGGAATCATCTTGACATGTTGGTATTGTGAAAGGTTGGGCTAGGTGAGGGAAGAGAATGCGGGAGGAAAGTACTCGTGTGAGGCTAGCTTGGAGGGGATGCTCATGTGAGGCTAGTTCGGTAGAGAGGTTGTAGGACGAAACAATCGCGACAGAAGTGCCGCTGAAAAGGCTATACTTCACCCTACCAACTAACCAACTCAGCTCGAGAGGGAAAACGTGTGACGGACATCACCTAAGAGGAATGTTTTGAGTAACAGAGATATCTGTCTTATCAGGGAGCAGTCTCTTGTTATCATGGATGGAGCAAACATCAGTTTAGCAACTGCATATATATATTTTTTTTTCATCGGCAGTTGAATTAAGAAACTAATAAATCACCCGTGTGTACACGGTTCCTCCCACCCCCAGCACGGTAAAGGATGGTGCTCAATGAAGCTCTGTCCACGTTCATGGGAGGAACGTTTCTACTGACTCAGAATGTAGCAAAGTCATAAAGATTATCAGCACCAACGCTGTATTTCTTTGACATATTCGTTAACAAAGCATACAAACGAACACACTAATATATTATGTATTGCGCTTGATAATAATTATGATTTATTCAATGATCTGAGGCTTCGGTCTCATACTGAACCTACCCTGAAGACAGATGCCCCACAAATACTTTCAGCTGCACAGTGCCCTAAATATGAGTGACATTAATTAATACAGATAATCAACTGTCAGATTAAGATATTATATATCTTATGACACAGGGTGAATATCTATTATATCTGTCTCATAGTGTATTCATACTCAAAACCCTCTCCAATACTTGACTACATGGCAATGACAGACGGAGGCGAGCCGACCAATCGCATATAGTACTTCGATACAAACGTTACCCCTTCATTTCCACTACCACCTACATGTTTACTATAGGAGTTGTTGCCAGAGGCCGCCAACTGTGTCCAGTTTCTTTGTTCCCAGACTGTACCATCGGGTTATGTCGATGAAGAAGTGAAAAAAAAAGAGCCACATTGGTGCACTGATTTCTCATATATGAACTCAGAGCTGTTGGGAATGGGTAGGGTGGACGGGGACAAGCTGGTGGGAGCTTTCAGGAATGGGTAGGGTGGACGGAAACACATGAGTGGGTCGGGCTTGCGGTGGCTGTGGATTGAGTGCCAAGACATGATTCTTGTACCCTGTAGATAAATTCAAGCACGCACTATTCCCCTACACCCATCTTTTCATGATATTCTGGACACAAAGCCTTCATCGTAATGGAGATCGTCCCTTACCACTTAGGTCCGCAGTCTCTCTGAAGCCAAGTTAAAGGGCATACCTGGAGCACGAATAACATAAAAATGTGGTGATGGCGTGGATAGGGTTGGGCATCGCAGGAGTAATTATGCCTAACGGCCATAATGGGTTCGTGTACGAGGCGTGGGGAACTGAACAATACCTTCCCTTGCATATTTAATAATCTCGTTTTCTTTTTTCGGGTTTTGATGTCATAATATTAAGGGAAGATAAAAGTACTGTACTGCCTGGACTCTCGTTAATCCCTTCATTACCAGCGGCCTTCCCTGTGGTGAATAAAATGCGTAGTGGGGTAATAGTGTAAATACATGCAGCAGAGATGCATATTCTCAAACTGGAAGGGCTTCATGGAGCTTTCATTAACCCTTCACTACTTGCAAGTCTTCGTGAGTTGCAAAAATTTTCTCTTGTTGCAAGACTGCAGCATGAAAGACATCCTCGAGCTGAAATGGATGGAACGTCAGAGTAGTTTATGTGTGTGACCTCAGGAAATTTATTTACATAGCATGACGACAAAAGCAATCAACAGAACTGAACGAAAAGGTAAATAATGCTTGAGTTCATTGCAGTCTAATATATGGTGCTTGAATATTCTGTGTGTGTGTGTGTGTGTGTGTGTGTGTGTGTGTGTGTGTGTGTGTGTGTGTGTGTGAAGGCACGAGGATGTAAGGTGAGGTACCATGAATTAACACATTCAGAGGCTAGTATTTAATTTACAGTGCTTATGCACACACACACACACACACACACACACACACACACACACACACACACACACACACACACACACACAAAGACCTTGTACTCTTCTGTTAATCAAACACTCTAATTCCACAGAAAATAAGACTCTTTACTCTCTCTCTCTCTCTCTCTCTCTCTCTCTCTCTCTCTCTTTCGCTCTCTCTCTCTCTCTCTCTCTCTCTCTCTCTCTCTCACTCTCTCTCTCTCTTTCTCTCTCTCTCTCTTCACACACACACAAAAAAAAAACTTGTACTCTTCTGTTAATCAAACACTCTAATTCCACAGAAAATAAGACTCTTTTCTCTCTCTCTCTCTCTCTCTCTCTCTCTCCACACACACACACACACACACACACACACACACACACCGCTCGCTGGCTCAGTGGTATCGTTCTCGCTTGCCATCTGATAGATGGGAGTTCGCTCCTCGCTCAGGTCGCGAAAAGTTTCACTGACGTAGTAGGTGGTTACTGTTCCCCTTGAGCAAGGGGATGGGTGTGGGCGTGTGTGAAGGTCACAGCCTTGTCCTTAGATTGGACTATAGGAGCTCTCAGCTCCCTTCCGGGAGAGTAAAAGCTGACGATCATGACCATCAAGTGATCCTGACCGACCCGGTGAATTACACACACACACACACACACACACACACACACACACATTATCAAATATATTTATTTATTTATTTATTTGTCTATAAATCTGTCTGTCTGTTTGTCTATCTATCTATCTACTTCTCTCTCACTTACGCCTCACTACCACTCTCTTAGTCACTTTGAACAATTAATTTTGATGGCTTCCTGCACGCCCTCAGAGACATACTAGGTCATATGAATCACTTTTTTTTTTTCCAATGGCCTGAGTTCGGCTTGCAGATTCAGCTTTAACAATTGCTCTCTTTGGTCATCTATTAAGGTTGTGTGTCCATATGTGTTTAAATTTATCTACAGGAGTATTTTTTCTTTTTTAATAACAAAACAGAAGAAGGAGAAAAAAAATAATCCATACACCAGATTTCTGGTGTCCTCTGTTCATAAAATATCTGTAACAGTTAGACTTGAACAGCTGTAGGTTGAAGTTTGGAGGAAAGCAACTCTGGGGAAGCGAGTTCCAGAGAGATAAAGTTCGGGGAATGAAAGAATTCTGATAGGCAGAAGTTCTGCAATATGGCTGAGTGACATTCCAGTCATGAGCACTACCAGATGCCCGTGTAGCACGAGGGAAGGCATGGAGAGGTGGCACCATGGACGCAACTTAGTCTGAGCGTTTGCCATGAAATTATCTGTGAAATAATGCAAGGGAGGCAACATTCCTTCTTACTTGTAGGGGAGGTAGTTTATCTGTTGGCAGGGTTGTAAATAATTCTAACAGCTTTGTTCTGAATTTTGTTTAGTTGTTTTAACCCGCCCCATCCCGACGTTTTCTGGGCAGTGGTACACCCCAGTCCTGACATTTTTGGACCTTTTTTTTTCTTGGCTCAAACATCCGCTTTTGGTGAGAAACATCGACAATTCATAGAGAAATCGCTCACCTGAGGATTAAAATACTCGATCTAGGTACGAGTACCTCCTTACCTGACTGGGTTTTCTAACAGGCTGGCACCAAAGAAAACGAGTTCTATGGGAGGGTAACTATTTTATCCACTCATAAACAGTATTTATTTATTTACTTGGTATGAATTGATATGTAGTACAAGAGTATATTGGTTTTCAAACAGTAATATAGGCATTATAAGCATTGTTTCACTCACTAACTCATCACCATTCGTGACCTTTTTTCCCACATTACCTGATCATCATTTCTGACTGTTTCTTCCTCTAATGCTATGTAAACTTTGTCCTCCACATTGTCATCGATTGGGGAATCACTCTGGCCCTGAATGTCTTTATTGGCCAGGTCACTGGTAACAGGTGAATTGCAGAGAGAATGGCGTGCAGGGGGGGGGGAAGTTATGCAGTGTAAGGCATTATCCCTGCTTGGCATCTTGTAGAGGAATAGAGGAAGGTGTCCCGTGTATACGTGCCAAAAATCACTCGCGAAATCACTCGTGAAAATTGAAAATTGTGCAAATTAGGGACCTTGCAATGTTGCCGCGTTAATTCATGTCTTCAGGATATGAGTGCACATCATGTGAGGACGTGAATTCACGTCTCCGCGACGCAACAGGTTAATGCAACCTCTCCACATCCATTCCACAAGGGTGAGCAATATTCAAGCTGAGAGTGCACATGACTCATAAATTATAACTAACTGTTCGTCAGTGAAAAAGTTACGGACTTTGTACAATAATCCAAGTTTCTTTGAGGCAGTTTTAGCAAGTGATCTAACATGAAAGGTCCAGCTGAGGGCATTGTTAAGTGAGACGCCGAGAATTTCATTACTTTTGGGGATGGGAATATTAGTAGTACCGAAGGTAATATATGAATCAGACAATATCTGTCTATTAGTAAACTGTATATATTTAGTTTTACTAGCGTTAAATGAGACAAGGTTCTTTTGTCCCCATTCACTCTTCGTAGATAGGTCTTGATTTATGGAGATGGCTGTACTGAGTTGAGCAGTAGAGATATTAGTCTTTGTAAATGGGTGTCTGAGTGTGAATGAACTATGTAGTGATGAGTCATCTTCATATGAGTGGATGGGATTGTTTGTGGGTGACAGATAAGAGATCATTAATATGAACCAGGAACAGGGTTGGTGCCAGAACTGATCCCTGAGGCACGCCGACGTTACTTTAGTGGAAATTGGAATATACATCACCTACTTTTACTCTTATTTTCCTGTCACTGAGATATGAGGAAATCAAAGGAATAGCAGAAATCCATCATTAATTGTTTTGCTATCCTTTTTTTTCACTTTAGTTTGGTCAACAAATTCCATCTCTCCATCTTCGATGCCGAGTTGTAATGGAAGGTGAACAAAATATAATAAAACACCGAAACCTCGAGCCCTGAGCTGTCGAAGCAAAGGGTCACTTGGTATGCCACTGCCAAGCACGGACTTACCATACAACCTCCATGACAGCGTTCATTATGGGTTGAAGTGAGAGTAAAGATAAACTAATTAGACCCCAAATGACCTTGACCTTTGACCCCTTGACTTTGCTGACCTAATCAGTTCATCATCCCCTCATACTGAATCACCGACAAAAGTTTGGTCGAAATCCAACAAGGGGATCAGGAGATAGGGCGCCCACAAGGATAAACTAAGTCGATCCCATATGACATTGACCTTTGACCCTTTAATCTCTTTGATCTAGCTGGCCTACTCAGTTCATCTTCGCATATTGCATCAATGACAAAAGTCTGCGGGAAATCTGCTGATGAGTTCAGGCAATATCTCGCCCACACCTGTGTTCCGGACACACGGACCAACTTACTCAAGCACGGACGAACATACCAATCACTTACTGCCTCCTCCACCATAAGTAGACTGTGACGTAATGACCTTCAAGAAGAACTGGTATGCAAGTGATGTTGAGTTGTAGCAATATGTTTCTGGTACTAAACTATGTAAAATTGACTTGAAAAGAACAAACACTTGAACCAAGTCAAAATGTAATGAAACGCAGAGAACTCGGACCCACAGCTGTTGCTGCAAAGTGTTTCTCGGTATGCCTTCGTCAAGCCTTGTGCACGAACTCGCCATACAACTTCTGTGACAGGGTTTATCAGACATGGGTTGAAATCAGACTAAAGATAAACTATTTTTCTCACAATAACTTTGTAAGAAACTTGTAGATACTTTGTAGTGATTAGTTATACATATATTAATCTTGTGGACGAGCGGTTGTTATACTTGAGTAGTTATGTAAGTAGATAATCTTGGTTCCCTTTTGTCATGCAATGACAGGAGAGGTAAAGAATAGTATGGGACTGTTTTTATTTGTCTTGGGAATATTAACAAAGTCTCTCACACACGAGTGAAGTATAAGTAGAGTCCCGCAAGCTACCTCCCTGTCTGTCTGTCTGTCTGTCTGTCTGTCTCTCTCTCTCTCTTTCTCTCTCTCTCTCTCTCTCTCTCTCTCTCTCTCTCTCTCTCTCTCTCTCCACCCTCTCGCCCATGTTGCTAGACTTGTTCTCCCTACTACCTGTCGGTTCTATAGCTAGCCTCCTTCTGAGCTCTGCTTCCTAAATTCTGGTGTAGCAGGGGTCGTGTCACGTGTGTTACACTGTTGTTGAAATGTTCTAGAAGCCTGTGAGTATGTGTGTATGTGTGTGTATGGTCACTAGGCGCTGCTGCATGCCTATAAAGCATTCCTTGAGTTAGAGTGTGTAAGCATGTTTAGCATTGCTCGATTCTCGCAGACACAATACTTTCTCATCATCTGACTTGCTACTTCTATCTGTCTCTCTATCTGTCTATTTATCTATCTATCTATTATGATTTGTAATTATAATATGGAGTCCTGACATTGCTTGGTCACGTGCTGAAGGTCCTTCGACAGCAATTATCATTGACATATGCTAATCTATTAGTACATAATATTGATAATAATATTGTATACATATAATATTCATGTAAATTGCAATGATCTAGTAATATTACATTTTAAACAAGTTGGACACTTATTTGAATAAATGCACTAAAGGTAAACTATTTAACTGTAATACAGTATGTACATGGGTTATTGCAGTGAAATGCATACATGGAAGAGAAAAAAAAAATAGTTTAAAATTAAGATTATGGTAAGAGTTATTAATATTTCATTTAAAGATAATGCTACTGGTATGCCATACTTCTATATCATGGGTCATTCTTCTTTGTATATATATATATATATATATATATATATATATATATATATGTATATATATATATATATATATATATATATATACATATAAAATTAATACTATATACAAAATATGTACACTTCATTCAGGGGGATTAACTTGGATGTTAACTCTACCCCCACTAAATACTGACTCCAAATTTGCAATTCCTGCATGTATTCTGTGCATTGCGAACAGCAGTACTGCGAATACAATGCAGAAGATTATAAAGGCAGTAGGTGCTGGGCTATACACATAATATGGGTTGAACATACTCAAGCTCAAATCTTCCCAGGGCTTCATTGTTTCATTGATCAGTTGCATAGTTTCAAACTTAGGTGAAGTCAACTTAATACTTGTGCTCATGTTTAAGTCCATATCAGCCAGTGGGTGGAAATGTTTGTGTGTATGATTGGGAATGGCGTAGTGATTGATGGTGGATAAAGTGGACATGGATGGTGTAAATACCGCACAGTAGTCTGGTGCTATGTATAATCCTGAGGCTGAAGTATGAGATGGTGGTATATCTGGACAGACTATGTAAACTGATGTGATATGAGTGAAATAAAAAAGCTGTGAGTGTCCGATGCGTTGATGGTGTACAAGCTTTTCTGGAGCAAAAGTGAAATTGCAATGATTATGAATATTGTTATTTTTGATGATAGCCATTTCACAAGGGACTGTATCAGTAGGCTGAAACGTAAAAATGTATGCAGGACAAAGATGAACAGCATGTAAGGATGTGCAGCACTTTAGTTCAATCGTTGATTCACTTGCGAAAGTGACAGTGTTCCGTCTCTTGGAGACCATGATGAGTTCGGTGTCTGTGTTGATGTTGATGATGACCAAAGTGTTGTTATTTTTAGAGGGGAAGGGGTGTATTTGGTATACTGTGAACAGGTCTTCAGTTATGAATGGTACATGAACTACTACTGATGTTGGTGTTAGTGTTGCTTCTAAATATGGATAATATTGCATGAATTCCCTACTTCGGAACAAAGGCTTCAATTTATGTTTATGTATGCCTTGACTAATTATCTGACATAGCTCATGAACTGGGAGTAAGTCAAATGTGATCTTGCCATTACCAGCATTCGAAATTCCTTGCATAAGTGCCCTGTAACAAACTCTAGTGTTGTCTAATTGTAGTAGAATTGTGTCAATATGTTCTGTGATGATGGAGAACTGTTGGAAAAGTGTTATGTTACCTTCCATTTCATTTATTTTATGTACACTTTCGAGAGCTATGTTTTCTGCCTTTTTCAGATTTTTCACAATTGTCTTCATTGCTGGGTTATGTCCTGTGATGAATTTATCTTGGTATGTTAGTACCTGAGCTATTTTATTAAATTTGTTGTTTATGTCTTTAAGGTCATCCTCTGTTGCCAATCCAAAGATGTTCCCGAGAACTGCGCCACCCAGGTCGAACAAACCGCGCTTTGGCAAGTACGTGAGATGTTCCTGTCGCTCAGTACCTCCGTTCCATAAGATGGGAGATCTTGGATCATGATGAACATAGTTGACTTAGCCTGTTCTATTTTCCATTTCGCTAACTTCACTATTTCATTCACTTCCTTTGTGTTATTTGCTTGTGAAACATAGCTTCCTATCATGAAGTCCAGGGTTCGCATGTGTTTCGCGAGACTTTCTAGATAAGAAGGTAATTCATACAAGTAATCCAGACTTATTTCAGTACGCATGACATCTTTTACGCTTGAAGTCGTGGCCGTTGGAGCTATGAGGCATCCTTGCCGTACTATGTGTTGGGGGTCTAAGTGCGCATATCCTCTTGCTATGTAGAGGAGAATCCATAGCATAAGTCCCTTGATCGCTACCTACCGAAAAAGAAAAATCTATTAATTTCCTAATATGGTCATGCTGTGGTCAATGATAGTGATGATGTGCGTTACGGTTGATTGTTATTTCATTTATAGAAGGAGTTTAAATCGATATTTAATTCTCGTAAATGATGTACTGTAGATTTTATTGGAACAGTTGCACCTATGTTCGATTGTTTGGTATATGACCTTAATTTCATTTTGCAATCATTGTTGTTTTCTTGCTTGGTTTCTTGAGGTACGTTCGCCTGTTCGGTTGTATCCGATGCTGAATGATTATTGGATAATTCCCTTGAAACTCGTTTTAAATGGTCAATATGAACTTGTTTCTCTTCGCCACTTGACAGTGACTTAATTAAAACTCTGCTTTTATGTTAAGTACTCTGTATGGGCCCTCAAATTTTGGGGATGATTTATTGTCTCTCGTATGAATGATACCATAGACAATGTCTCCTAAGTTGATAGGTGAATCTCTTGCCTTCTTGTTAAATGCCTCCGTCATTTCTTCCTTGTACATCGTTAATTGTTTTTTGACTCTTTTGTGTATGTCCTGGAATTCACGTAAACGGAGTTTAATCATCGTAATTGTATATGGGCAGACTGTCACCTTCTAGGAGCTCATATGGTAGTTTTTTATCTGTCCCATATATAATGAAATGTGGTGTGTCACCTATGGATTTATTTATAGATCCATTAATTGAGGCTTCTACTCTGGGAATCCAATCATCCCAGCTTGCATAATTTTCACTGAGAATGTTCGTAGCACATCTAATACTTTTTTATTTTGTTTCTCTACTAACCCATTAGATGCTGGGTGATAGGCTAAAACGTTAACCTTTTTGATGTTGTATTGTTTACATATTTCTTGTAAGATATCAGAATTAAATTCTCCTCCATTATCACTTATTAGTACCTTTGGGGTAGTAAAGCGACATATTACATTATCTGTTATTGCCTTTGCTACTGTCTCTGCTGTTTTATCTTTAATTGGGGCTAAAATGACATAACGGGAAAAATGATCCGTTGCTATGAATAGGTATTGGTTATTATTGTATTATAATGGCATCTTGAGGAAATCAACAGCGACAACGTCCCATGGTTGATGTGGTACAGGGTAATTACCCATCGATGCAGGTGTGATTGGGTATCCTTTGTGTTTTGCACATGATTCGCATCTGACTATATGATTGTTTATATCTTTTCGTAATGATGGCCAGTAACATAACAACTGGGCCTGTTTGAATGTCTTATCCTTTCCAGGATGTCCTGCATGTGGGCTATCGTGTATCGCTCGTAATACTTGGGGTATCATGTCATTAGGTACTACCAACTGGTTAGTATTTCTTTGGCGTTTTAGTTGTTTCGGGTTGATCTTGTATAATGTATTATTGACCATTGTGAATTGTTCGAGTGGTACATGCAGTTTGGGTAATTTGTATGTCATCTCCACTTTCTAACTTGTATATAACTTTAGACCATATTGGGTTAAGTCTTTGTGCTTTTGCGATATCATCGTGGTTTGGGATATTTCCTTTGAGATCTAATGTCGCGACCTGAATTGTGTTCGGGTTCCTAGATAATGCGTCAGGTACTATGTCCATTTTACCTTGTATATAATGAATTTGTACATTGTAGTTTTTAACTGTACATTTCCATCTTGCTCTCCTCCCAGAAAGGAGTTTTTCTTTAAACATACCTACCAGTGGTTTATGGTCGGTGAATAAGTGGATTTCGTTACCATATACCAAATCTCGAAATTTTGTAATGCAAAAACCACTGCAAGTGCCTCTAAGTCTGTAGTGCAATAATTTTTCTCTGCACCTTTTGTTTGTCTGCTGGCAAATGCAATTGGTTGATTCTTTCCTCTTTTATCTTCCTGCATCAGTACAGCCCCTAATCCTTTAACTGATGTGTCTGTACAAATAAGAAATGATTTTGTGTAATCCTGATATGCTAAACAAGGTGCATTTGTTAGTTTAATTTGTAGATTGTTAAATGCCCTTTTTTGTTCTTCTTCCCATTGGAATGTAGCATCTTTTTTGAGTAGTTGGAATAGCGGAAAGGCTATATGAGAGAATTGTGGTACGAATGACCTATAGTACCCAGCTAGACCTAAAAATTGTCTAACTTCGTCAGTCGTAATGGGTTCAGGAAAATCTCTCACTGCCTGTATTTTGTCATCAGTGGTCTGAATACCATTAGAACTTAATTTGTGGCCTAAGAAATTTATTTCTTTAAAGCAAAATTTGCATTTAGAAAGCTTAATTTTTAAACCAGCATCACTAAGCTTTTGTAAGAGTAAGTCTAATTTCTTGATATGATCCGTAATATTTTTCGTTGCGATTATAATATCGTCAAGATAAACAAATATTCCTTGTCCTAAAATTCCGGACAATACGTAATTCATAAGACGCTGGAATGTGCCTGGGGCTGTCCTCAGTCCCATTGGCATCCTTGTATATTGGTAGTGTACTCTATTTGTGGAAAAGGCAGTGTATTTACGTGACTCCTCTTCAACCGGTATTTGATAATAGCCATTAAGTAGATCGATTGTTGAAAATATATTATTTTCCGGTCCAACATTCTGCAGAACGTCGCTTAACAATGGCATGGGAAATCGGTCTGGGATTGTGTGATTGTTTAGTTTACGGTAATCTACTACCGCACGCATTTCCCCATTTCGTTTGGGCACGAAGAATAATGGGGCATTCCACGGGGAGACTGAAGGTTCAATAATTCCAAGTTTTAACATTTCATCGACATACTGATTTGCAAGTGTACGTTGGGAGTGTGGGATGCGGTAGGCTGGTACCTTTGACCCCTTGACCTCGCTGAACTGATTAGTCATCGCCCTTTCATACTGTATCACTGTAAAAAGTTCGGTCAAAATCCGTCAAGGGATTCAGGAAATATCGTGACCACACCCTTATAACCTTGACTTTTGACCCATGACCTTGCTGACCCATTCAGTTCATCATCCTTTCATACTGTATCACTGACAAAAGTTTGGTCAAAATCCAACCAAGGGTTCAGGAGATATCTCGACCACACCCATATGACCTTCACCTCTGACCCTTAAGCCTGCTGACCTAATTAGTTCATTGTCCCTTCCTACTGTATCACTGACAAATGTTTGAAATCCGTCGAAGGGTTCAGGAGATATTGTTACCACACCCATATGACTTTGACCTTTGACTTTTGACCTTACTGACCTAATAAGTTCATCAGCCCTTCATACTGCATCACTGACAAAATTTTGGTCGAAATCCGTCGAGGGGTTCAGGAGATACCACGCCCACAGTGATAAATTAAATCGAATGACCTTGAGCTTGCTGACCTAATTAGTTCATCGTCCTTTCATACTGTATCACTGACAAAAACTTTGTCTAATCCATCCAGGGGTTCAGGAGATATCACGCCCACAAGGATAACCTAAGTCGACTACATATGACGTTGACCTTTGACCCCTTGACCTGGCTGACCAAATAGTTCATCATCTCCTCATACTACATCACTGACAAAAGTGTGGTGGACATCAGTCAAAGGGTTCAGCAGATATCACTCCCACAACTGTGTTACGGACGCACGGACCCACGCTCGGACGCACGGGCAGTCGCATCACATAATATCTCCTCCAACATGTGTGAGTGGAGGCATAAATAGTACAGCCTTGGGAGGGACTCTGGGGATTCACTTCTATCGTTTGCTTCTCTTGGCTTACTTGAACCGGTCAGACTGGTGAACAAAATCTGATTTCTCGTTTTCCTTTTCAACTCAGCACTGATATAAAGAACTTGAATATCTACAGAATTATATGGATCGTATTTCTTTGTGACATAAAAAAAAAATGAAATAAGGTAATGTATTATTTTTCATTAACAGTTCTGAATCTAAACAGTTTACTAAGCTTAGGCAAGAACACTTTTACTAACACAAATGAGAGGGATACATCTACTTCGTGCAGTTCGAAGTGTATATGCCAAACAGACAACAAAAAAATCGTCTGCAGATGGTAAGACTACAAGAAGCTGCGCCAACTTACGACATAGGTTAATGATTCGTGTAGTTGACAGGCATTTATTAAAGCCTTGTTTTATATTACACTGATTTTAAAGATTTTAAAGGGAAAGTTAAAGGATGCAGGGTGGGTAATTGGAGGGAAGTTAGAGAGAAGATGAAGAGAAGGAGGAAAGAGATGCAAGTGTTAGAGAAGAAGAAGGGAGTGGAATAAAAGAGGAAGTTTGAAAACTGGGAAAATGTTCGTTAACACGGAAAAGGATGGGTGACATGAAAAAAAAAGAACAAAAGAAAGAAATGAGATGGCGGGTGAAAAGGCGAAGGAATATGGACACACTCACATACACACACACACACACACACACACACACACACACACACACACACACGAGAGAGAGAGAGAGAGAGAGAGAGAGAGAGAGAGAGAGAGAGAGAGAGAGAGAGAGAGAGAGAGAGAATGTAAGGGCAAGGGAAGAAGTAAAATAATAAGAAGAGAGTAGAAATGTTAGAAAACAACTGACAAAAAGTAGTATAAGGGTATGGTACAAGTAGACGGTAATGAAGGGTGCAAGAGAGATGGTGACAAGATGAAATATGAGGAGGCGAGGCTGATGAAAAATAGAATCAAGAAAAGAAGAGGGAAGTATTACGAGAGAAAAGGAGACAGGAGGAGATATTTTACTGACGGTAGGAGTAGCAGGGAGAAGAAATGTAAGAGAAAGAGTGACAGACAGACAGACAGACAGACAAACTGACTGACTGGCTGACTGACTGGCTGACTGACTGGCGGACGGACACATACAGAAGACGTACAGATCGACAGATATTGTGTGTATGTGGGAAGGAGGGAGGGAAGGCAGACAGATAGACAGACTAGACGGCAAGAGAAAGAGACAAAAAAAAAAAAAATGAACTACAAATAATAGAAACCATCAGTATGTCAATGACTGTAGGGGGGAGATGGAGAAAGAAAATGGAGAGGATGGGAAGGAGGGAGAGGCAAGAGAATATAAATATGCGGCATGGACGAGGGAAGGATATTGTGTGTGTGTGTGTGTGTGTGTGTGTGTGTGTTGGTCACCAGTCCCCTGTGGTAGTGGTGTGAGATGAGCTTGAAGACACACACGCACACCAAGCTCTCTCTCTCTCTCTCTCTCTCTCTCTCTCTCTCTCTCTCTCTCTCTCTCTCATACATATCGGCTATGTTCATGAGAGATGTAGTGGTGTGTGTGTGTGTGTGTGTGTGTGTGGAGGGGCATTTGAGGGCTGGATAATATTCTTGGTGTATTGTGATCTTCTCTCATGGTTGCCTTTATAGCGCTTTTCATTCCTGCCCTGAGCCATACACGTAGCCACTGGGGGGGCAGGGGGGGCAGTTTGTCCCTCCTGGGAAAATTTGGGGGAAATGCTGAAAGGGATTTTTGGCATAGTTCTTGTTAGCGATGCATTTTTTTTTTTTTTGTTCATTTTTTTTTTTTTTCAAAAAACTTTTATAATCTTTTTTTTAATATTTTTTTTCCCTAATTTCCCCGTACGAATATTTCATTATTCTTATTCCATTTTCTATGCCAAAAGTTCATATTTTTGGAGTGAGACATTAGTCAAACATTCTGACAGTCCTGGAAAGAGTAAAAATACAATAAATATTTCCCCTGTAACCTGTTTGAACTGTGTTGACAAGGTGTTAATGTATTCCAGAATTTGCAAGAAATGAACCAAGTTTCCTACTCCTCGTTAGAGGAGGTAGCAGGGCCAGGAGTCAGGACTAGAACCTCTGACAAGTCTGATCAGGCTTGATAAATGACTGCCTTAAACCTTATAACCACAGTGAAATTTCTTTACTCCTTTCTTAATTCTTGTTCTCATGAATGTGAATATTTGATAATACTGTTTCAGTTCAAGGCTCAAGCTGTATCAGTTTTTGTACAAAGGACCTCTACAGTAAGTACAACAAAAGTAAACAAGCTCTTTATCATTCATAATGTAACAAAGATAGGGTAGGTAGCTACAACAATCTCAGTATTTTACCTTTATTCTGTATATAGTATAATAAACTCCTGATTAATAAAGACTACAGTAGAAACGGTCTATAAATTAAAATACTTGTTTTGGCAGATTAACTTAAGCAAAGTAAAACAAGAACAAAACAAAAAGTATTTTCAATTCCAGAGCTCCGATGCTACTGTATTGAACATATTGAGCCTTGCCTCTTTAATTCCAAATATTCTGAGCTTGTGCACTCATCTGTAGCAGATTTCATCCTAATTATTATCAGATTCTTCATCCGCTTTGTCACTGCCCTTGTCACTTATTTCCATGTCATGAGAAGCACTTACACGGCTATCCTCATCGCTGCTGTCACTTAGAGCAGAGGTTGAAAGATTGTCCGCGTTCTCACTTGCTGCCTGAATGCTAGGTCCTCTGAGAATTCTATTATTGGGTTGACCTGTATTCATAGTGGAAAGAACATCATCTTCAGTTAGTTTCAAGTTATGAGCAATATAAACAAGCTTGTCAGATCTGTCAGTTGTAACTTTGTTTCTCTTCAGTGAGTGTACATTTGCATGCTTGCTAAAGCTCCTCTCTTCGGCAGCACTTGTTGGAGGTAAATTTAAAATACCTGTTGCTAATTTTGATAGTTGAGTTGAACCACAAAGGCCACACCACCAAGATGTCTCAGATGTGTGATTCACTACAGTCCAAATGAAAGATTTGCCAAAAAACTTCTGGTCGCATTGATAATCTGCCAGTTCAGCCATAACTGCAGAAACATCAGAATTTGGCATTTTCCTAGCAATGTCATGTATGATTTCCTATAATAACCTTTAAAGGAAATATTTTTGCCTATTAAAAAAATAAAAAAAGTTTTCTTCTACTTGTTTTAAAAAAAGTTTTTTATTAAAAAAGATCGCGTTTTTTTTTTCCTTTGCATCACTAGTTCTTGTATGACAATACAGTTTTCCTAATTTTACCATTTATATAATAAACAATATTATCTATTTCCAAAAATATTTACTTGGGAGCAATAATTTCCTTTGAAATTGAAAGCTATACTAAATATTATAAAACCCTTGAGAAAAAATGACCGGTTATAACAACAATTTCCTCCATCACCTTATATTATGTGGTTAATATTAAAGCTCTAATGATGTTTTGCACTTGAATCCTGATGAGGTGTAAAAATGGCCTTCCTGTCCCCTCAGCCACATCCTCTCACCCTAGAGCCATATCCTCACACCCTGTAGCCAGTTGCAAACAAACACTGCACAATTATTGTTACAAACAACTGAAACAAGCAGAATTTTTGAAGACTGCATGAAGCCATTTTGATCACCTCAGACTACACATTAGAAGGTAAGCAAATATGTGTGCCAAGGGCCTCGTTTGGTTGGGGGACAGGGGGGCGTGTCCCCCCCCCAATTTTTGGACCCTGGGGGACAGTATCTTTTGTCCCCCCCCCCCACTTTTCTAGGTGAAAATTTTCAGGATGAATGGCTTCACGCCATTTTTTCTTTTCCTTAATTAAAAAATCTTTTCTATACAGTACAGTACAGTTCAGGTAATACGAAAATCATTCCCTGCTGAGCGGGACAGGTAGAGTGGTCACCTGAGTCAAGGATTAAGAGAGGTTAATCCCACCAGATGTATTTACTTAGGTCAGTCTTGACGTATGCACCACTCCTGATGCCTGAGCCAATGAGAATCAAACTAAAAGAATAAGTAGTGGAAAACAGAATTCCTATTGGCTACCACCACAGCAGTAGTACAAAACAGAATACCAGACTGGAGGTGGGTGCGGCAGCGAATTTTAATTTACATATATGAGAGAGAGAGAGAGAGAGAGAGAGAGAGAAACGCAAAGAAAAATAGACAAAGGCGATAGCATCACAAATGTGGGAAAGTGTGTGTGTTCGGGACACTCATCCCAGATCTCAAGTTGTCATTGGCCCATCCATTCCGCCTTTATTATTATTATTTTTTTTCCAGCAGCCAATCAAAATACAGTGTTTATTTCCGAATATAAACAGATACTTAGTATGGACGGCTGTGCCGATGTGTGGTATATTTCATCATAATTTCGTAGATTATTACGCAGAATAGCTGTACTCCTTATATGTAAAGAGAGATAAAGACAACTGGTAAATGATGCGCCAAGAATATAGTGTTGACAGTGCTTCTTTTCAGTACTAAAATTGTACAAGAAATTTGCAGCATCGAGAAAAAATAATTGTTTTGGGGTAGAACGGACAGAAGTTAGCATGCATATATCGATTATACCATCTACGAGAGCGAACATGACCAATGTTGCTAGTGACAAGGAGATGTCTTCTGGTGTGAAAAATCCAGTGCCTGCTAATTTATTGCTAGTGTTTCCTTTTGTTCTCTAATGAGAGAGTAGACTTCTGGTAACATTATGTACTGGGTGTTTTTACATACCTTTCCTCTGAAAGGATTGATAGCTGTTTAAGTTCATCGAAGAAAGCTGTGAATATGTTGGGAAAAGATAATGAGAAAGATATGAACAAATTACTTTATTTGATCAGTGCATTAGACCCAGCATTCTTCCTCAAATTAAAACAGGAATCATTCAGATAGGTCAATAAATAGCTTTGCTACGACCTTCTAAATGAATAAAAACCTACTAAGTTTCGAATAAAGAGCATTGAAAGATTTGATGAAGGACCTTCGGACAAAAAAAACACAAGCTTCCCATAGTTGCAATTCATCCGTTTTTTCCTTACCACTAGGGTTTACTGGCACTGTTCGAGGGGAAACTTTTATGTTACAGTTGGTGAACAATACAGCTGCTGTAGGATTCATTATTTTCTTTTCATTCTTCCTAATATAAAAATATCAAAAGTATCCTTGTTTTCAGTCTATTCTCATGTTTCTTTTAGTTTTTCTTTAATGCATTGGAACAAATACGACAGCAATCATGTAGATTTATTCCTGCTGACATAAAGCATCAAATCTAGGAAAATTTGTGGTGACATATTTTAGGGAAATATTCCAAGATTTGCCCCCCCCCCTGGCAAAAATCCTGGATACGCCACTGCTCTGAGCTACATGGTTCTGGCTTCTTTTTGTCTAGTTTTTAGCTGGACGTAACTGCTCTCGAGGGACTTTTGAGCGTCAGTCACAGGATGTTCAGTAGAGTTGTCAACAGAATCTTTCTCCTCTTTTCCCTCTTTAGGCCAAGAAACAGACGGAAATATCTAGCTGATGGGACATTGTTGTGTTGGTGTGGGTGCCTTGGAAAGCATTAGAAGTAGCTTGTGATGAGAGAAATAAGAATGAGAGACTGACCAGGAGAATACATATAAGCGAGAAGAAAGGGGAAGGGAGAGACCCATGATGACTCACTGAGGGATGTGGCAGAGGTATGTGAGTATGGAGGATGTGAGCTGGACAAAGGACAACCTGAGAGCGGAGGACAGGATGGCAGGAAGGTGATTTGTTTGTGGCCACTTTTTCCGGGATTATATCGTCTGGCTATAGATGGAATAGATAGCCCGAGGGACCTCTTAATTGCTATCATGTGGTGGTTCCCTGAACAAATAAACAAGACGAACTCAGGCGGAAATTTAGAAATGAGCCGGCTTATAATCCTGTCAGTTTCATAAATCATTCCTAAGTTTAATAAAATGCCCGTCGTAACCAGAGTATATTAAAGATGTTCCGGGCCCACCCCCACTTTATTTTCATTCAATGTTCCAATTACATTATCATTTTTTTTCTTTTATGTGGGCGCATCTCTGTGAGCGGCCCTGTTCGTCTATCTTTCACTAACGATCTTCGGACACAAGAAGCTCTACTTCCGTAGACTTTAGCGACTTCACAGGAGCCACACCACAGTATAATATACAAAATCCTCCTCCCACACTACACCACACTGTGCCAGGAGCATTTATATTGGGGGTCTGAAGCTCATGCATCTATTACTTTTGTACTTGAATTAAAACTTAAAATTCTCAGTGTTCACATTTTGTAAAGCAAAATGAGAAATAAGCAATCCTTTCTTAATTATCCATAGAGACATATATTTCAGAATGCCATAAGAATGCCATAATAATCTAGGCAATAATCCCAAGATCTTATAGTGTCGTGTGTAATCTCACCGAACACGGCACTAATTTCAGGGCAGTCTTTACGGGCAGCAGCTGAATTTGTTAGGGGTTCTCTAATCTGGAATATGTCTGGGGTTTTTGCCCATAAAACTAGGCTTCGTCTCTTGGAATTTTCTTACCCTTCACTCAATGCACAGAGGTCTCGCTGTTTCATTATGTGACTCGATATCTCTGGGAAGTTTCTAATAAGCTGAGTAAGATAGCCAGTCAAAGGCAAGATTAAAGCCTACATTCAGATTACGTCTTATTCTAGTTTATTCTTACAACCTCCAGATTATTTTACTCAACATAGGAAAGATGTCTTGTACTGAAATGGTTCTTGAAGGCAATATCGAACATCTCAGAAACGAAAACTTTCTCCTAAGTTGATTAAAATCGTCTTATGGGAACAAGAGTGAAATTATAAAGACGTAAGCTTAGTGACATGGTTGAATAAATTAAAACTATCGTATTAAAAGTGTTACGGAGAAAAAATGCTTATGGTCAGCAGCTACCTAAACAAAAAATAGTGAGGCTTCAAAAACTTATTTTGAAAACATTTAACCAGAACACATGGACAGACAGACACAAACAGACCAACGACCAAAAACATTCACCACTCGCCGCGCGCGCACACACACACACACACACACACACACACACACACACACACACACACACACACACACAATTGTACAAAAGAGAGTAATTACACCTGGTTTTCCAAGCTGCAGACAAATCCCAGTAAGCGGTGCAGGATCTTAGTCATACTGTGTTGAATTAGCGAGATGCAGCGTCGATGAGTTATGGTCCCGCACCACTGACACCTCAGTATATTATGAGTACAAGAATATTTTCTTAATATATTAGGTGTACCCATTCGTTTTCTTCACCCAGAGTAGAACTGTTGTTGTATCTTATTGGGATTTTTTTTTTTTTTAACCTAATAAATGAACCCCTACAATCTTTAGTACAATGATTTTTTTTTCTTTTGAGAGAGAGAGAGAGAGAGAGAGAGAGAGAGAGAGAGAGAGAGAGAGAGAGAATTCGATGTAGAAATATCAAGTTAAGCGCACGCAGAGAGTGCATACCTCCGTCAACTCCACTAACTGACAACTCTGATCATCAAAAATTAATCAACTTCTCCTTGGCCCAGGACCCACATACCCAAAAAAAAGTTATTGAAATCTGTCAATAACCGTTTGAGCTATCCTGTGGATATATATATATATATATATATATATATATATATATATATATATATATATATATATATATATATATATATATATATATATATATAAACTGTCCTGAACCAGAACTCGAACTCAGATCACCACCAGTATTTAATCAACTCTGTCCTGGTCCATGACCCACATAGCCACAAAATTTCACTGAAATCCGCTATTAACTTTTTTTTTTTTTTTTTGTGAGCAAACTCACAAACAAACTGACAAACAATGGTGAATTCATGACCTCCAACTTCGTTGGTGGTGGTAATAAATAAGAAAAAACAATCCCGCCCCTCCCCCCCCAAAAAAAAAGTCCATTGTACTGAAATGAGAACATTTATATTCTCTTGAGGACATCTGCGCACCTATCCACCATCTTGACTCTGGGTTCATAAGACGATAAACATGCTACTGTCCCAGCTATGATTCTTTTTTTTATTTCAGTCGTTTCAGTCCGGTAATGTATTCCTTTTATTTTATTTACTGTCTCCAAACGATTTTACAGAGTCGTGTGTAAATAGCGTTCACGACAAACTCATCTGTTGTTATCTTACCTTCTGGTGAGACTGCCCAGTCCGCTGATGTGGGCGTGGGTGTTGCTGTGGAAGTAGGATTTGAGTAAATAGAGTAGGATAAATATTTTTACCTCTGACAGCCGTCCTCGCAACATCCGAGTAGTGTGCAGAGAGGAAGAAGAACGTTGTACAAGTATATACGGACCACCTGCATTTGGCTTCAGCAGCTGATTTTGTCAAGAATGGGTTAAAACAATTTCACTGTCCCCTTCACAAGCCTCTCCCTAAGATGAATAAAATTGCTGCATGCAGGAAAACGAAACAATACCATGCCACCGTACACAAGGAGTTAATTGGAATACAAATGGCGAAAAACGTATTGCTGTATCCGACTGAAAAATATATTTTTTCCCTTCTAATGACTGAAACTATGATTTTGCCATTTCCATATTTCTTTTCAGTGTGCTTGGTAGACAAAGTAAAATATTTACCTCCACCGACGAAGTTGGGGGAGGTTACTATGTATTCATCCCTGTTTGTCTGTGTCTTTGTTTATTTGATTATAGGCTACACAAGATATCTCAACAAGTTATTGATGGAATTCAATGAAAATTTTGTGGATGTGTGGGCCAAGAAAGAGTTGATTAAATTTTGGTGGTGATTGAGTTCGAGTCCCAATTGAGGACTTTTTTTTTTTCTTTGTTGTCCACAGTACATCTCAAAAAGTTATTGATCCATTTCAGTGAAATTATGTGGATATGTGAGTCCCCAAAGAAGAGTTAATTAAATTTTGGTGGTGATCTGATTTGTCTGGTATGTTTTGGCGGATGATATGCGTTCTCTGAGTACGCTTAACTTGTTTTGTGTTTGTTCATTTGCTTGGGGATTTTGCTTTAAGAAACTTTAGCACGCCTGTACACAGGGACTAACACAACAGATAAGTGATATGTTTGAGTGATTAACCAGCTTAGCCAGGGATGTTCCTTTTATTATTTTTTTTTTAACCACCTCCTGACGATTTTATTCAGTGTACATGTTTTCCAGCTAGAGGAGTTACATATTCCCTGTATTATCTCCTTCCGTACGAGAAACCTTTCCTAATTTTAATAAAATCGTGTGATAACAGCAAGGATAAAAGAATTGTATCTCCTGTCCTGAAGAAGTCAATATTTCTCAGTTATTTTGTCTGTTTATCACATGTGGGAAACACATTTATTAAACAATGTATTGGTACATGCATCGTAAAACAGACACCCCAGACGATGACATTTGCAAAATCTCTGATATCTTGCTATTTTTCTTTATTGAGGCAACCATATGTTGCATACTCTGGCATTTCATAAACGTTATTGTTACCAAATGTTCATTCAGATGGTAAGAGATAAATCATGGAGCACCACGGGCTACAATGATTATTAATAGGGATATCATCGGCCCCGTTTTACACGATACTGTTTTCATCGGGTGCACCTAAAATCACATTAAATAGGTGGGTTTCTTTTATTTATTGCCAAAAGAAACGAACGAACGACGAAAGCTAGCAAAAAAGTTGTCCTTCCAAGAGAAAGCTGTACAAAAAGAAATCAGCACAGATTTGCCGAACTGCTGAGCTCCACACAGTACCTAAGGTGTATCTTGTTAAGTCTTCGGGACGACGACCTTTTGCTTGTTAGTTACGTGGAAGGTGTATACTACTGTTATCGAATCAGTTTTTATGCATGTATCCATACATTTCCACATCATTATCTATGTGTAAATCTATATTTATGAGTATATACAGTATGTTTATGTATGTATGTCACTAACTCTCCGTCTAATGGGCTGCCTATCTGTCTATCCATCTGTTTAGGTCTCTGCCTGTTTATTTATGCTAACAGAATATCTAATCAGTGTTTAATCCCAGATAATGGCAAATGCACTGTGTATGGATCCGGGAAGAAAATATTCGATTTTGCTGCAGAGAGACCAGATGTCAAAGTCATAGGTTATGGGTCAATGTCGCATCACGGTATGCGTTATTTCGTGAATACATGATCTAAAATTCGCACTTGAATTGAGTTTGGGGATTAGGTGATTAGATTTCTGTGCAGGTTGACCAAAGGAAACTGTGAACAGTGAAGGTCCAACTTTTGCGGCGGCATCATTTGCAATCAGGGCGCGTTCTCCAGTTTAATTTTCGCCTCCACCACACGGTTTTATTTAGCTTAGAAAAAGAATTAATAAAGATCATATTTAAAGATTATATTATAAACCCTCTCAGGCACAGGTAGTTTGAGTTGTTAGATTGTTTAACAACCTATAAAGCGCACCATGACACGAATCGGGAAAAAAAAAGGTACCAAAATATGACACACATCGGCGGGAAACTTGTGTCCTCCTTTGCTTGACACGATGTGCATCATGGTGCGTTGTACAGGATGGTATTTAATGACTCGATTGGAGTCCGAGCATGAAAGGGCAAATAAAGATTATATTATAAATAATAAAGATTATATTTACATTTAATTATATTCCATGTATTAAATTCCTTCTTGTCACAAAGGAATTAATAAAGATTATATTTAACATCTGCTTGTAAAGCCAGTGTTTTTATTATATTCTAGATACGACCAAACGATTATATTTAGCTCAGGAAGTACCATCAGTGACAAATGTTGGCCTGTTTCACTCATGTACCTCTTCACTTCAGTGTGCTGGATAAAATTATAAAATAAGGGTCTCTTCTGATGCTTCTCTGATTTTTTTTCTTTTAAGATAATGCGACAACGAAGAACGTAATGGACGTTCTCTAAGTGTTAAGCAGACGCAGTGTAGGGGCGCGTCTACACGTGTGCTCAAACATATGTTGGCAACACAGCTGGCAATATGCTCGGGAAAATGTTTGCATTAGTATTTGGACATATGTATGCAAACACATTTCGGTGCAGTTTCGAACACTGGCAGCAGAGGTGATGGGATAAGTGTTTCCACACGAGGCAGCTGAGACTTCATGATGTTGCCAACATGATCTGGACGCTGCTGTTCCCAACATGTTTCCAGCGTGTTCGTTACTGTGTTGCTTACATGTTGCCAACACTTGTTTGAGCATACGTGTGGACGCGCACTAAGAGTAAGGAAAAGATTTGTCATTGACCGTACCTCTCATAGTGAAGGGGTTTGAACTCCACTTTCACTGAACAATGACCAGGTTAAGTATTGGACGAGATATTAATTTGAGTTTTAGCGTAAAAGTGCGAGCTAAAAAGACCATCCAGAAACATCGAAGTCTATTGTTAAAGTGGAAACTGATCTGAACTTTGAGAGAGAGAGAGAGAGAGACAGACAGACAGACAGACAGACAGGGAGGCGAGGTAGAGGAAAGAATGGAAGAGGAAAAAAAATGAGCTAGGTGAGAAGAGCGAGGATGGGACAATGAGAGAGGAAGTGAGATAAAGACAGGGAAAATGCGAGTGAGGCAGAAAATAAAAGAGGGAGAGAAGAAAAGCAGGGGGGATAGGTGGGGAGGTAATGGTTTCAAGCGCTGGTAGAAAAAGCCGAATAAAACAAGCAAGTCTCTGGCAACTACCGTCCTCAGTCGTTTCAGTCTCACACACACACACACACACACACACACACACACACACACACACACACACACACACACACACAAGTATAACAACACTCAGAGTAATTGAATTCATCCACTCGAAATCTGTTTGAGATGAGGACTGGTTGAGAGAGAGAGAGCAGATACTGTGTAATGAAGAGGTAGGGAGTGCGTGCCAAGTCAAGGAACACGTTAAGTTGAGAATGGGAATGCAGAGAAAAGTGAATAAACGGCCAGTAAATAAACGAGGAGAGAGGGGATACGTAAATGTGAGGGGAGCTGAGTGCGAGAAGAGAGGAACTGAGACGGATCCCCTCTCATCCATCACCTTGTAACACAGCTTCCCTCGTCAACACTATACTCATCTCTCTCTCTCTCTCTCTCTCTCTCTCTTTTACACACACACACACACACACACACACACACACACACACAGTACTGTTCCCACCTTCAATCTCTAGTTTTCACTCTCCTTTCCCACCTATTTCTCCATTTTTTACCTGTCGTCTCGGCTAGCGTTTATTCATTATTTTTTACAACCAGGTAAAATTTTTTACCGTGGGTAGGGAAGTATAGAGTGAATAAGAAGGTGCAGTGATTTTCTTTTTTTCAATTGACAAAGATCCAAACCCCGTTCAGCTGAAATTTTGGCAAAATGTTGCCAGATTGGTGGGATGATAAGATGAGTAGCCAAGGAGACTCTGTCTTCCCTCATAACTGACATTATCGAATTTAACCACGAGGCAGTAGGTGGGAGCGCCTAACATCCACTCTCTCGATGTAGTGCTGCCTACTTCTT
Organism: Coenobita brevimanus; assembly: GCF_032717465.1. Taxonomy (NCBI): domain Eukaryota; kingdom Metazoa; phylum Arthropoda; class Malacostraca; order Decapoda; family Coenobitidae; genus Coenobita; species Coenobita brevimanus. The sequence goes on along the minus strand of NC_136958.1, from coordinate 34,260,439 downwards.
CCTTCATTTGAATCATTCTTTTTCAGTCTACTCTTCTTGCTTCCTATTATCTCTTATTCTTCCTGTCACCAGTTATTACTCCATTTTTTCAGTTCACATGACTCTACACTGAGTGGCAAGCCTAGTGGTTTCCTGTAACCCAGGAAACCATTTGCAGCGCTGGGTGGTACCTATATAACCAGATACTGAGGTGATGTTGAGCTTACTACGATGCCCCGGCTAACAGTGTGGAAGACGCAAATGCGGTGTTCATCCAGGAACCAAACCTCCACACTCCTCGCAGCGTCTCGCTGTGGCGAGGCGCCGTCTTCCGCAAGGGAACATCGGTTCAATGCACGAGGCAGCCCTACAGGGGCGTTAGCTTGCTTGTGATTGATGGGTCTCCTCGTCCAAACAGATCACTGTTGACAACACCAAAACATGTAACCACGACTAAATATTGAAGATGTGGGATTACCCAGTTCTGTCAGATGAAAACAAACCGAGTACAACAGGTTCATTCCAGGCTGTTTCAAGTGATACTATAACTGGAACTTCAGTGACGCCTTCATTCCATGTTTTTAATAATTGTTATTTTAATGAACCCATCATCAATTGATTTCACTAATCTTGGGAATGATCCCAATTGGCGATGGGGTTAAGGAAATTCAGGTCTAACTCTTCCACGTCCAAAAATATCTAAGTGTAATATACTCTACTAACAACACTAAATTTCAAATCGAAGTTACGTCCTCGGACCGAAAGAGTCAAGCGAGTTGTCACTGCCCTTTCCATAACACCCACCTACACTGTATAAAAGCACTCCCACCACCTACACTGTATAAAAGCACTCCCACCACCTACACTGTATAAAAGCACTCCCACCACCTACACTGTATAAAAGCACTCCCACCACCTACACTGTATAAAAGCACTCCCACCACCTACACTGTATAAAAGCACTCCCACTAATATCAGTACACCAATACTGTTTCATGTATCTCTCGCATTTATCAGCAGAATATAATCATTAAATTCTATCAGCACACCCTTTTGATTAACAGAAATGAATCCAGTTGTTTGTCAATAAATTACGCAATCTCTTGAGTAATTACCCCCTGTGAGGTGTGGTGTCCGAGACTAGACTGTCGCAGTTATTAACATCACTTTATCTCTTCATAACGATGACGTCTTTAATATTTAGTGTCTTTACCTGGAAACATTTAGGAAGACATTGTGGATAAGGTAGGGAGTGCGGACAACTGCAGTGTGATAATTTATTTTTTTAATTACTTTCGGACACATTCGTACATCCAAAGAGATACATTTCAAACTGAGGACTGTTGGTATAACCCCCATTTTCCACTTCAGTATCAGAAGTATTTATTAAGTTGCAAAAAATCGCTTACTGGACAATGAGATAAAAAGGTACGTCACCGTAGTGATGAACGTACAGCATCTGGCTTCAGTGTAGGCGAGATATGGCGTGTGTGTGTGTGTGTGTGTGTGTGTGTGTGTGTGTGTGTAGCCTTCAATGGTATGTGGATGACTGTGTGGCTCATTTCACAGTGGACGCTATTGATAATTCTAGTTTTATTTCATTTTTCACTGTTTCTGGATTCTACTTCATATTATTTTGAGGCGCGAAAGAAGATCAAGATAATGAAAATAACATTCTGAGTTTATTACACTCAGAATAAGCTAAGTATGGTTTGGAATACCTTCATGTAGTGATGCCGAAATAACCAGGCGGCGCCACTGCATGGTTTTACAAACGTCACTCCACTCCCTCTCCCTCGCTCCCCCCCCCCCAGAGATGATGATGGACTGCATCAGAAGGGCAGTTGAAGCCTCCAGTTCAATGATTTCACAATTCAGATGAGATTGGGGTTGCGGCTACTACTACTGCTACTATTACGGCTACTACTACTACTGCTAGTACAACAACAACAACAACAACTACTACTACTACTACTTACTACTACTACTACCACTGCTACTACTACTGCTGCTGCTGCTGCTGCGTTATTTTGCATGCAATTTTTATTCTGTTATCGTTCATTACTTATTTGAATGTTTATTCTTCCATTTTAACTTCAGAATGTTTTTATTTTTTTTTTCATTTCTCAAATCTAGTTGCGACCGGGCGAGCGAAGCCATGTTTACATTCAGCTAAGTACTGAGCAACCCGACACGACCTGGCCCGGCCTGACACAGCACGTCCCGACCACGATGTTTTTCAGAGCCTAGCAACTTTTCTACAATATGAGGTAAGGAAGAGATTCTTTCAGCAGGTAGTAGATACATCCAATTAATTTTGTTTTTAACTATAAATTTACTCATGAGACCAAAAAAACCCTTGGAACCTCAACTTTCCAAGGAAATGTACCGAGTGATTCAACTGATATGCTCCACAATGAAATCGAAATAAAAAAAGATTTCCTGTTATAACACTATGTTTTCTTGCATGAATTCTAACAGTTAAATGTCGGATATTACGCTGGTTATTTTACATGAACTTTTTTACATGTTTAGGGGGTGAGATCAGCAAGGATAATCGCCCGATTTCTGGGTTTAATCATTCGATCAATAACCAAGCGTTTACCGACTCAGTTCGTTGACACGGCAAGTCGGGAGCAGAGAAATGAACATTGCACGTGTGATAAATGCTTTGGCTCTTCTCTATATGCACACAGTGGTGTATCCAGGATTTTTGCGGGGGGGGGGGGATCAAACACTTTGAATATTTCCCCAAAATATGTCACCACAAATTTTCCTAGCTTTGATGCTTTATGTCATCAGAAATAAATTTACATCATTGCTGTCGTATTTGTTCCAGTGCCTTAAAGAAAAACTAAAAGAAATATGAGAGAAAACACTGATATCAAGGATACTCTTATTGAAATTTTTATAGTTCACAAAAATCCTCGAATTAAAGACAAGGTTTTTATAATATGTAGATGTTTTATAAACTTATACGTATTATAACATTTACAGAATCGAAAGAGCATGTACATTTAATGTGTTGATGTTCAGTAAATACATACAACAATACTTTAACATTAAATAACTAATAATCCTTTCAGAGGAGAGTTATGTAAAAATATTCAGTACATAATATTAATAGAGGTCTACTTTTTCATTAGAGAGCAAAAGGAAACACCAGCAATAAATTACAAGGCACTGGATTTTCCATAGCAGAAGACATCTCCTTGTCATTAGTATCATTGGTCATCATATTCGCTCTCGTAGATGGTATAATTATCGATATATGCATGTTAACTTCCGTCCGTTCTACCTCAGAACATTTTTTTTTTCCTCGGTACCGCAAACCTCTTGTGCACTTTTAGTACTGAAAAGAGCACTGTCAACACTATATTCTTAGCGCATCATTTACCTGCTGTCTTTATCTATCTGTACATATAAGGAAGTACAGCTATTCTGCGTAATAATCTACAAAAATATGATGAAATATACCACACATCGGCACAGCACTTACCATACGAGAGGCAATGCCTTCCATATTAAGTATCTGTTTATATTCGGAAATAAACCCTGTAGTTTGATTGGCTGCTGGAAAAGAAATGGCGGAATGGATGAGCCAGTGAAAATTCGAGATCTGGCGTTAGTGTCCCGAACACACACATTCCCACATTCGTGATACTATCTTTTTTTTTTTTTTTTTTTCAATTTTCCTTTGCGGTTCTCTCTCTCTCTCTCTCTCTCTCTCTCTCTCTCTCTCTCTCTCTCTCTCTCTCTCTCTCTCTCTCTCTCTCACCACTTAGCACATATATGTAAACTAAAATTCTCTGCCGCACCCACCCCCCAGTCTGGTATTCTGTTTTGTACTACTGCTGTGGTGGTAGCCAATAGAAATTCTGTTTTCAACTACTTATTCTTTTAGGTTGATTCTCATTGGCTCAGGCATCAGGAGTGGTGCATACGTCAAGACTGACCTAAGTAAATACATCTGGTGGGATTAACCTCTCGTAATCTCTGACTCAGGTGACCACTTGACCTGCCCCGCTCAGCAGGGAATGATTTTCATATCACCTGAACTGTACTGAAATGTATAGAAAGGATTTTTCCACTGAGGAAAAAATAGAAAAACAGAGTAAAGCTATTCATCCTGAAAATTTCTACCTAGAAATGTGGGGGGGACAAAAGATACTCTGTCCCCCAGGGTCCAAAACGTGGGGGGGACACATCCCCCTATTTCACACCCAAACGAGGCCCTTGGCACATATATTTGTATCTGCTTACCTTCTAAAATGTAGTCTGAGGTGATCAAAATGGCTTCATGCAGTCTTCAAAAATTCTGCTTGTTTCAGTTGTTTGTAACAATAATTGTGCAGTGTTTGTTTGCAACTGGCTACAGGGTGTGAGGATATGGCTCTAGGGTGAGAGGATGTGGCTGAGGGGACAGGAAGGCCATTTTTACACCTCATCAGGATTCAAGTGTAAAACATCATCAGAGCTTTAATATTAACCACATAATATAAGGTGATAGGGGAAATTGTTAAATTATAACTGGTCATATTTTCTCAAGGGTTTTATAATATTTAATCTAGCTTTCAGTTTTAAAGGAAATTTTTGCTCCCAAATAAATATTTTTTGGAAATAGACAATATTGTTTAATATTCAAGTGGTAAAATTAGGAAAACTGTATTGTCATACAAGAAGTATGCCAAGAATCCCTTTCAGCACTTCCGCAATATATTCGGGGGGGGGGGGCAAACTGCCCCCCTGCCCCCCAGTGGCTACGCCACTGTATGCACATTCAGAGAGAAAACGTGAGAGGGAGAAAACGTGAGGGCAACTTCATCCTGCAGTCCACCAGGTACACATTCAGATGAGCTTGGGATCGCAACAATAACAACCAGCACCTGATAAATACGTTTCACCCACCAGCCAGACTCCGATGACAGTCCCTACTCTATGTCCCAGGCACCTGAGATGTCCACACCGGTACCTTTTTTTTTTTTTCTATAACAATGATGGTAGTCACCAAAAATTGCACTGGAAGGAATGTTGAGCTGAAATAGTCATGTTTAGCCATCGTGTTACAGGAAATACTCTGAACGAAAGCCTCCAAGGAAGCCAAACTGGATGAAAAACACAGCTTCCTTCAATTGCTGTCCTCTTATGGATTGCTTTAATCACCTTCCTTGTGCCCTACCCTTTCCAATCGTCATTTCACTGCACTTACCTTTTTCTCTGTTTTATTATTTTTTTTTAACGAGAGTAGAAAAGACATCTACTGTTTGAATGATACAAATTCGATCCCAGTCTTGGACAAAGAATAGTTTGATGAATTTCGTTGAAACATACCTTAACGCTCTTGCACAAGACCCATTACTTTGTTATTAAAACATCTTTTCTAACACCATTGCACCAGTCCTGGATGAGATAGCCCTAGAATGTGCTCGATATGGACGGTAGGTGTTGGCGAAACATTCAAATGTCTCTCAGGTTGAATGACAGCTGGATCTCAGGGAAACGGATTGTCGATCCTAAACCCAGAGCTGGACACATAAATAAGCAAAAATCTTAGTGGTAGGGGTATGAACTGTTGACTGAATGCGCCGAAATATCTCCCGAACTGAGCAAGGAATTATTTGAATTATCGGCTTGTTAAAACAGTCCTAGCAAGTATCTGTATAAAATCAACTTTCAGTAATCCCATCATACCAGTTCTAAACGAGAAAACCTTAGTATTCTTCACCATAGATGGAACACCATAAGCGCCCCTGGTGAAGTGCAGTAGGAGTCTGAGGTACCCTACCTATTGAGCGAAGTAGGATTAATGGACCTAATAGAGACTGAGACACACACACACACACACACACACACACACACACCTTCATGTGTGTCGCTTATGCTTTACTGGTTTATCTTTTTCTAGCGCTAATATGAGTATTGCTGTTCAGATCCCCTTCCAGTCTTCCCCTGGCCCTTTCCTTTCTATGGCTTCTTTCTTTGATGCATTCGGTTCTTACCTCCAAATCCTTTGCGTCACATTAAGGAAATGTTGAATAACTCCTCCTAATTAAACTCTCTCTTGGTTACAGATTTATGGAATTAATTTCAAACAGTGCCATATTATTGAGTTCCGCTGAGTGTTAGAGCTGCCACCTTCAATCCTCTCGTAGTCTGGATAACTCTGCACTGCATTCTGTTCCATATCACGCCAGATGACTACAGAAGCCTCACAGTGTTAAGCCTCTCATAATCAGGGTTAACCCTTTGTATTATCTAGGTCTTCCAGCTGTAAACATAACTGCCTGGATATAACAAGAATATAGTAATACCAGTTCTAAACTCTATTTTCACGGTGTATTTCCAGTACTTTCCATTTTATTCATTCTTTTCATTTCCTTATGGTAGAGTGAATGAGGAAAGAAGAAAAGGTACAATAAAAAATTAACTGGAAAATGGGTTGATAAAGAGTATAAAACACAGGAACTTAAAAAGGATGAAGGAAAGAAGAAGGAGGGAGGAAAAACGACGGAGAGGATGAGGAGGGGAAGAAAGGAGGAATTGAGGCGGAAAGATAGGGACAGAGAGGGAGAAGCGAGGTAAGTGGAGAAAGATGATTTCAGAGAGAGAGAGAGAGAGAGAGAGAAAGAGAGAGAAGCAGTAATTCTAAGAGAGGGACGAGGAAATGTAAGACCTACCAAGATGAATATAATGGGAGAAAAAAGAAAGATAAATAAACAAGTAAATCAAAAGAACACAAAGAACACTGTGACTGCGAACCCATACTTTGACCTTGACCTTTGACATTGACCTTGGTTCGATTTTCACCACAACCGAATCACTTCTTTCTAGTCCCCAGGCATTGTATGTGCCAACTATTATCCAGTTCAAATCAGGCATTCAACAGAAATATAAGTAACATACAGACAGTACATACATCCAATATACTATTATTCTACCCGTGTGTCTGTCTGTCTTTCTTTTTGTCTGTCTGTCTGTCTGTTTGTCGATGTAGTGCAGCCAGAACTGGCAAAAGGATGGTGATGAAATTTGTCAAGATGATTGCAGCTGGGTTACAGATGGGTCCATTTCGGTTTCATGTCGAATGAAATTTACTGAGGAGATGTTTTGTACCCTAATAATTGCCCCATTGGCTTTTTATTACATGGAACACGTCGAGCAGCGTCAAAACAGGTATTCGCCGATTTCGTGCGGTGGCAGGCTTGGTTGAAAAACGGCCGTCATTTGAACAGTCAAATATAGCACAAAATAAGGTTTTCCTGAACAAAATGCTTACCACTGGTATCAATATACAATTCTGCGTCCATTAGTGCAAAAACTCTTGCAATCAGGTTCATAGTTTTCGAGCAGTTTTGTTTAAATGTAACAACTAGCAGGTGGGGGAAAACGTGAATCAATGAAAATTTATTATCAACACCGCACCGTTTCGACATCTGAATTATAAATATTAGAATTAAATTTGGCACTGTGGGCACCGGTGCTATGTTGCTCATTCGGTTGTGTAACCAGATTCCCTATACATTCTGTCATTATGCTGCAATGACTACATGATCGAAACCGAACCCGTTTTGCTGCAACGATTGAGATTCGAGGACGAAGCTTGAGAACCCTCAGCAGCAACAGGTGCTTGATGCACTCGTGGATACATAGATATACTGTATGTACAGACGTCGGAATAAGTTCGTTTCCTTTTCCGTGGACTAAGGCGTTTGTAACACTGCTCGATGGAGAGCTATCCCCTCCTCCCTTCCTCATAGTCCCACACTGCCACCCAACCCCCCCAACTTTTCTCTCCAACCCCATAACCCCACCAGGTACCCTCCATACTCTCGCTCACAACCAGCTAGGGGTTTCAGTACTTCAAGCACCTCTAACAACTAATAAAGGAATAGTACAGTATATATCACAAACCAAGTCAGGAAAAGGTTTACTACACTGAGAGAGAGAGAGAGAGAGAGAGAGAGAGAGAGAGAGAGAGAGAGAGACACACATGAGATCACACACACACACACACACACACACAGACTTGAAATGGTAAGAACAATCAGGAGAAATACTGATAAAAAGGTGAGAGAGAGAAGAAACTGAAGCAGAGACGAAGACAACACGCAGGTGAAGAAATGGAACAATGTTATAGAGTGACAACGGGACGAAAGTACGCACACACACACACACACACACACACACACACACACACACACACACACACACACACACACACACACACACACACACACACACACACTTTCTGAATATTTGTCGACCTATCTGTCTGTGCCTGTCTGTGTACTGATCCTCCCCCCTCCGCTCTCTCTCTCTCTCTCTCTCTCTCTCTCTCTCTCTCTCTCTCTCTCTCTCTCCAGATTCTTTTTCTCATCCCCAGTTTCCTTTTTCCTCCTTCCCCTTTTTTATAGCTATCTGCTCAGTCCCTACCTTCCTCCCTCCCTCTTTCCTTCTTCTCTCTCCCCCTCTGTCACTCCCTCCTTACCTCACTCTTCTTTCTCCCTCATTGTGTCACAACTTTGTCTTACTTTTTTCATCTGTCACATGTCTTACCTTTTTTTTTCTCCATTACTCTCTTCGTATTTCATTACTTGTACTAAAGCCATTTCCTTCACTGCTCTCTTCCCCCAGTAATAACTGCATGCTCTTTTTCTCTTTCCTCTCTCTGTCTCTACCTGTCACCCGAAATCTCTTCTTTCATTCCGCTCTTCCCACTGTCTTCCCCTCCCTCCCTCTCCATGTCTTCCCTTCTTAACATCCCCCTCCTCCTTATTGCCCTAAAAATTAACCTATTTTCTTCCCACCTTTAATCTCCACTTTTTCTCCGCAAATTTCTCCGATTTCTCTGTTTCTCTCCCTCCCTTTTTACTTGAATGTTACATTCATTCTGCTCAGCCTCAATGCTTTCGTCTTATACTGCTTAGTTCTTTCCCTGCGTCCTTGCCAGAATAACACACTTTCTTCCTCCTCCCTGTTACCTTGCCTCCTTTTCTAATTTTTCTTATCATCGTTCTCAGTATTCCTTTCCGGTGCACACTTACCCACTTTCTTCTTTTCTTATCCATATTTCTATGTTTGCTCCATTCCCATTTTCTCACAGCTGTCTCCCTTTTGTCTCTACTTCCCTGTGTCTCGGCCTTTCTATTCACACCTCCCATTTCTCTCTCCCTTTCACACTGCCTGTATCTCATTACAGCTCTCACTGTCTCTTCTCCTATCTGTCTTTTTTCATAGCCCTCGTTGTTCTCTCCTTGCCTCTCCTCTTCTTATTTTCTCCGTAACTGTCCTCTCATTTCTTATTTTTCCATTCGCTCTCCTTCTCCGCCTATCACTCCCTGTGTTTTAACTCTGTGTGTGTGTGTGTGTGTGTGTGTGTGTGTGTGTGTGTGTGTGTGTAAAAGAGGTGTCTACTACCGCAACATTTAATCACAGCAGATTTATTCTGTCTCTATCTCTGTCTGTCTGTCTGTCTGTCTGTCTCTGTCTCTGTCTCTGTCTCTGTCTCTGTCTCTGTCTCTCTCTCTCTCTCTCTCTCTCTCTCTTAGTGTAGTAAACCTTTTCCTAACTTGGTCTGTGATATATACTGTACTATTCCTTTATTAGTTGTTCGGACTACACGTAATTAGAGAGGTGCTTAAGTACAGAAACCCCTAGCTGGCTGTGAGCGAGAGTATGGAGGGTACCGGGTGGGGCTATGGGGTCGGAGAGAAAAATTGGGGAAGTTGGGTGGGAGTGTGGGACTATGAGGAAGGGAGGAGGAGGGGATAGCTCTCCATCGAGCAGTGTTACAAACGCCCTAGTCCACGGAAAAGGAAACCAACTTATTCCGACGTCTGTACGCACCTAACTGGACCTGAATGGATGTAAATAGTTCTAAAGCAAACAGACTGAGCCAGAATGGATGTTTATGACCTGATTGGACGTCAGTGACTGGAATAGACCTAAGCTCAACTGAAAGGTTGTACATGGAAATGCATTGATCTGAAATAACCTGATGAGGCCCAAACAGATATAATGGTTATAACGTTCCGAAAGGATAAATCAGAACAGACCCAACTTCTGTATGGCCCTGAATGAACCTAGACTGATCTAACTAAGCCGGAATGAATGTTATTGGTGGTGGTGTTCCATAGCCTCAGACTGTCTGACCAAGCAGACCCGTCGACCACAGGAAAGCGACAGCGTCTATGGGGCCATCCTACAAGCACGGTGCAACATATACACCTTGTAGTGGTCCGGCGACCCTTTGTAGTAGAGGCCATCTCGCCAGGGCTAGTCCATGGTTCTTCTCCACAGCGAAGTGCATGGAAATACAAGGAGGTTTGGCTTCCAGGTTAGCACTGCGTAGTTCCGCCAAAGGTGTACATCACTACTACGTGTGGGCTCCTGAATGAACATATGATGGTCCAAATTGCAATCAGATTTTCACTTCCAATAATACTCGTTCTAGTCGGTTGATGTCCAGGTCTCCATTTGTACTTTTGGGTGGACAGGGTCCCATGAGAAACAAAGTTTGTCCAAGAGTTTGATCGGTTTGAGAATCGAACTCGATTTCCTCAAATTGCAAGCTGGACAAAGGATGGCGAGAGCATCAAAAGAGAGAGGGGTTAGAGGAGGGAGAGGGGTGGGAAAGGCAAGGAAGAAGGAGGGGAAGAAGGAAGGTGGGAGGAGGGAAAGGTGGGAAAAAAGAGCGAGGGGGAGAAGAAAGTGGAGGAAGAAGGAGAGGTTAAGAGGAATGAGAGGAAAGGGGCAAGAGGAAGTTTAGAGGGAAGAAGGGATGACTGATAAGGAAGTGTGGGAAGGAAGAGAGAAATAAATAAATAACGGGAAGGAGGAGCGAAAGGGACAGAGGAATGGGGCGAGGGTAGGAATGGTTGTGTCTTTATATCGTGCAATGTAATTTAATAGGGGTGTTACCGGTTAAGGAGAGCAATTTCATTTGCTGTTCTCATGGGGTGGGATCCGGAAAAGTGCAAATTGTCTCATTATGTGGTTTTAAGAGATCGATAGATAGATAGATAGAGAGAGAGAGAGAGAGAGAGAGAGAGAAACCTAACAGAATGATGTGTGGAGCAGTTGTCATTTATAGCCATAGTTACTGAGTTTCTTCTCTGGCAGATTACCCTTATGTTACATCAAGATCAAGGTCATAGTAAACTTAGGCCAAGTGTGTGCTGACTTTGAACTCTTTTATTACCAAAGGTCCTTCACATGCTGAATAAAATCGGAAGCTATTTTTCTTCCACATCAACTTGGTCCAGAGTTTTTTGTCTTTCTACGCTTAATTCAGGCAGCTCTGAGACAGAGTAATACCACAGTTCCATATCCTTTGCATACCGTAGCAGTTCTCCTTGACTAACAGAATATTCTGGCATTAACTTATTGTTGTAACTCAGCATACAAAGTACCCTGTAGGCAATTTTATATGAAATCAAAATAAAAGAGAGCAGAATTTAGTAAAGAACACATCATTGCACCATCAGCATTAATCTAAAACCTAGTTTAAATGGTCCGCTGTTAGGCAAGACAAATACGAATGTTCTAAGTGTACCGAGTGAAATAGTTTTGAAGTTTCGTTTTCGTTGCAACTTTATAAACATAAAATGCTGTCCTGTTCGTAGAGAGAATATTATAACAAAATTACTAGGATGAAACATTAGTTGAGCTAAGGATCCCTTCACCTTAAAGAAATCATACAGGAGGAGGTCTAAGCAATAATTACTATGCTCTCTATCCTAAGCACGTATATGGAGTCTATACGTGCTATTTCCATATGATTATCTACGGCTTTGAAGAGACTTTTCAAGCCTAAGGAATTAGATACAATCTTCATTAAATTCACCACTATTAGGAGACTTTCCTATATTCATCAGTGTAATGTCGGAGAGAGAAAATAATCTAGCCAGACGTTATCGTAGACGGTGGACAAGATGATTTTATATATATATATATATATATATATATATATATATATATATATATATATATATATATATATATATACTTTCACAGCGGTGGGCAGCCGGTACACAAAAAGTACCGTCGGTAACGGTACCGGTACTTGCCTAAAAGTGTAGTGTCACTACTGGTACGGGTACAAAAAAAAAATAAAATAAAATAAAAAGATGTACCGAGTACCGAGTCGGTACTCGGTACATGATTATGAATCAAGTAAACTTGCCGAGTATTGAATTTTATTTTTGTTACCACACTGAGGACCCAGAGACCAGTCTTGTCAACAGAGCCGGACCTGATGAGAGATGAAAGATGTTGTCAGACAATTGTCACAGTCATATTAACTATGGCATGACTAAAGCATTAGGTTTTGCGACCGTTCAGTCCTTTACTTTCAATACATAGATCACTAAACTTTAACCGGCCACTGTAATTCACATTCTTATACACCTAGTTTAGAGTTTATCAAAACAAACACAATTTTATGACTACATCGTGTTATTACATGCACAATAATCTGATTAATAATCACACAGTGCACTTCAGTTTTCTTTTCCAGTGTTGCCCTTGAGGAAAATGAGCACTTCAAAATGACAGTCACTGTGTTCCGCCCGTTTTGCTTTGAGCACGTCCTTCCCCAGTGAAAACAAACGTTCCACAGCAGCACTGGATGGTATTGGCGTGTTATAAGTTACAAATAAGTCTCTGAAAACCTTGCAAGGAAAGTAGTTCTTATTGATTTTATGTTCTGGTGTTTCTCCAAAAATTCCTTTACTAGCTTTATTCCAGTCTCCCTTTTCTTTCTCCCTTTTACGTATAGGGGCTCGAAAAGGTCTTCCTTGACATCTTGCTTGTCATCATCACCAGTGGTGCTGCTCTCCACGTCCTCTAGCTTGCTCTCCAGTAGTGACACCATCTTCTTTTCCATCCTCCTCCTAAGTTTCTCTATGTCGTAGGAGGCGGACTCAGGTAACCATGCCAACCACGATGGCTTGAACTGGGGATGAAAGGCAGCAGCACGCAGTCAGTCAATATTCTCGAAACGATGGCCGAACCCACCTTCCACACCCCCAGTCACTGCGTTCACTACAGGCTAGCACACCGTAAGATCGGCGCTTGCCTTCACCTCTTTAAATCTTGAGGCACATGGTCAGGGTCAGCAGCAGCACTCCCTTGTAGGCTTTCTCCTCACCTTACTTTTTTTTGCCAAACGATGTGTGAATATAAAAAAATAATATGTACCAGTACCGAGTACAGACAAAATGTGCTTATAAATGTACTGTCGGTACCAATTTCGGTACATGACGAAAAAAGTAGTGTCACTACCGCTACCGGCACTCGAATTGTAACTCGGTACTTTTGTACCTCGGTACTGCCTACCTATATATATAAATATATATATATATATATATATATATATATATATATATATATATATATTGCCAGACGCCTCAATCCCGTTTGGGGTGGCTACAAACAAATCGCCTCCAAGTCTCCCTGTCCCCCGCCATTTCACTGCCCTGCTCCCAACTCACACACCCCTCTTTCATATACCTCTCCACCCCATCCCTCCATCTCATCCTCGGCCTCCCCCTCCCTCTTCCCCCCTCCACCTCACTCACATACACTCTCTTCGTCAGTCTTTCACCCTCCATCCTCTCCACATGGCCAAACCACCTCAGTGTGTTCCTCATAACGCTTCCTATCACATCCACATCAACACCACAACGCTTCTTTATATTCTCATTCGTCAGCCTGTCTCTCCATGTGACTCCACAGGCTCCTCTTAAATAACTCATTTCCACTGCTCTCACTCTTGACTTGTGTCCTTCCAACAACGTCCAAGCTTCACTTCCATACGTTAGAGTTGGTATCACAATACTGTCATGTAGTAACTTTTTCACTTCCATGCTCACTTCCCTGTTTCTTATCACTGCTTTCAAAGAACCAGCAACCTTTCTTCCCTGCTGTACCCTTTCAAGCACGTCACCCTCCAAACCTCCATCCTTACTCATCACACTACCCAAGTACTTAAACGTACTCACATTTTCCAATTCCTCACCATCCAACTCGCTGTACATTCACAGACTTCACCTCTCTCAAAAACCATCACTTTACTCTTCCCTACATTCACCTTTAGGTTCCGTTTCTTACACACACTCCCAAACTCATCCACCAAGCCTTGCAGCTCCCCTTCGTCTTCACTCAACAACAAAGTATCATCTGCAAACAACAGTACAGGGAGTTTCCAAACACTATCCTCTCTCACCAGGGCCACTCCAACATCCACTACCCTACCTTGTACCTCTTTTATTACCACATCCATGTACAGATTGAACAACCATGGAGACATGACACATCCCTGTTTCAACCCAACTTTCAAAGAGAAAAATTCACTTAGTTCACCATCCACACGCACTGCAGCCTTCGCACCATCGTACATACTCTTCACAGCTTTCAACAACTTCCCATCTACTCCATATATTCTTAACACTTTCCACAGTCCTTGTCTATCCACCCTGTCATATGCTTTCTCCAAATCCATGAAAGCCGCATACAACTTCTTTCCCTTCTCTAGAAACTTTTCCACTAAATATCTAAGAATGAATATCTGATCTACACAACCTCTTCCCTTCCTAAAGCCTCCCTGTTCTTCTCCAACTAATTTCTCTGTTCTTTCTCTAACTCTGTCAATAAGTATCCTACCATACACTTTTCCTATTATACTAAGAAGACAAATGCCCCTATGATTACCACACACTTCTTTTTCCCCTTTTCCTTTGTACAAGGGAATAATTATACCTGACTTCCAATCCTCCGGGACTCTACCTTCCTCCCAGGCCAATCTGCACATCTTCCACATCCATTGTACTACTATCTCTCCCCCATGCTTCAGCATTTCACCACACACTCCATCAATTCCTGGGGCTTTCCCCGATTTAACTTTCTTCATTGCTTCCACAACTTCTATCCTACTGATTTCTTCCTGTCTTCTCACCTCCCTCCTTCTCCCAGCCATTCCCCAGCCACTTACAGTCGCATTACTTCCAACCTCTATGTTCAACAATACCTTAAAGTGTTCTCTCCATCTGCTCACTTTTTCTCCCTTCTCCACTAGTAATCTACCATTTTTATCTTTCACTCCCCTGCTTACTTCACTTCCACCCTGTCTTACTCTTTTCACCTCTTTCCAGAACATTTTCTTACAGTCCCTCCACTTTACACTCAAATTCCTTCCAAATTCCTCATCCACTCTCTTCTTACTTTCTCTTACTAATCTTTTCACTTCTCTCTTTCTTTCTACATATAACTCTTTCTTCCGCCTCTCAACTTCTTCCACGCCCCTATTTCTCATACATTCATTGTATGCTTTCTTCTTTTGTGCCACAGCCTGTTTCACCTCTTCAGTCCACCACGCTGTTCCTTGCACCCCCCTCCGTCTTCTCTTCCTTCCACACACCACATCACATGCTGCACATATTTCTTTTGTAAATATCCTACACACACCTTCCACGTCTCCCATCTGCACCAATTCATTTTTGCCCAATCGTTCCTCCACTTCTCTCTTATACTCTGCCTTTTTCTCATCCTCTTATAACCTTTCCACTCTCCTTGCCACTACTCCTTCCTCTCGTCTTTCCTTTCTTCTGATATATATATCAGCCGTTTGAGTGTCCACCGCAAGACTGGCCTATCCCAATCGAAGTGGGGACAATACAGCCAGATTCTACCAAGTGGCTTAGGTTGTCTAGTAGAGATTGTATGCAAGGTGAGAAGTGCTTGTAAGTGTAACTGTAGTGTTGGAGTAACTTTGGATGAGTGTGTAGTCTGTGAACTAAGTGTAATTGGCCCACGCAAGCCGACTGGGTGCAAGCATACTTTATAATATATGGCACTGGTTCAACCACAGCATCCCTTACGTCCGCCAAAGTAGTATGTGGCCTGAAGAACGCTCCCAATGCTTATTACCCTGGCGGGGCGCGAACCCTCGTTCTTCAGTGTACGAAAATGCACACTTTATCACTGTACCACAGAGGCTCCATATGTATATATATATGACTATAGATTTGGATATAAAAGGAAGGTGGAAAGAGCACTTTGAATCTGTTCTAAATAGACCAATCCCAGCTGAAGAGGACATTTTGCCAGCCGAGAGAGATTTGCAGATAGAAACAAGGGATATAACTGTGGAAGAGGTAGCAAATTCTATAAAGGAGTTAAAGAATTTTAAGGCCCCAGGAGAGGATGGAATATTCCCTGAAATGCTTAATCCCTTAACCACGGGGCTTCACTTTCGTGATGCTCGGCCACAATGGATCATACCGCTGGGCGTCACTTTTGTGATTCTGTGTTATTTTGAATTATCCCGGGCTCTCAAGTGGTGGCTTGTATCATCTATCAGTACTGCCAATGTCCAACACTAGTCAGCACTCCAAATCTCATCTGTACTCCCATCCCTTGTTGACATTTTAGCGATTTTACCCCCTTCGTGACTCCCCTCCCTACCTGCCCTCCATTACCCTGTCCTCTCACCTCCCACGCTGCGCTGCGCTGCGCTAAGCAAATTTCCCCCGGATTTTTCCACAGATTTCATCCATTGAAATAAGCCCTATGCCCTATACTTATACAAAATAATATTTACCAAAAAAAAAATCAGGTAAGTGATAGTGTTATACACCAGGAATTGGCTAATTATCACCTGACAACACCTCATGTGCATTCATTCGCTACATTACCATGGTAATTTCCCCTTTGAATTATGCCTTGTAATCGATGTCTGTAATAAAAATATATATCAGAAAGGAAGAGAGAAGCCTAAGTGACATTTACATTCACCTGGAACTACCTATTTCTTTATGTATTGCCGAGATTTTCTACCTATAAAAAATTAGCATGTAAGTTAGCAGCAGTCAGCCTCAGTGTCATTGTCAACCCTTCCCTTCTCAGATAAGCCGCGGCATTTAGTTCCTTTTCCTCCGCTGTAGTGAAACCATGTCGCACTCGCGCCCCGCCATTCCTGCCGCTTCTGCGCCCATTGCAAAGGGCCCCGTGACCTCTACCCCTAAGAAAAGTAGTGAGGGAAGCAGGAAAGGCCTTAGTGACTCTGCAGTGGCACGTGAACTTGCAGAATTGTCC
This sequence comes from Coenobita brevimanus, assembly GCF_032717465.1. Taxonomy (NCBI): domain Eukaryota; kingdom Metazoa; phylum Arthropoda; class Malacostraca; order Decapoda; family Coenobitidae; genus Coenobita; species Coenobita brevimanus. Next base: position 34,243,366 of record NC_136958.1, on the reverse strand, counting down.
ATGGTGATGATGGACAGTGATTTTGACAATTCGGGTGAATCGTGTGATGAGCCGGGTGAGGTTATCGTGACAGAAACTGCTACAACGAGTGCTTCAGTGTCGGAAGTAGTCTCTAGCTCCAAGGGAAAGGAGTCGTTAGTGCAGCAAGGCAAGGAATTTGGGAAGGGAGTGAAAAGGCGGCGTGTTAGCCCCAGAACAATGCCCCTGCGTGACCCAGCCTGCCATGAGTCCCGAGTGCATTCACCTCCCCATTCCCCAAGCCCCACTTCACTCATTTCTTCCTCATCGTCGGCTGAGTTATCTCCGGAGTCTTCGTCGTCGGAGCCACCACCAGCATCAACAGTGAAGGCAGGCCGTAGAGGAAGAAGTAAATCAAGGACTGTGAAAAGTAGTGTTTTTATTAGGGTAAGGGCTGCTAGTGCTGTACGGGAACCCAGGCTCAGTGCGAGTGACCTTGAACGAGATAAATCTGCCTCACAGCCAACCTACACCACCACCACCACCACCCGCCCTACACCACCACGACAGGGAATCCTGGACGCCTTCGCGTGGATGGAAGGGTCAGATTTTGTGCCTGAGAATTTGGTATTTGATGAGAGCTCCTCAGGAGTTCAGCCTGCCTTCACTATTGACGAAAATGCTGAGTGTGTGGACTACCTTTTGGCCTTCCTAGATGAAGTCATGCAGCACATATGTGATGAGACCAACAGATATGAATCACAACGTGCTGCAAGTGGTACAGGTGCAGCCAAGATGCAACAGTGGTCCATGCTGGGAGTGCAGGAGCTGTATGTGTTCTTTGACCTCATGCTTCTCATGCCACACTCCAAGAAGTATGAGTTGGAAGAATACTGGTCCATGGACCCCTTACTACCCTCACCGACCTTCAATAAGTACATGGCCAGAGATCGCTTCCGGAACATCATGGGAAACCTGCACTTTGCCGACAACAATGTACCTTCCCAAAACGACCCACTCTGGAAGATCCGGGAGATTCTGAGCAGAATGAAGGATAAGTTTATGTCATTCTCCCACCCCTTTCAGAAGGTTGTCATTGACGAATCCTTGGTTTTGTTCAGAGGACGTCTTCGGTTTGTTCAATACATTCCAAGCAAACGCCATCGCTTTGGAATTAAGTTCTTTGTACTGTGCGACTGTAAGACGGGGTACATCCTTGACTTCGTCATTTATTCAGCCAGCACTGTCGTACTGGATAAAACACACCCCCTTTTCTCAGGCTGTGTAGTGAAAGTGCTCCTAGAAAAGTATTTTGGTGGGAATCATGTGCTGTATACAGACAACTACTATACAGTACCGAAACTTGCCAAATATCTTTCTGAGCACGGCATTGGCTCCTGTGGTACTGTCAAAAGTAATCGTGCCCACTTCCCCAAATTTACAGAGGCAGGAACCTCGCAGCGAGGAGACGTGCACCTACGCAAGTCTGAGAAGATGCTGGCAATACGGTGGCATGACAAGAGGGTCGTGCACATGCTCACCACCGTACATAAGGGGGAGATGACAGACAGTGGGAAGGTCGACCGTAGGACAGGCGAACCTGTGATGAAACCTGATGCTGTGTTGGACTACAATATCAACATGCGGCTGGTGGACAAGTCCAACATGATGATTGATGAGATCGACTGCCTCAGGAAGAATACTAGGTGGTACAGGAAAGTTTTTCTGCATCTCATAGATATGACGATGCTGAACGCCTTCATCCTGTACAAGATGAAGGTCAAGCCACCCAAGTCCTTCTCCCTGAGGTTGTTCGCCAGGACTTGTGTCCAGCAGCTGCTGGAAAGATATAGTAGGGTGACAGCAGCAACTCCAAGGCGCCATCCAGTAACACTTCCCGACCGACTTGAGCAGAGGGCGGATATGGATCGGCACAGACTTGAGCTTATGCCTGCCACAGGGAAAAGGAAGGCTGCGATTCGCAGGTGTCAGGTGTGTGCACATACCACCCGCCACACACCTGAGCACAAACGCACCTCTTGGCAGTGCGCTGAGTGCCAGGTTCCCCTCTATGTTACCTGCTTCTTCGATTACCACAGCCAGAAGCAGTTCTAACAGTGCAAGTGTGAAAGGAGAATAATGTGTAAATAATGTGTAAATAATGTGTAAATAGCAAGTGAAAGCAATGGATGTTCAGTACATATAATTAAACAGTGTATTATAGTTTTATCTTACTGAAAGTGACAGTGAATAACATAGTGTAAGTAAAATAGAAGGGTAAATATTGAAAATAGAATAGAAAATGTAAATAGTAATGTAAGTAATTAGTAATATAAGAATATGAGTACAAATAATTTATGTTATAACAGTGAAAGTGAATCTGTGGCTCTCTACGTATTTTACTGAATGAAAAAATGAATGACTTCAGTGACAATAAACTAATACTACTGAAGGAAACTTATGGAGAAAGACTCCAGATATATATACTGTAAGTGTGATATAGTAATAGAAATATAAAGTGTGAGGGGTTTTATGAATAATAAATGACAGAGTACCAAGAGCGAACTAGCGCAAGTGCGACGATCAGATGCGCTCGTAATTTCCATTGCTTTCACAGTGTTTTTTTTTTGGAGTATGGATCCCAAACTACTTGAAAATCATAGAGTAGTGTTTATAGTGTTTATATCTGGCTGTGGTAATCATATTACGGGTTGTCGGGAAGTGTAAAGTGGAGACTTCGTTACCCAACTTCAGAGGTCTCCACAAGTCCTACGGTAACAGACGAAGGCTCAACAACAATCCAGGAGAAAGCTGAAGGTATATGCCATAAGCATATATAATTTTAATATTCTAGGACTAATAACTGATTTTTGGCAAATATTTTTTGAGAGTCTGTCGGAGCCCGAATAACCCCGCGGGACACGCAAAACATTGGTAAACATGCCCACGGTGTAGGGTTTAAGGTGGAAAATGACGAGTTGATGAATGCGCTTTTGAAACTTTTTAATGTGGCTTGGGACAATGGTGGAATTCCAGAAGTGGAAACATGGAGTGATTATAAAAATACCAAAAAAGCGAGATTTAAGTGTGTGTGGCAATTGGAGTGGGATAACTTTGACACCTGTAGTTGCAAAAGTTTTTTCCAAAATCTTGTTGAACAGAATAGAGCCAGTAATTGATAAAATTTTAAGAGAAGAACAAGTGGGATTTAGAAAGGGTCGAGGTTGTAATGATCAGATTTTTTTTGTAAGGCATCTAATGCAACAAGCTAATGAGATGAAAATGCCACTTAGTATGTGTTTTGTGGATTTTGAAAAGGCGTTTGATAGTGTTTCACGTGGAGCTATGTTGAAAATTATGAGATTCTATAGCATACCATACCAGAAAAGTTTGTAAATATTATTAGAAGCCTTCATGAAGATACTTTCTGTAAGGTATTGGTGGGTGGTTCTTTGAGTGATCCATTTCAAGTTAGGTCAGGAGTGATTCAAGGAGGAGTTCTTTCGCCATTGCTGTTTGTTTTGGTTATGGATTATGTTATGAAAAAGGTTGTAAGGAGAACAGGTGCAGGAATTAACTGGAAAGAAAATAAGAAGCTGATGGATTTGGACTATGCTGATGATATTGTACTGATTTGGGGAAGTATTTACGAGATGCAGAGGGTGCTTGATTGTCTGGTGGAGGAAGGAGAAAAAGTGGGATTGGTAATAAATTGTGGAAAGACTGAAATCATTAATATGAACGTGGAGAACCAAATCGATTGTGTAATTGGGAATAATGTGGTGAAGAATGTAGAAAACTTTAAATATCTGGGAACGATTGTATCATCTAATGGATCATTAAACAATGAAATTGAGGACAGGATTAGACAGGCTTGGCGAGCAGTTGGAATGTTGAAATCTGTTTGGAATAATAATATGCTTTCGGTACATACTAAAGTGAAAATTTACAAGTCCATGGTTAGACCAATTTTAATTTATGGGCATGAGTCATGGTACAGTACAATTGCAACAGATCAGAAAGTATTAGGATTTGAGAATAAAATACTGAGAAGGATTCTTGGGGTAAAGTGGCAAGACAGAGTTACAAATGCAAGAGTAAGGGATATTACGAGAGTGAAATCAGTTAATGAATATGTGAGACTGTCTCGCTGGAAGTGGCTGGGGCACATATACAGAAAAGAAGGTAGTTTAATACAGGATGTGCCAGAGTGCACTGCTAGAGGAAGAAGAGGTAGAGATAGACCGAGGGAAACTTGGTTGAGGACAATGAAAAAAGAAGCAGGAGAGGAGTGTTGGTGGGACCTGAAGGAGATGGCAAGAGACAAATATTGGTGGAGAGAGTTCATTGAGGCCCTATGCATACCGTGGGGTGCCACAGGAAATGACTGATTGATATATATATATATATATATATATATATATATATATATATATATATATATATATAGAGAGGCCCTATGCATACCGTGGGGTGCCACAGGAAATGACTGATTGATATATATATATATATATATATATATATATATATATATATATTGATGGTAGGTTGGGTCATTCACCATCCACTCACTCAGTGTAGTGCTACTCTCGGGAGTTTGCCCTGTCCTCTCCTCCCTCCTTTCCTTCCTTCCTCTTCTGTCGCTCATTACTTCATTCCTTCCTCATCCTTCTGCCTACGGGTAACTTTACACTCCCTCTTCTGTCTTTCCTTCCTTCATTCTTTCCTCTTCCCTCAACCTGTGGGTGACTCTACACTGAGTGACAAGCCAAATGGTTTCCTATACACCAGGAAAGCATTTAATACGCTGGGTGATGACCATATAACCAGATTTTGGCGCCTGGTGCTTTTAGTGGGTAATTATTGCGCTCCAGTCGGATTGAGCCAGTGAAGGTTTATATCCAAGGAATGGTTGGGGTTGATTGCTCATGTAATACCACTCAGGGATGAGTGAGGCTGGTCACTCTCATCTTAAATGTCGTGACCAACTGCCTAGCCCCGGGCTCCTACGCTCCTCATGGGGCAATATAGGATTGGATGATGGATGGATGCATGGAGATATATATATATAAATATATATATATATATATATATAGAGAGAGAGAGAGAGAGAGAGAGAGAGAGAGAGAGAGAGAGAGAGAGAGAGAGAGAGAGAGAGATGTAGAGAGATAGATAAATAGATAGAAAGATAGATAGATATAGATATATACATATATCTATATCTATCTATCTATCTTTCTGTCTATCTATCTATAGATAGATAGATAGATAGACAGATATAGATATATACATATATATATAGATATGCTGTAGATATATACATATATATAATTATATATATATATATATATATATATATATATATATAATTATATATATATATATATATATATATATATAATTATATATATATATATATATATATATATATATATATATATATATACATATATATATATATATATATATATATATATATATATATATAGATATATATATATATATATATATATATATATATATATATATATATATATATATATATATATATATATATATATATATATAGATATATATATATATATATCTCTCTATCTATGTATCTATCTATCTATCTATATATATATATATATAATTATATATATATATATATATATATATATATATATATATACAGTAAAACCTCTACAATTCGGCATCCTTCAAATCGGAAACTTCTAGAACTCGGGAAGGCTCCAAAATATTCATTTAAAAAAATCAAAATTCAAAAATTCCCAAAAATGCACACGTGAGAGGAAGAGAGTCGGCAAAAATCCCCCCAACTTGGTAAGATGCCGAGTTGTACCGACATTCAGCAAGAGTAACCCGGCATCACATGTGCATGGGGATTTAAATAAAGCCTGTTGTGCGCCACGTGGGCCAGTTTGCCTTCGTCCGCCGCCCGTGTTGCCTTCTCTCCTCACTCTCTGCTTGTGACTAAGTGTTATGCACTCTTAAGTGGATTGTACCTGCAGAGGCTAACCATGGCGTCTCCTAGTGCTACCCCAGTGTTTAGTGAATAAGTTCTGTACAGTAATGTTTAGGTGTTTAGTTCCCCAGTATAGTACAAGTCATAAACACATTACAGTATGGCCTTTATAGTGTTAATTGTGCTTTACATAGTGTACAGTGTCAAGTACAGTACAGTAAAGATGTGCCCAAAAGTGATCTTGAGCCCCCCTAACACCTCCAAAAACTACCAAAGTCCTCCTCCATGCCTGCAATACACCCCACAACTGCGTGGAATCATGGTAAGGCAGCTTTTACTGTTTATTGTAAAAACGTTTATTTTTTTTTTTCATTTTTTTCCATTTTTTCCTTTTGTGTGTGTGTGTGCTGGGGGGGAACTTAAAGTTTATCCCTACAACTCAGCAAATAGGCTAACTCGGCAAAGCTTGCACATGTACCATGCCGAATTGTAGACGTTTTACTGTGTATATATATATATATATATATATATATATATATATATATATATATATATATATATATATATATATATATATATATATATATATATATAAAGATAGATAGATAGATTGAGAGATATAAATATATATAGATATAGATAGATGCATAGATATTCATAGATAGATAGATAGATTGATAGAGTAACTGATACCGAAAAATGAATGAGAGGTGTTATGGGAAAGGAATAAACTAGTGGAGAGTTAACCTCTAAAGCTTGGATGACAGCCAAGGCCATCCAGAAACAGGCGTTAGGGGAACGTCAAGTTACGTAGAAGGTAAGGAAATCTAATTTCCTGAAAATAAGTCTTATGATATAAATAACCACCTAGTAACGAGTGCCTTTCCTGTAGTGAAGTAAGCATTTACTGAAATAAGTGCCTTATACATAAGCTACAAGAAGGTAAGGAAAACTATGGTGTAGAAAACATGTTTGAGTGAATGTAAAATCGATCTTCCTGGGTAAATACCGTACAGTGGTTTTGTATCGTAGTGTATGAGCCTTATTATAAAACCATAGGCCATGTTAAGATGTTGCAACCCTCTCTCTGTACAAACACATAACCCCCCCCCCCACACACACCTCCTTGCACACCTAACCAAGCGCATAACTGCCCTCACTTCCTCCGCTCCCCCTCTGCATAACACACAAACATTAAAATATAAGAAAATCTACAATGTGGAATAGGGAAGTGTGATAGGAAGGAAAAAAACACCACGATCATCACTACCAGCACATCATTATCATCATCACCACAGCCACCACCACCATCATCACTACCAGCACCGTCACCATCATCATCACCACCACCACCACCATCATCATCACAACAGCTACCATCATCATCACCACCACCACCACCACCATCATCACGCCCACCATCATCATCGTCATCATCACGACCACCACCATCATCACAACCACCACAATCATCATCATCATCAAAGTTACGCTGTTGCAACGCTCCATCTGACCAAGCACATACTCCCCACGTTCCTGCACACCTAACCAAGCTCACGAAGGCCCTTCCCCTCCCTCCCTCCCTCTGTATAACACAGAGACAGCAAGTCGCATTGAAATCTCTGAGATATATATATATATATTTTCGTTTTTATTTATTTTCGAAAAAAAAAAAAAATACTAAAGACACATAATTGTACCTATGAAAAGGCAGGAGTTCTGTGTAAGACACATAAATACAAGAAACTTAATGACTCTATAGTGAACAATTTTTGATTTATGGTATCACATTACTTGCTCAGGTCACACTGAAATCTCTGGAAAAAAAATATATTTTTCTTTTTTATTAACAAATTTCTTAAGACACAACATTCAATCAAAAGGAGCCAGTTAACTATAAGACACATTACTATGTGAAATTTCATGACTCGATAGTCAACACTTTTTGAGAATTGCTCCGGAAATGAAAAATCTCTACGCCCAGCTGCCCAACTCTACGGACAAACACCAGTGATAACAGTACCCTCCTCTGACTTTGTCAGGTGGAGGGTAAAAATGGGTTCGAGTGAAAATGATAGTGGCCTTGCAACATACGTAAATATAAGACTTTGGTACAAAAAAAAAAATAGTGTTATTCCTTTAATAATGTAAGAAGTTTGCCAGAAAAGTGCTTTATATGTGAGATGTTAGAAGACAAGGAAAACTACGGACATATAGAACGAGTCTGAGTGAAAGTGACCTTACAATGTACGTAAAAATAAATGTTGTGATGAAAAAAATTTAGACTTAACTGCCATTCCATTTCATGAAATCTGAACCTAGTCAAGTAAGCGCACTATAAGTAAGATATTAGAAGATAAGGCCACGTCTGGCCTAGGTTGCCCTAGCCTGCGTTACCAGCCTTCCCTAGCCACTGACTTAAGATCTGCTCCGGATGTAGCTTCACCACAATGCAAAAGTTACTCTTGTTCTTCACCTACTCGCTCCACAACGCCCTCACCTAGAGAACTGGGGACACTGCAGTGGATAGATGAAGAACTGGGGAATATTTCGATCTTTCATTGATTGTTCTAAGTGGTGCACCTAATGAGATATGCTGGTTTGAAAACAAGCAATTTTTGGAAAAATGCCCGTGTACAGACAGTGCCGAGCCAGATTTACAATTGATCTTTATGGGTTAAGGATGCAAAGATGCCGACGTGAAGAAAAGGTAGAGGAGTAGGGAACTGAAGATGTCAGAAGAAATTGGGATGCAAGTAAGGTCAGAACCCTCACTGCAATGACTTTTTAAAACTTATCTTTCTGTAAAGTGGTGATAATCTGTTTTTCCTTTCTCCTGCCATTCCTTTCCTTTGTCTCCTTCCCTCTGTTTATCTCTCCCTCTGTCTGTCTGATGTCTGGCCTAATCAATGTATTACCAGACGACTGTATTCAAAATTAAAAGGGCCTCTACCAGAGAAGGGGGTAATGACGGCTAACAATATTGAACTCCTTGTGCAGGAACACATTCCCTTAACCTCTAAAAGCCTGGAGTTGAATCCGGTATGTTGCTGGCTGTACCCAGGAATATTTGCAAAAATTGCTTGTTTTTAAACCGTCAAGTCTCAGTAAAAACGCCACCTAGAACATTTAATGAAATACTAAAATACTCAATAATCCTTCTTATCTCTACTGAAAGTGTCTCTAGGTGTCTAGGTGGAAGGTCACTTTTGGAGCAGTGACGAAACTGTGTTTTGATTGACAAGCGAATGTCTAGGGTGGGATGTCCATGCAGGCCGGGGTGGCCCATGCAGGACACGCCTGCCTCCCATTTGCTCCCCCATTCCCTCCTAGACCTCCCTACTCGTCCCAGCTACCCATAATGCATTTATTTGTCTAAATTCTTACATTACTACTGGGTTGGCACTCATTCAAAATGGTTATTTTATTATATATAGCACTTGTTTTTCTCTATTCAGTAGTTTTCGCAGTTTTCTACTAACTAACGTACATTGCACGTATAAAAAAAATTCTTACTTTACTAAATGAATGTCTGTTGTTATCTTCATAATAACACATATCTATACATTGAAGTCTGCCTCATTTTTTTTTCTCTGTTTCACGATAGAAAGTTACACAAAATACACTTCCCCACACACCAATACCTAGTACCTCGCCTCCATGTAGTGACGTAAAAAGCACTTAGGCTGGGGTGAAATCCCCTGTAAAATACCAAGCTGGAGCAATGTGGGTTGTGGTGAAATTGTGGTGAGGCAAGGGCACCGTGATGGAAGTTGGGAAACCATAATGTGGCATTCGTGCTGCATGTGATGTGTGGTTGGAAGTGACGCCTGACCCTTGTTCCCATTGTGCAGTGAGGACTCTGTCCCCTCCAGTGCCCTCCTGATTGCACTTTCACTCAGTCCTTTCACTGCATGAGTGGGCAGCTTGGCAGGGGTGAAGGTGGCAGGATTTGGCGAGCGGTGATGGCGTTGGGCGAATAGGACAATGCAGAATCAGAAACCATGATTCCCAACCCTTCCTTATTGTTTGGCAGACTGCCAATGCAGTTCACTTCCCTCACGTATGCTTGCATGCTGCCTTGGTGACAAAAGAAAATGACAGTCACATCAAACCATGGTGGGAAAAGGGAAACGGCTATGTCTGTCAGCTGAAGGTTCCTGAGCACCTCATTCCTGATGGCCAGTTGCCGTCATCTGTGATTTAGAGGTTAGGCTAAATGAACTCTGCTGGTTATAGAAAAAAAATATTGGCTTTAATTAGCTTGCATGTATGTATTATTCTCACTGAAGTAATAATGCATAGCACAAGTGTTGGAATTTACTCCTCCATCAGTAATGGAAATTTGTGCGTATTATCTACACTATCATTTCATGTTGATTCTCTCAGTCATATATAATACATATGAGAATGCCCTCCCTCCCTAAACAAAAACAGCTTAGGATAGATGCTTCAGAGTGCTGGGGTTGGATACTGAATTCAGTAACCTCTGAGTAAAACACTGTGGCAGCAATGGAAACAAAATTAAAATAGCTACATCTTCTGAGTGAAGGGGTTATCCATCAATTATTTTACATGCTCTTTCGAAATTTATATTTTTAGAAATTGGAACAGATTCCAATACTTGAGCATAAATTCATATACCAAAACATTTTTACAGGTAATATCACAGGTACACAAGGTGCCGAGTATCATCAGTAATATATTCAGTTTATACCTGATTGACAACAGAATATTAAAGACAGTGGACAGACATAGATAACAAATTATGGTGTATCCCGGTGGCATGGCCTGGTAGGGTTCATGGGGTAATTTCACAGATTGTAGCGACGCTTCCGCAAAGCGATATGGCAGTTCTTTTGAGGTGTGAATGAAGAAGGTATGGAGACAGTGAGAAAAAGGGGAAGTAAAGAAGAGAAGGATGAGGGGGCATGCAAGTGGAAAGAAAGAGAGAAGGCGGCGTGAACATCGAGAGAGAACGAAGAATGAAGGAAAACTAGTCACAGAGACGGAGAGAAAGAGAGATTGATTTGATTTGATTAATTTATTACGCCCGAAGGCAACAAACCTAGTAGTGCCATGCGGCCATATCTGAGGTGAGTACAGGGGAACTCGTGCCACGCAGGACACGCTGTCTAGCTATAACAAATTGACACCCATCAAAGTGGGGATGACACATGAGAATAACATCTAGGTTATCATCTTCCAACAAATGTTTACAAGTGTCCACTAATGTGAGTCCCTGTGGTATTAAATCAGAGACAAGTGGACATTGCAGGCAATAATGGTCAAGGGTGTTGGCATTGGGTGCATCACACAGCTTACAGGAGGAGAAATGAGGTGCTTGGCCACCCCAGCCACCTGCCACACAGGTTGGTAGCCCAGTCTGAGGCGGGCACACACCACGTTATGTCAATGAACCAAAAGACCACTGTGACGACATCTATGGGGACGAGAGAGAAAGTGGTCATAATGTTGGATGGATGCACTGTGAGCCCTCTCAGCATTTCTATGGTGGAGAGTAGAGGAGTGGGCTGCTCTGCATATTATCTGCTTGTAGCAAATGGGGGAGGCATTAGTAGCATCCACAGCAGGCGGATCCAGTCCACAGGCAGGCCTTGCAAGGAGGTCAGTGGTGTTGTTGGCTGTGAGACCAATATGAGAGGGAATCCACAGGAAGTGTGCCACCAGTGAACGATCCTGGGCAGTGACCAATTGACGGGCATCTGTGTAACGAGGTGTTAATATGCAGGCCTGGGAGAGGAGAGGGCATGGAGGGCCTGGTGTGAGTCACAGATGATCAAGCCGCTGTTGTTCGTCTGTATTAATAAAGTAACTGCATCCAGGAGTCCATGTAGTTCACAATACATAGAGCTCGATGAGGTTGGCAGTTGATGGCCCAACCAGACCCCTTGAGGTGGGTTCAGACTTGAGAAAAATACAGTACAGCCAGCACTGCCATCCTTCTGCAGGGAGCCATCAGTGTAGATATGATGGGCCGAAGGGAGGGAAGATGACAACCTGGCAATGGTCTCCAAAGCTAGCTGTTTCTGAAGCTAAGGCAAGTCAGTCTTGGAGGCCGAAGTGCATGAAATAGCAGGCACAGGAGTCTGCCAAGGTGGAACGCCATAGTCCACCTCCTCAGCAAGCACCAGTACGTTGATGTTTAGCCGTCAGACGTTTGAACAAACAGTATTAACCAGTGTGCGACCACCACTGCGAAGCAGAGGCCTTGGTGCAGTGGGATCAAGGGAAATCCAAATGATATGAGAGTAGTGGGGAGAAAGGTGAGGATAATGCAGACACTTAACGCTGAAGTATGTAACCACGGAGTATATTCTCTCAACAAGTGGTGGCAGGTTGAGTTCAAATCTGGTTCAGCCAGGGCAGCCCAGGATGAGTCTCATTACTGCATTTTGGAACTTCTCAAGAGGTTTTAAGGCTGTTCTGGAAAGTTGACAAAGAGCAGGGGAGAGATAATCAACAACTGATCGAATGAATGCTATGTATACGGTTTGTGCTACAGGAACAGACACTCCGGCAGCATTATTGGTGGGCCACTTGAGAGGTTTTAGGCACCACTGTAGCCGGGTCAGCAGATCTTGAACAATAGGATGCATGTGTTGTCTTGCAGGAATGGAGGGAGAAAACCGTACAGGCACCCCCAGATAAAGGTACTCTGTGCACAGAGTGATAACACAATTCCGACAGAGAATACAGGCAGTGTTCTTGCTGGACGGGAAATGAAGATTCTACTCTTTTCTGGAGAGATAATGAGTCCACGTTTGGAAGCCGACTCGTGAAACAAGTGAAGGAAACGTTGCAGATCTGCAGGGGAATTTGAATGAATGCAGATGGTTCCAGGGATGCCAGGAAGGAGGGTGAGTAGATGATGTATGAGGATATTAAACAAAAAAGGACTAAGGACACCACCTTGTGGAGTACCAAGCTCAAAATCCTTAGCAGTGCTGTATGCGCCCTTAAAAAGAACATGAGAGGACCTATTAGACAGGTAACCACGTATCCATTGCAGCAGGTTTCCCTTAACCCTTATCCGCCAGTTGACGTGTATGCACGACAGGATTGAGGGCGTGGAGGGCCACCGGTTGCCTTGCTATACCACTCTCACCTTCCCGCCACTATTTGATTACACTACCGTTTTCTGTGATACCTACGGGGTAGGTAGGACCCTCAGGTACCCTGCGGTTGCGCTGTTCAGTTTGTACTCGGCAGTGGTAGCGAGAGGAGCCATGTCATCTTCCTTGACATCGTCCGATTCTGTCCCACCGCATGAAGGGCCGATTGCCTCATCAATCCAAGTGAAAGTTTCGCCCTTATTGCCAGGTAAAGGGCTTAGTGATAGTGCCATAGGACGTGCCCTTGACGATACTGTCTCTCGTATACTCAGCACGAGTACGTCCTCTGAGGAGAAAAAAAAAAAGCTACCACGTGGAGAGTGAGCTCTCTCGCCCTCCAACCCCTACTCGCTCTCCAATGCCAGAGAGGGCTCTCCGACTTCTCCAGGAGGAAGGGACAGTCTACGAGAGTGATGATTTTGGCGATGAGGAGGTGCAAGATGACCCAGGACATTGGGAAAGTGACGCGGACCTGGCTGTCATCTGTGGAAAAAAACGCCGCAGAGCCGTTTCCCCCACACTCTCGCCGCCTGCTTGCGCTCCCCCACACCTCAGCGTACCACTTCAAGGGCAGTTTCTCCACAACCAGGCCCTTTGGGAGTGGTATGAGTACTGAGCAGGTGTGTGGGGAAGTGTAAATAGTGTACAGCAGTGAAGAAGTTTGTGTATTTTAATAAATGAGTGAAATGTGTGATTTTGTAAGTGAATTATAGAAAGTGCTAAGATATAAGTTTTTATAAGGTCTACAAGTGCATATAAGTGATTTATAGTAAGTGCAATACAGGAGTTGATACTGTTTATTGGATATTGGTTAGAAAATTATTGGATATACCTTGAGTTTGCCTACTTGTTACCTGAAAGAAAACCACTTATGAGCGAGCCACAATGACCAATACCTACTTCGGTATACCTAAATTATTTCACTCAATACTCAGGGGGATTGTGCCAAATATGAGCATCAATATATCTGTGATGTGAAGTACAAATAATGTTAGTTGTGTGAAACATTTATATGATTTTCACTATATCCCTGATTAGTACAAGGCAGTCTGATTTACAATACAAATAATTACCTCATACTCTACGATAATGCATGAAAGAGCAACAGCATTGACTTGTCAAAGGGCAATTACCCGTAATCGTGATGTAAAGTGCATTTCTAAGTGTCTTAGTAAAGGAGAAATATGATTATTTACGGAAGAAGTGAGTACAGAAAAACGACGATATTTTTTTTCCCACACACCTACGGGGCTTAGTGGCATGGTGGTGTGGACGGTAAATCCTTGGGTGAGCCACATGAACCGGGTGATGACTCAGTTTCATGGTGGTGAGTAAGGAGGAGTAGAAAAAAACAAGTGGAATATTCCGCATTCCGAGGATGCTCAGGCAGTGTTACAATCACCACTCCAATCAGTGCTGCCAACGCTAGCCAGCTGGGCCAATGCCATGGCCAGTGGCCTGCGCTCGGAGCCGAATGCCAAATCGTGAAAAACCACTCGTCTTCAACTCATCCTTACTCATCGACGGGACCACCTAGAGACCTCGGGATACATTCATTGGAAAGAGGAAGAGTTGATGAGTCTTATGAACTTTCATTGAATTCTCTAGCTATTATAGTTTGGCAGATACAAGGGTTTGAAGTAAGGGTATTTTTTCCAAAATCTTGGAAATCACCTGTAGGGAGTCGTGTGCTGCGGCCGGGAACCCCCTGGCGGCTAAGGGTTAACTCCAAAATCCACTAGCTGGTTGAGGATGATGTCTCTGTTGGCGATATCAATTGCACTCTTTAACCCGAGACGTCCTGTCAACGTATGGGTACGTTGCAACATTTTGCATCTGCCAGTCCCAACGACATACTGGTACATCATGCAATTGCAAGGTCCCTAATTTGCACAATTTTCAATTTTTGCTTGTGATTTTTGGTACGTATACACAGGACACCTTCCTCTATTCCTCTACAAGATGCCAAGCAGGGACAATGCCTTACACCACATAACCTCCCCCCCTCCCCCTGCATGCCATTGTCTCAGCAATTCACCTGTTACCTGTGACCTGGCCAATAAAGACATTCAGGGCCAGAGTGATTCCCCAATTGATGACAATGTGGAGGACAAAGTTTACATAGCATCAGAGGAAGAAACAGTCAGAAATGATGATCAGGTAATGTGGCAAAAGAAGGTCAGGTATGGTGATGAGTTAGTGAGTGAAACAATGCTTATAATGCCTATATTACTGTTTGAAAACATATATACTCTCATACTACATATGAATTTGTACCAAGTAAATAAATAAATACCGTTTATGAGTGGTGTGAAATAGTTACCTTCCCATAGAACTCATTTTCTTTGGTGCCAGCCTGTTAGAAAACCCAGTCAGGTAAGGAGGTACTGGTACCTGGATCGAGTATTTTAAACCTCAGGTGAGTGATTTCTCTATGAAATTTCGATGTTTCTCACCAAAAGCGGAGGTTTTAGCCAAAAAATTTTTTTTTGAAAATACCTCGGGATTGGGGGGTGTCGGAGGTGCAAAATAGCTCGGGATGTGACAGGTTAAATCAATGAAGGCCACTACACTGGTGCGGGATAGGAGGGTATATAGCCCCATGAGGCAGTGATGTGTCCCTCACCTTGGTAAAAAGCCATACAGTTGGGGCAATAGCTTGTCCTGCAGCCTAAACAAGAGTCTTGTAAGGAGGATGCGTTCCAGTACTTTACTGAAGCACAAGGTGAGGGAAACAGGTTGGAATTTATCAGTGCCAGGTTTAGGAATAGGTACAATTGTACTGCGGGTCCAGGCTCGTGGCACGTATCCCAGACAGATGCAAAGGATGAACAGCTGGAGAAGGCAATTACCAGGAACTTTCAGAAGGGCATGGAGGACAGAAAAAGTGATGCCATCATCACCTGGAGCCATTACCCTACCCCTGGCGAAGGCCGGTAGCAATTCATCATCAGTTATAGCCACACCATCCTCATCGTCTCTCCTCAGCAAATCGGCAGTGAGATGGAGTGCACAAAAGTTTTTCAGCGTGGAGAGCAAGTCCTGTATGTGTGAAAGAAGGGCGCAAGCCCGTGACTGTGCAGACCAGGCATCTACAGGATCCTGTGCCTACTGTGCTGGACTGTGGTGGAGGACACTAGGGGGCCTCTTCTTGATAACCTTGTTGATAAGGCGCCACATAGATCCAACAGTCATTTGATGGCTGATGCTATCGGTAAGTTTATGCCACGAATTGGTATAAATGCAGTGCTGGAGAGCAAGTAGATCATCCCTCGACAATCGATACCAATGGAGACTCTTGGAGGAAGGTCGTCTTTGAAAGGCAAAACCGTCTTCCACTGCCTTTCTCTCTGCCTGTGCAATGCGATTATCCAGTATCCAGGTGTGGGCATCATGACGGAGCGTAATGTGTGGCCTGCTGACATAATGGGTGTAGAAGTCATGCGTGGAGCTGACAAGTGATGATTACAACTTTTAAGGACCATGAAGATTGATCATGGGAGGAAGGTTGGTCATATAGGAGATGTATGTAGGGCAGTACTTGGGTTGGATTGCAATGCGAGTGCATCTGTGTACAGAAAGTATAGCAGGGAGGGAATAATGAAGGCTGAGAGCAATGTGAGCAGAGAAGAGCACAGGGATAGATGAACACCTGACCCGGGACGCCACGAGGCTGGATGTAAGGACATGATCTAGTGTGCCTCCTCAAGAGTGTGTGGCCCCACCGGTGTCCCAGCGGATGTGCTGATTACAATGGATATACTCAAGAAGTTTAGTCCTGTTACAGTTAACGGTGGCAGAAAGGTCCCCCAAAGCAGGGTGTCAGGCATTATAATCCCCCATGTATATCATGCCACGGATGGTGAGAGCTGGGAGAGCAGCTGTATTCAACCTGCTTGACACAGAGTACATGTTGCACAACCGAATTGTGCCGCTATCAATGGTGACCTCAAGAAGCTGGAAGGTTGTCTCGTCATTTGCAGAGCTTTGGAGGAAACGGTGCTGGATGGAGGAGTGGACATACGTGACAAGTCCATTCCTAACACGATGGACGTCAGAAACATAACCACTAAGAGTGGGTGCTTCTACCCTGAGTAGTGCACAACCAACAAAGGATTCCTGAATGAAAAGAATATCCGGGTGGCGACTGTATACATATCCTTTAAGTGCTGTAAGTTTAGATCGGTTAGTAACACCACAGGCATTCCAAGAGATGACATGCAGTTGTGCCATGTTACCGAACTTTGCCATGACGTTTGCAAGGGACAGATGAGGAAGTGGTGGTGGCATGAGAAGTGCTATGCGTCATGCCACAATGGGAAGACTCCATGGGGGGAGCATCCAGTTGTCCAATGGTAGTGACAATGGAGTCCAGCTTCTCCTTAAGAGTGGTGACAGTCATAATGATGACTTGTTGTGATTCAACCAGTGAATTTAATGTTGTCTCAAGTGTGGCTTGCTTGCTAACCAAGCCATCAATGCGGGCTTCTGTTGCATCGAGACGTGCCGTAAGTGAGCTCATCCGAGTCCTGAGAGTGGCAACAGCATCATGAAGTTCAGTGACTGCAGCTGAGTCAAAACCGACAGTGGAGGCAGGGGGAGCGGCAGTGTGGAGTGGTGGTGGTGGTGACGCTAGTGGAGTCCCACCCTTAGCAATGGGGGCAGGGTTAGCCCGGCATCTAGTGCAGCCATGCCAAACATTAACCCCTTCTTGATAATATCGGGGACATTTCCAGTGCACGGTGTCTGGAGGTGTCGGGTTTGGTTGCATTGAGGCTGTATCAGAAGCAGGTGGAGGGGGTTGGTGAGGACATGTCCAAGAGTCGTGTTGGCCAGAGCACCATGCACACTGTTCTGGCACAAAGCAATAATGGGAGATGTGACCAATGCCCCAACATCGAAAGCACCACAGTTGCTCGTCCTTCATCTTGCGAAACTCACAAGATGGGAGGCAGGGAAGGAAGCTGAAGGTGACAATTGGTGGTGGCAGGTGAGGGAAGCTCCAGGTGACTACCAGCTGGTTGATAGGAGTGCCATTCTGGTGGAAACGTTGGGCTGAGTAGATACCTGGGAGCTCCTTGGCCAAGTAGAGATCAACGCAGACACGATAACGTGTAAGGAGGTAAGTAGGAAACTTGTGGTGCCTCTCAGCTGAGTCGTGAATTTCCAAAGAAAGGGATAGGAACTCTCCTTTAGTTACGCTATCTACAATGTCCCTGTGACGTCTGGAGATGTAGACAAAATGGGAAGTGATTGCAGACATCTTGACCTCCGCTTGGGTGCGGTCAGGGTGAAAAGCACAGTTGACAGACAACCATCGAAGTTTGATGTCCACAGTTGGGTTGTCTTTGAATAAAAGTTTGATGTAGTCAGCCCTGAGCGCGAACACCGGAGGCGTAGAGGCAGGAAGGGCCAGCGAAACTTGGGGGGATTGAACAAGCTGCAGGAGGCAAAGAGTGTTGGATCTAAGGGCGGTTGCTCTCTGCAGAAGTCTCCTGCCGCTTGGAGGATTTGGTAGCAGGGGATGAAGGCTCACTGTTGCTGTCTGAGTTGTTATGCACAGGGCGCTTGGCAGAGGAAGATGGCTGGCCAACGAGGTGAGGTGCAGCAGGTACAGATAGTGCTGGTTCCGTAGCTACTTCCCCAGCTAGCGAGACATTGCTACTACTTTGTGGTAGCTGCGGCCAGTCACTCTGAGTAATTTCATCCTTGTCACTCAGTGCCAGGTCAGCTTCAAGGTCCTCGAGGGTGGCAGAGCTCGAGTACTCCATGCTGCACACCTAGGCAGGTAGCAGGGTGAGCGGGATGTCAGCTTCACCAGCACAACAGAAGAGACCAATGGTAGCAGGGGAAATGGAGTGACTCGTCCATGACGTCACACAGGTCGTGCTGCGCATGCACATAAACGAGACAACCCAACCAAGGTGACCCCTTCTGCCGTACTGAATTTTTCTCCCATTCTGCAGGCTAAGTCCAAACACCAGAAAAACTCAACCAATGGTGAAGTAAGCACTAGATCTTTATGTTGCTCCCTGCAACTACAGAAGGGTGTTGGAAGGTAAGGACCAGCGGAAAAAACAGGAAAATGAGCCACACACAGCAATGATTTGTTTATGTCCGACCCTCTGTTGCCGAAATCCAGAGAAAGAGAGAAAGAAGAAGAAGAGGAGCTTAGAAGGGGTACTAGAGGAAATGAGATGAAAAGAGAACAATAAAGGAGACGGAGAGGAGGGATGGAGGATGGACGGAGAAACGAGCACCTCAAATAGCAAAGTTGTGTTTTGGAAGTTCTTCATCACCTACCAGAGGAGGATGGAAGAAGGAAGCACTACATCAGGTGAGTAGATGGTGGTTGCCTTTACTTCACGTGTAATGGCAGTTTGTAACTAAACATTTAATTCACCTTTGCTGCATGATAACTCATTGTTTATTTGTTTAATATGTTCACCATATATGTAAATATATTTGCCTGGAAGTAGGACTTTTTTTTTTTTCAGTTTTAGGTAATATTTTTTTCTTGCCGACAAGCATTGTTCTTCTGGTATAGTATATTATTTGTGCGCCCTTGGATTCCAGGAATTAGCTAATTTTCAGTACCTTCATTCAAGGTGCCAGCAAATTTTTTCACATCTGATATGGTGAAAAATCAATATTAAATAAGCCACAACTTATCTTGTAGTATTTTTCCATGTACTAACACTGTATTTATACTTAAATACTGCTCTAAGGCAGGCCTATTTTCTCTACATTTCCAAAACGTTACAGTAATAACCTCACCTGTAACTAGCAAATCGTCACCGTATATTCCAATTTCCACTCAACGCCGGCGTGCCACAGGGATCAGTTCTGGTGCCAACCCTGTTCCTGGTTCATACTAATGATCTCTTATCTGTCACTCACAATCCCATCCACTCATATGCAGATGACTTAACACTACATAGTTCATTTACACTCAAAAACCCTTTTACAAAGTCTAATATCTCTACCTCTCAACTCAGTACAGCCATCTTCATAAATCAAGACCTATCTACGATCAGTGAATGGGGACAAAACAACCTTGTCTCATTTAATGCTAGTAAAACTAAATGTATACAATTTAGTAATAGACAGATATTGCCTGATTCGTATACTACCTTCAGTACTACTAATATTCCCATCTCCAAAAGTATTGAAAATCTCGGCGTCTCACTTACCAATGCCCTCAGCTGGACCTCTCATGTTAGAACAATTGCTAAAACCGCCTCAAAGAAATTTGGACTAATGTACAGAGTCCGTAACTTCTTCACTGACGAGCAGTTAGCCGTAATTTATAAGAGTCATGTGCGCTCTCAGCTTGAATATTGCTCACCCTTGTGGAATGGATGTGGAGAGGTTGCATTAAAACAATTAAACAAAATTCAGAACAAGGCTGTTAGAAATATTAACAACCCTGCCATTACAAATAAACTACCTCCCCTACAAGTAAGGAGGAATGTTGTCTCCCTTGTATTATTTTACAGATATTTTTATGGTAAATGCTCAGGCGAAGTTGCCTCCATGGTGCCAGCTCTCCATGCCTTCCCTCGTGCTACACGGGCATCTGGTAGTGCTCATGATTGGACTGTCACTCACCCATATTGCAGAACTTCTGCCTATCAGAATTCTTTCATTCCCCGTACTGCAGCTCTTTGGAACTCGCTTCCCCAGAGCTGTTGCCCTCCAAACTTCAACCTACAGCTGTTCAAGTCTAACTGTTACAGATATTTTATGAATAGAGGACATCAGTAATCTGGTGTATGGATTATTTTTTTTTTTTATACATTTGTTTTTCCCTGCTCTGTTCTGTTATTTTTAAAAAATGTTAATTTCTGCTTTGTGATACTGATAAACTATCTTGATACATAATCGCTGTTGGATACTTGTATTTATCAGTAACTTTATCTTAGGTTATTTATTTATTTCGTTTTTTCACAAGTTTTCTCAGTAAACCCTAAATTTCAAAATGCCCCAAATCATAATGTGCACAACTTGCTCTGGTAGTTTTGCCAGATCTATTTTCTCTGTCTGCTCTCTTGTTTGCAGGAAGTGCAAACTCCGCCATAACCCTGAAGAAAAGCTGTCCGAAGCTACTAACAAAATTAACACCCATTATCGTAGAGTTGACATATTGAGGGAGTTTGTCGCTAGCAACATAGGCAGAAGTGTGGAGGGGAATAACACTTTTCAGTCAATGACTGGTGTTGCCTAAGGTGACATGATCGTTGCACTCCTTCATGCTTCTGAAACTAATCAACGTCCAACTGAACAGGACAATTTCCAGCCAGTACGAAATGATGTTTGGGTGACACGTACGCGATTCATCATACCAGTCACGACTTGCAATGAATTTCATATTTTAGCTGACGCTGAGGAAGAGATTCATGAGGCTCGACTGGTTTGGAACTTGATCATCTATGGACAGCTTGATGGTATATTTAAGATGTTTGGGTGACACGTACGCGATTCATCATACCAGTCACGACTTGCAATGAATTTCATATTTTAGCTGATGCTGAGGAAGAGATTCATGAGGCTCGACTGGTTTGGAACTTGATCATCCCTGGACAGCTTGATGGTTTATATAAATGAGACTGTAGGCACTATTACAGAGGGTGCAACCGATGAAAGTCTCATACTCATTCATGCAGGAAACAATGATGCAATGCGGACCCAGTCTAAGGACCCCCTGGACAAATTTAAGTTGATGTCCCAGCATTACAAGGAAAAGACAAATAACATTCTCACTTCATGTGTTCTACCCAGGATTGCTGCAAACAATGTTTTGTATAGCAATTTTTTTTTTTTTTTTTTTTTTGCGTGAATAGTCATATCAAGTCACTTTGCAGAAGAATATTGAGTTTGTTGACACCTGAAATCACTTCTATAAAGAGTGGGCATTATTAGCACACAATGATTTCCACATGACCTATGTTGGCTTCGCTTATCTCAGTTGTCTCCCAGATGATGAAGTACACTTTTTCTGGTAAAAAAAAAAAAAAAAAAAATCTCTATGTGAAGCCTATAGGCGAGCCAATGTAGACGTCAAAAACCGAAGACTGACTAATGGAGGGAAGGACATTCAGACTCCACTCGTGAATACACGTAGTATGCAGAAATCATTTTCTAATTAAGGGACTTACGTTCTAGCTGAGGATTATAATGTAACGAGCGTAACAGACTCGTGGCACAACAAAACAACGAGATTTTTTTTTTTTTTTTAGCATAATACAACTTACCAGGTTACAACATTTTCAGCAGTGAGAGAAATAACAGAGCTGGGGGCAGTGTATTGCTATATATTAAAACAGAACTTCATCCTGGCATAACTTCTAAGCCCTAAATCAACAACACTAATAGTATTTATATCCAGCTTCAAAATAATTCCCATAGCAAAATATTATTTGGGGTTATCATCCTCCTGCCACAATCCTGTAACACTGACAATTTTACAACCGAACTGCTGAAATATGTAGCACCCAAAATACTATAATCATTGGTTATTATAATTTACCAGTTTACAGATGGAAGAGGCCCTATCATTACACACAGGGTTGGACCCGTACACAAACTTGCAAGAAAGTTCATTGCATCATCTCAGAGACTTGAGAAGGTAGCATATTAAATCTGGTTTTGTCCATGTCAGCAAACTTTGTATGTAATGTTATGGTAGGAGATGAGTATAGTAATAGTGATCATTGTATGATCTCATTCAGCCTGTAATTCAGTGACGACATTGTTGGGGCTAGCCACGAGAAATTGGCCCGCTACACGAGCTTTTTTTCTCTCTCTCTCTTTCTTTTTAATTAAAGGAAATTATTGGTTCTCGTGACGAATCTTTTTGTTTGAACAGTTGATCCTAATGATGCATGGTAATTATTCACACATATTCTCAGTAAAGCAGTCAAATTATGTATTCCATTGTGCAGGAGACAACCTGCTAAAATGATTAAACCCAAATGGCGGAATATGGATAATAAGCGTTACTTATTAGCAAAGTAAATGCTCGGAAAATTATATTGCCCCCAAAATGAAACTGATAAAAATATGATGCTCTTTATCATAAAGCAAAACACTGATAAAGAGAAGGAAGAAAAACTTTTAAGCTCTTGTTGCACGTATCAGTAAGTCCAACCCTAAAGAATTTTTTTCAGTTACGTCAGAAACAAGAAAGTAATTGCACCAACAACTGGCCCACTAACCATACCTGACACAGATATGGTTAAAATTCTCTACACACTTTTGCATCCATATTTACTGCTGAAAATACAGATTCCATTCCTTCAGCTTTTCCTGTTGTTCTGGAAGGAGGTAACATAATTAGCGATATATTGTTAGGAAGAATAATGTATGACTTGCTGCTGGTAAGATTAAAGTGAATAAAACACCGGAGCAAGATAAAATACCTGTGCGCATTCTAAAGGAAGCAATGAATGAAATATCTAAGCCATTTGCAGAGCTGTACAATATATAAGTATCATAAAGAAATATTAAGGTGCCTCATGAATTGAACCTAACCAATGTAACTCAGATATTTTCAAAAAGGCAACAAATCACAACCAGAAAATTATCGACTAAGAGGCTTAACTTCAGTGGTGTGCAAGGTGTTGGAATCTATTATCAGTGACAAATTTGTTACACATCTAAAAGCAAAATAACTTCATAAAAGATTCACAACTCGGTTTTTGGAATAATCACTCATGCCTTATGAATCTGTTGAATTTCTTCTATGATATATTCAGTAAATGTGATGAAGCGAGATCATTAATATTGTCTACGACGATTTTTAAAAAAGTAATTTGATAAAGTTCCCCATAAGAGACTACTTCAGAAACTGAAGGCATATGAGTTCAGAGGCTATGCACTCGGTGCATCCATAATTGGCAAACGGCGTAAACAAGTCGTATAAACTGCAAACAATCAGACAGGAAAGCAGTAAAAAATGGAATTCCACAGGGACTATTTTTGGGTTCTATTCTGTTATTAATATATATCTAAATGATACAGATTAGAGTTGATTTAGTATATTATCCAAATTTGCTAATGATACTAAAGTTGGAAACAAGACAGGCACATCTTTACAGACGTAGGCAATTCCGAGTAACCTCGATCATCTATTTAATTGGGCATACACACGGCAGATGTATGTAAATTTTAGTTAATGCAAAGTGGAAAAGATTGGAAATAGAAATAAATAAATCAGTTACAGCGTGAACAACATGTAATAAAGTGATGACAGATATTTAAAAAAAAGTCTCAGGAATTATAGTAACAAATGATCTGTAACCAAGCAAACATGCATGGAGGCTGTTAAGAAAGCCAACAGTCTATTCGGATTCATTGGTAGAGCATTCAAATACTGTACAAATAAGAAAAGATCATCGTTACCTAGTACAGTTGTCTGGTACAACCAAACGTATTGTGCGTTCTGTTTTAGTCGCCTTAGTACAAAAAAGATACAGAGAAACTTCAGAAGGTACAATGAAGGGTGACAAAGATCTGTCTATAGCCAGACACCATAATCTCGTAAGGGGTGGCCGTTTGTCCCTGAGGCTTGTTTTACGGGGAGGGTCACTAACCCTCCGCCATCCCACCTGACACGTAGGGAACACGTGTGGGTTGGTTATGTGGTTACCACCCAGCACTGTAAATAGTTACCTGTCTTACAGGCTTGTCACTAAACGTAAGGCCACCAGAAAAAGAAAAAAGCGTAATGAGATGTGACAGGAAAGATGGAAGAAATAAGAAGAGAGGAAGACAGACACAGGAGAATAATGATTAAGGTAAAGCTGTGACTGGATGATGATACCTTGATAAAGAGGTTAACCAATCGAGGAGTGTTTAGAAGGCTTGATTCTCTTAACCTTAACTAAATGAAAGTTACAATGAGATTTCCCTAAAGTATTCACATTTTAAAAGGACAAGATAATATGGCTATCGATAAATAATCCACAGCTGACAGCTCAAATTATACCACAAGTTATAGGCATAAAATTATAGGTTAATGATTTCAGTCACATAAGGTTAAGCATTTCTTCTGGAAAAGAGTTGCAAATATATGGGACAAATTGCCCTCCGGTGTAGTAAACTGTCACACAGTACTGGCCCATGAAAACTGCTTGGATAAGTATCTGTCTTCTAACCCCTTACCTAAGTATGTTCACTCCCGCATAATACATTTCTGTAGTACGTATAGCTTTTTCTTCCCTTTTTCAAAGCCTGAAGGATACAAATACAGAACAACATCGATAAATATTGTTGACTTAATGTTACTTTCCTTTTCAGGTTAATAGTATAGAAAAAGATTTCTTTTCTTTTTCTCCAATGAAATTTCCATGACAGCTTTTCTGTGCTGCATGACAATCCTTCCCACTATTTTCTGGCGTTGTCGGCTGGAGGGTTTTGTGGGTTGGGGGGAACCTTCCTGCTTCCCTATCCTTACTTTTAATTGATAGAATGGTTTTGAGAGTTATAACCTTACATATACCCAACCATGGAAGGACCAACAGGTCTGTTGCTGTTTGTTTTCCTTTGTACTCCTTTGAGACTAGAAGAAAAGAGAAGGGAAGTAGAGAGGAGGAAAGAAAAGAGGACGAGATGGGAGGCTAGAGTAAGAGAAAATGAGGGAATTAGGAAAAAGAGGGAGAAGGATAAGTGAGAAAAAAGAAAAGAGAAGGAAAACACGGAGGCAAAGAGAAAGAGAGAGGAGGAAGAAGCAAAGGGGAAAGAGGAAGAGGGAAGGATGGACGACTAAGGAAAGAGAAGGAGGGGAGTGAAACAAGGTGGAGAAGATGAGGAAAGCCTGGAAAAAATGAGGAAAGCAGGAATACGGATAGGGAAGAGGCTCTGAAATGAGAAGAGGAGGAGAGAAGCACAAAGACTGAGATATGACGGAAGGAGGAGGGAGACTAGAAAAAGAGGAAGAGAAAAAGGGGAGCTGGAGAAGGAGGAAAATGAAAAAAAGAAGCAGAGAGAAGGGGACATGGGAAGGAGAAAGGAGGCTGGAAAAAATGGAAAACTGAATGAAAACCTAGGATGCTGACGGAGAAGTGGAGGAAGACTGGAGAACGAGGACGAGGTGAGGAGGAGGAAGAAGTGGAGGAAAGAGATTGAAAAGAGGAGAGGAGTTAAGAGGCTTGAAAAAGAGGATGAGGAGAGGAGGAATGGGACTAAACAAAGAGAGGTAAAGAGGAGAGATTGGATAATGGGTATGAGAGGAGGAGGGAACTGGAAAAGATGGAGACAAGCAAGTAAAAGAATAAAAGAAGGAGGAAAAGACATGAGATGAAGGGAGGTGGGGCAAAAAGGAGGCTAGGGAAAAAGGGCAAGAAAGAAATATGGAAGTATGGGAACGAGAGAATACAACTAAAGAAGAAAGGATAACTGCAGTAGGGCAGTTGCCCCATGATAGGCAGCACTTACAGGAGTAACTAAACTATTAGAATGAGATAAGGTTTGTAAAGAAATAGGCTCTCCTCCGCTCTCCAAACCTTCCAGCAGAAGCTGGGAGGAAAAAGTCAGAAGGAGCATCACACAGTATAGAAAAACTGGCGTGGGCATTTTGTAGGAAAGTGCGAAAGAAGAAACGAGACTATCACAGTGTAACCTGAAAAGGAAGATGATTGAATTAATACTGCTGATTAAGGGACTTTTTTTTTTTTTATATCCAACCCTTACTTGCCATATGTTTATCTAGCCTATGCTTGAAACTCTCAATGAAAGGGGCAGCAACTACCTCCCTAGGCAGCTTATTCCACTCGTCCACTACTCTGTTTCCTAACCAATTTCTTCTCTTATCCTTACAAAAATGGAATTTATCTAGTTTGAAACCGTTACATCTAGTTCTATCCTTTACGTTTACTGTAAGTACCTTGCTAATATTTCCTGGATTTATTCCCTTCATCCACTTAACTGAGGTAGTCGCTCATTACTCTAGCCTTTCTAGTGAGTGCAAATTTATTTTTTTTCCAGTCTGTCTTCATATGAAAGGTTCTGAACATCATGTATCATTATTGTCATTCTTCTCTGCATGTTCTCTAACGAAATGATGCCCATTCTACAGTACGGGCACCCAAACTGCATGGCATAGTCTAGATGTGATCTTACTAATGTTAGGTAAAGTTGTAATATTACTTTAGATGTCCTATTGCTCAGGCTTCACGAAATAAATCCTAGGCCTTATTTGCTTTATTTTCCGCATAAACACAATGTTTCCTAGATTTAAGGTCTTTATTAACCATGGCTTTTAGAGATTTCTCACATTCCGATTGATTAATTTCTTTGTAATCTAAATTGTACTTAGTATCTCCAGTGGTTTTGCCTACGTTAAGTACCTTAAATTTTTCAGCGATAAACTCCATCTGCCAGTTTTTAGACCACTTGGACAAAATATTGCCGTCTTTTTGAAGATTAAGACAGTCGTCAATTGAGTAAATGATACGTCCTATTTTTGTGTCATCGGCAAATTTGCTTATAATGCTAGTGATTCCTTGGTCTAGGTAGATCATTTATATATGTAATAAATGTTAAGGGCCCGTGCACTGTCCCCTGTGGCACACCAATAGTTACCAATCTCCAGTCCGACTATGTACCATTTATTAAAGCTTTCTTTCTTCCCTTCAGCCAGGATTCTATTCATTTTAAAATACAGCCGTCTATACCGTGGGTTCGAACCTTCCTAACAAATGTTTCGTGTGAAACTCTATCGAAAGGTTTACTAAATCCGAGATAAATAATAACCTAAGCTTCATCTCTATCAACCGCCTCACAGGCCTCAGAGAAAAATGAAAAATTTGGTGAGGCAGCATCGTACAGTACTTGCGTAAATCAGTGTTAACTTTCATTTACGAGAATTAATCTTTCTAGTTGCCTTCTAGTTTCACTGGCAAAAATTGGCTCTAGCATTTTACCGGTTATTGACGTTGGACTTATCAGACGATAATTCGACGTATCTGATTTATCACCCATTCTAAAAATGGGTACTATGTTTGCTGTGACCCCCCTGTGGCGGGGGGGACACAACCTGGCCGCACTATGGGGTGGTACTACTACTCTGCGGCAAGGTTGTGTTAGGAAGAATACTTCCACCGTATTCCCTGCGTGTCGTAAAAGGCGACTAAAAGGGGCGGGGTGAGGGGACTAGGGACCCCCTCCTCTGTTTTTTAGTTCCTAAAAAGAGACAGGCCAGACAAAGGGATGGGGGATGGAGTTATCCCCGTACCCTGAAGATTGGGTCTATGAATGTGCGTGGATGTAGTACAATTGAGGCTAAAAGGGAGGAGATTGGGAGAATGTTTGTGAGAAGAAAGTTGGATGTGTTAGCTTTGAGTGAAACCAAGATGAAAGGGAAGGGGGAATCTATGTTTGGAAGTGTGAATGGAAGATTGTCAGGTGTTGATAGAGGAAGGGCAAGAGAAGGTGTGGCCTTGTTAGTGAGTCCGGAAGTACAGCAGTGTGTGATTGAATGGAAGGAGGTGTCATCGAGACTGATATGGGTGAAAGCGAAATTTGAACGTGAGTTGTGGGTGTTTGTGAGTGCATATGGGCCTGGTAGTGAAAGAGATGAACAAGAGAGGGAGTCTTTCTGGAATGATGTTGATGAGTGTCTGCAGAGTTTTGGAGCGAATGTGAATGTGGTAATGATGGGAGATCTGAATGCTAGAGTGGGAAATGTAGCAGTTGAAGGTGTAGTTGGTATGCATGGTGTGCCTGGAAGAAATGAAAATGGGGAACGAATGATAGCGATGTGTGTTGAGCGAGAGATGGTGATTGGGAATACGCTGTTTGAGAAGAAAGATATTTATAAGTATACATGGGTGAGACAGGAGGGTGGAAGGGTTGTTGATAGAGCCTTGATGGACTATGTGGTTGTGTCTGGGAATGTAATAGGAAGATTGTTGGATGTGAGAGTTCTCAGAGGGGAGGGTGGAGGTATGTCTGACCACTACCTGGTGGAGGGAAAGTTAAGAGTAGGTAAGAGATGGGTGAGAGCTAGGAGGGTTAGGTGTGGCAGGGAGGTTTTGAAAGTGAGTGAGTTGGATAAAAGAGAGAAAAAGATAGAGTATCAGGAGAAATTGGAAGATGAGTGGAACGCAGTGAAAGATCGGGAATATGGCAGCGTGGAGGAGGATTGGCAGTTGTTTAAGAGTGCTGTGGTGAGGCATGCAGAAGAGGTGTGTGGTGTGAGACATGTGGGTGGTGGTGTAAGAAAAGGAAGTGAATGGTGGTGCGAGGAAGTAAGTATGGCTGTGGCTGAGAAGAGACGTGCATATGAAGTGTGGCTGCAGAGGAAGGATGAGATGTCATATGAAAGGTATAAGGAAAAGAGGAATAGAGCGAGAAGGGCTGTGCGTGATGCTAAAGTGGCAGCAGATGAGAGGTGGGGTAGGCGGCTGACAGAGAATTTCCAACAGAATAAGAAAATGTTTTGGAAGGAGGTGAAAAGGGTGCAAAAGGGAGAGTCTGGGAAGGAAGAACGAGTAAAAGCAGAGGATGGAAGGATGTTAATTGAGATGGATGCAGTAAGGAAGAGATGGGCAGAGTATTTTGAAAGATTGTTAAATGTAGAGGAGGAAAGGGTGGCTGAGATTGTGGCGGATAGAAGGGTGCAAGGAATAAATGTGTTGGGAGAGTTAAATGATTCTTTGATCACGAAGGAGGAAGTGGAGAAGGCAGTAAAGGAGATGAAAACAGGGAAAGCTGCAGGTATGGATGGGTGTGCTGTGGAATGCCTGAAGGGTGGTGGAGTGACTATTGTTGACTGGTTAGTAAGATTGTTGAATGTGTGCTTTGAGAAAGGTATGGTGCCATTTGACTGGGCAAGTGCTTGTGTGGTCCCGTTGTATAAAGGCAAGGGTGATAAGTACGAGTATGAATGTACTAGCTCTAGGGGTATAAGTTTGTTGAGTGTTGTAGGTAAAGTGTTAATTATGAGAGTTAGAGAGGGTACAGAGGGAGTGATTAGTGATGAGCAGTGTGGCTTTAGGAGAGGGAGGGGATGCGTTGATCAGGTGTTTGCTGTGAGACAAGTGTGTGAAAAGTATTTAGCGAAAGGCAAGGATGTGTTTTGGGCATTTATGGATTTAGAGAAAGCTTATGATAGAATTGATAGGGAGGCTTTGTGGACTGTTTTAAGATTGTATGGACTTGATGGTAGGTTACTAAAAGGGGTGAAAAGTTTTTATGTAAACAGTAGAGCGTGTGTAAGAGTGGGAAATGCTGTGAGTGATTGGTTTCCCGTGAGAGTGGGGCTGCGACAGGGATGTGTGATGTTGCCTTGGTTGTTTAACATTTACATGGATGGTGTTGTAAGGGAGGTGAATGCAAGAGTTTTAGGTGGTCTGAGTCTGGTAAATGTTGATGGAGGAGAGTGGAATCTGAAGCAGCTGCTGTTTGCAGATGATACTGCACTGGTGACTGATTCAGAGGAGAGATTGAGACAGTTGGTAGAGGAGTTTGGAAGGGTGTGTGAAAGGAGGAAATTGAAAGTAAATGAGAATAAGAGAAAAGTGATGAAGTGTACGAGGTTGATAGATGGTAGGGGGATGAATATAGTTTTGAATGGTGAGTTGCTTGAGGAGGTAGATTGTTTTAAATATCTAGGGTCACATGTTGCTGTGGATGGAAGAATAGATGCAGAAGTGAAGTTTAGAATAAATGAAGTAGGAAAGGTGCTGGGAGGAATGAAAAAAGTGTTTAAATGTCGTTCGCTTAGAATGGATGTAAAAAGAAGGCTGTATGAGGGTGTTGTGGTACCGACTGCATTATATGGGGCTGAAACATGGAATATGGGTGTAGCAGAGAGGAAAATTTTGAATGTAATGGAGATGAGATGTCTGAGGAGTATGTGTGGAGTGACGCGTATGGATCGAGTGCGAAATGATGAAGTGCGAAGGAGAACTGGAGTTGTTCGGGAGATGGCTGGTAGAGTTGAGCAGAGGGTGTTGCAATGGTTTGGGCATATGGAGAGAATGGATAATGAGCGATTGGTGAAAAAGATAACTAGATCTGATGTGAGAGGTGTAAGGCTGAGAGGAAGACCACGAATAGGATGGATGGACAGTGTGAAGAGAGCGCTGGATGCGAGAGGGATGTCTGTTGAGCAAGGAAGAGTGGCTGTGCGTGACAGAAATAAATGGAGAGAAATTGTGAATGAATAAGTGATGACGCAGCCCTGAGGGGATATTCTCCCGCATTTGGTCTAATCAGCTAGTCAGGTCAGGTGCGGGTAAGGGGATGGATCTGTTATGATGTGGCAGGGGTAAACCAATTCTGCTGTTAGGCCCTGCTGCGGATGTCACTGATTGCATTGCGCAGTTAACCCTTGTGCGGTGTGATGCGGTGAGGATCTGTCCGTTCTCCCCTTTGGAGCTAAGATGCGAATGAATGTGTTTGAATGGATGAGTAAATGGAGAGTGAGTCGTCCTGTCTCGGCTACCTCCCTTTCCTTGGGGGAAGCAGCCTAGGTATATAGATAGATAGATAGATGTTTGCTGTCTTCCACGCCTCTTGAACTTCTTAACTTAACCCCTACACCGTGGGCTTGTTTACCAATGACTTGCGTGTCCCGCGGGGTTATTTGGGCTCCGACAGACTCTCAAAAAATATTTGCCAAAAATCAGTTATCAGTCCTAGAATAACAAAATTACATATGCTTATTGCACATACCTTCAGCTTTCTCCTGGAATGATTGTTGAGCCTTCGTCTGTTACCGTAGGACTTGTGGAGACCTCTGAAGTAGGGTAACTTAGTCTCCAATTTACACTTCCCGACAACCCGCAATATGATTACCACAGCCAGATACAAACACTATAAACACTATTCTACAATTTTCAAGTAGTTTGGGATCCATACTAAAAAAAAAAACACTGTGAAAGCAATGGAAATTACGAGCGCGTCTGATCGCCGCACTTGCGCTAGTTCGCTCTAGGCACTCTGTCATTTATTATTCATAAAACCCCTCACACTTTATATTTCTATTACTATATCACACTTATATATATATGGAGTCTTTCTCCATAAGTTTCCTTCAGTCGTATTAGTTTATTGTCACTGAAGTCATTCAATTTTTCAGTCAGTAAAATACGTAGAGAGCCACGGATTCACTCTCACTGTTATAACATAAATTATTTGTACTCTTATTCTTATATTACTAATTACTTACATTACTATTTACATTTTCTATTCTATTTTCAATATTTACCATGCTATTTTACTTACACTATGTTATTCACTGTCACTTTCAGTAAGATAAAACTATAATACACTGTTCAATCATATGAACTGAACATCCATTGCTTTCACCTGCTATTTACACATTATTTACACATTATTTCCAAATAATTCTGCTTTCACACTTGCACTGTTAGAACTGCTTCTGGCTGTGATAATCGAAGAAGCAGGTTACAGAGAGGGGAACCTGGCATTCAGCGCACTGCCAAGAGGTGCGTTTATGCTCAGGTGTGCGGCGTGTGGTATGCGCACATACCTGACACCTGCGAATCGCAGCCTTCCTTTTCCCTGTGGCAGGCATTAGCTCAAGTCTGTGCCGATCCATATACGCCCTCAGCTCAAGTCGGTCGGGAAGTGTAACTGGATGGCGCCTTGGAGTTGCTGCTTGCACCCTACCATATCTTTCTAGCAGCTGCTGGACACAAGTCCTGGCGAACGACCTCAGGGAGAAGGACTTGGGTGGCTTTACCTTCATCTTGTACAGGATGAAGGCGTTCAGCATCGTCATATCTATGAGATGCAGAAAAACTTTCCTGTACCACCTAGTATTCTTCCTGAGGCAGTCGATCTCACCAATCATCATGTCGGACTTGTCCACCAGCCGCATGTTGATATTATAGTCCAACACAGCATCAGGTTTCATCACAGGTTCGCCTGTCCTACGGTCGACCTTCCCACTGTCTCTCATCTCCCCCTTATGTACGGTGGTGAGCATGTGCACGACTCTCTTGTCATGCCACCGTATTGCCAGCATCTTCTCACACTTGCGTAGGTGCACGTCTCCTCGCTGCGAGTTTCCCGCCTCTGGGAATTTGCGGAAGTTGGCACGATTACTTTTCACAGTGCCGCAGGAGCCAATGCCGTGCTCAGAAAGGTATTTGGCAAGTTTCGGTGCTGTATAGTAGTTGTCTGTATACAGCACATGATTCCCACCAAAATACTTTTCTAGGAGCACTTTCACTACACAGCCTGAGAAGCCAAGGGGGTGAGTTTTATCGAGATCGACAGTGCTGGCTGAATATATGACGAAGTCAAGGATGTACCCCGTCTTACAGTTGCACAGTACAAAGAACTTAATTCCAAAGCGATGGCATTTGCTTGGAATGTACTGAACAAACCGAAGACGTCCTCTGAACAAAACCAAGGATTCATCAATGACAACCTTCTGAAATGGATGGAAGAATGACATGAACTTATCCTTCATTCTGTTCAGAATCTCCCAAATCTTCCAGAGTGGGTCGGTTTGGGAAGGTACATCATTATCGGCAAAGTGCAGGTTTCCCATGATGTTCTGGAAGCGATCTCTGGCCATGTACTTATTGAAGGTCGGTGAGGGTAGTAAGGGGTCCATGGACCAGTATTCTTCCAACTCATGCTTCTTGGAGTGTGGCATAAGAAGCATGAGGGCAAAGAACACATACAGCTCCTGCACTCCCAGCATGGTCCACTGTTGCATCTTGGCTGCACCTGTACCACTAGCAGCACGTTGTGATTCGTACCTGTTGGTCTCATCACATATGTGCTGCATGACTTCGTCATCTAGGAAGGCCAAAAGGTAGTCGACACACTCAGCATTTTCGTCCATAGTGAAGGCAGGCTGAACTCCTGACGAGCTCTCATCGAAAACCAGGTTTTCAGGGACAAAATCGGACCCTTCCATCCACGCGAAGGCGTCCAGGATTCCCTGGCATGGCGGTGGAGGGCGGGTGGTGGTGGTGGTGGTGGAGGTTGGCTGAGAGGGAGGCTTATCTCTGTCAAGGTCACTCTCACTGACCCTAGGTTGCCGTACAGCACTAGCAGCCCTTACCCTACTAGCTACACTACTTTTCACTCTCTTAGATCTACCTCTACCTCTACGGCCTGCCTTCACTGTTGATGCTGGTGGTGACTCCGACGACGAAGACTCTGGAGATAACTCAGCCGACGATGATGACGAGATGAGTAAAGCGGGGCTTGGGGAACGGGGAAGTGAATGCACTCATGACTCATGGTGGGCTGGGTCACGTGGGGGCATTGTTCTGGGGCTAACACGCCGCCTTTTCACTCCCTTCCCAAATTCTTGTCCTTCCTGCACTAAAGGCTCCTTTCCCTTGGAGCTAGACACTAATTCACTTGTAGAAGCACTTGTTGTCGCTGTTTCTGGCGCGTTAACCTCACCCGGCTCATCACACGATTCACCCGAATCGTCATAGTCACTGTCCATCATTATCATGGGCAATTCTTCAAGTTCTCATGCCACTGCAGAGTCACTGAGGCCTTTCCTGCTTGCTTCAACACTTTTCTTTGGCGTAGAGGTCACGGGGCCCTTTGCAATGGGCGCAGAAGCGGCAGGAATGGCGGGGCGCGAGTGTGACATGTTGTCTCTACAGTGGAGGACAAGGAACTAAATGCCACGGCTTACCTGAGAAGGGAAGGGTTGACAATGACACTTTTGGCTGACTGCTGCTAACTTACAGGCTAATTTTTTATAGGAAGAAAATCTCGGCAATAAATAAAGAAATATGTAGTTCCAGGTGAATGTAAATGTCAATTAGGAATCTCCCTTCCTTTCTGATATATATTTTTATTACAGACATCGATTACAAGGCATAAATCAAAGGGGAAATTACCGTGGTAATGTAGTGAATGAATGCACGTGAGGTTTTGTCAGGTGATAATTAGCCAATTTCTGGAGTATAACACTATCACTTACCTGTTTTTTTTTTTTTGTATATATTATTTGGTAAAAATATAGGGCATAGGGCTTATTTCAATGGATGAAATCTGTGGAAAAAGAAGGGGGAAATTTCCGTAGCGCAGCACAGCATGGGAGGTGAGAGGAGAGGGTAATGGAGGGCAGGTAGGGAGGGGAGTCACGAAGGGGGTAAATTATCTGAGAAGGGAAGGGTTGACAATGACACTTTAGGCTGACTGCTGCTAACTTACAGGCTAATTTTTTATAGGTAGAAAATCTCGGCAATAAATAAAGAAATAGGTAGTTCCAGGAGAATGTAAATGTCAATTAGGATTCTCCCTTCCTTTCTGATATATATTTTTATTACAGACATCGATTACAAGGCATAAATCAAAGGGGAAATTACCGTGGTAATGTAGCGAATGAATGCACGTGAGGTTTTGTCAGGTGATAATTAGCCAATTTTTGGAGTATAACACTATCACTTACCTGTTTTTTTTTTTTTTGGTATATATTATTTGGTAAAAATATAGGGCATAGGGCTTATTTCAATGGATGAAATCTGTGGAAAAAGAAGGGGAAAATTTCCGTAGCGCAGCGCAGCGTGGGAGGTGAGAGGAGAGGGTAATGGAGGGCAGGTAGGGAGGGGAGTCACGAAGGGGGTAAAATAGCTAAAATGTCAACAATGGATGGGAGTACAGATGAGATTTGGAGTGCTGACTAGTGTTGGACATTGGCAGTACTAATAGATGATACAAGCCACCACTTGAGAGCCCGGGATAATTCAAAATAACACAGAATCACAAAAGTGACGCCCCGTGGTATGATCCATTGTAGCCGAGCGTCACGAAAGTGATGCCCCACGGTTAAGGGGTTAAAGAATTATTAAATAACGTTAAATAACTTAACCAGTTGTTTGTTTATGTTGATTTTTACGCTATTTCTGATCAGTGTTAATGCGTAGATTCCGAATATACTATTTTTGTGTAAATATAGAGTTACAGGAATTATGCAACATCATAGGCCTATGTATCATACAACGAAAGAAACTGCAACTTGTTACCATTTAAGAATGTTGAGAATGTCAAGGAATTTATATATTTCCGTGTGTATTTTACGAATATAACTAGGAAATGAGCAAACAGTAACATCACAAGGAATGCAGGGGACAGTATCTAGAAATGCACTTTTGATCTTGACTTTCTTCTGCAGCTGTGATGATAATCGCACAACAGTCCCCAAACGTAATCGCCGATCATCACCTTGTTCCACCTACCCTGGTATCTGGTTTCCATCGGCAGAATGTCCTGGTGGAACCGTTTGCCATACTCCTCGCTGACAGCACCCAAGTTGCTTTTGAAGAAATCAATGTGGGAATGCAGACAGTGCAATTTTATTGACAGTCTGCATCCAAGCCGGTGGAATGCCCCAGTAAGGTCATCGACGAGCTGTGCGAAATCCGGTCTCCTCTGGTTGTCAAGAAAACCTTCCACAACCCCTCTCAAAGCATTCCAAGCACACTCTTCATCGTCGGTCATTTTACCCTGGAGTTCACGACTTACAAGCATTTTTCAAACTTGCGGCCCAGTGAATATGCCAGCCGTCGCCTTTGCCACGCTCAACTTGGGAAACATTGATCAGATATGCAGAAACTCATCGCCATCCTTGTCGATGGCTTTCACGAATGGTTTCACAAAAAATAAAGTTTTATGTGTAGTGGCAGTAACAATACTTTCTCTCTGGCGATCAGTAGAGCTCTCAGAACGTTGCACGAGCCTGGTGTAAGACTCTCTCTGAGAGGCTAGTCTTTCCTCACGAAATGTTCTGTATCACTCCGGCTGTCCCAAAGCATAAAAACATGAGTACTTCTTATATCCGCCTTGCATTCCAAGTAGGAATGAAATCATTTTGAAATCCCCATAAACTTCCCAGTTGTGATCTGAGTACTTGATCATTGTTAGACAAATCTTCACATTCTCATAGCTTTCTTTCATTTCCGCAGAATGTGCAACTGGAATTGATGGCAGTTCATTGCCGTTATGCAAAAGTACAGCTTTTCGGCTCTTCATGGAACTGTCTATGAAGAGTCGCCATTCTGAGGCCTTGTAATCCACTCCCATGGCTTGGAACAAACCCTTAACATCAAAACAATAACACAACGAGGTTTCTTCACAAAATTTGAAGAAGGATGCAAACTTGCCGTGGTGATTCCTATAACTCAACATGCAATTTGGATCCAACAATTTCCATTCACTTAGACCTGACACCAGCAGCTCAGCATTGGACTTAGTCCTAAATTTCGTATCAAGCCATCCACTTCTTCCTGATTGGGAAAGTATGGAGTTTCTCTGGAACATTCTCCATCATACGATTCATCATCACTTTCCCCTCCATCATCGACGATGTCCTCAAGGTCAGAGACAACTTCCGTGTCTGAATGAGGGACAGGAATCGCCAGCTCATCGTTGTTAGGCACCGGGGAGATCGAAGAATGCAAATTTGGATATACAATGTTCTTTCTGCCCCTAATGCTCTTCACACCATTATGTCAATCATGCAAAAATAACAATCGTCATGGTGATTCGAAGGCTCTCGCCACACTCTCGAAACTGTGAAAGGCATCTTTCTCGCTCCTCGTAGCCAAGCTCGAAGTGCAGAGCAACAGCTACCCCAAGTGTAGTGCGAAGCCCAATCCTCATCGTGATCGCCCATTGCCACGCCAAAATATGCTTTGTATGCACGAGCAAATTTGGTATCAATGTGGATTTTGTTTGATCATCTTCGGTCCAATATATTCTTCACATACATAACAAAATGTATGGGCTGACGGCTTGCAAGAACATCCACTGGTCATTCTCATCAATAGAAACACCTTTAAGAACAGCTCAAAACACGTCGACCAGCCAAACTAGCAACGTGAGGCCATCGAAAGAACTGACTCGATCCGCATTACATGACGCAATAATGGTCATATCAGCTACATCTGCATGGACGCAGATGGTGTGTGTGTGTGTGTGTGTGTGTGGTAAGCAATACGTCAGTCATTACATCGGTGCACGGTAAGAAGACTGGAAATAAACAATTGCCCATTGTTGATTAAAACCTAGAGATAGACAAACAAAACATACACCATTGGAATCAGTGTGAAAACTGAGCCTAACACCACCACCAAAAAAAAAAATAAATAAATAAATAAATACACAAATTCTTTGTTACACAGTGTTATCAGAGGAAAAATGAATAATCGATTGCATATGTTATGCAACTAACACCTCACTCCCCCCCCCCCCACCTTCCGTCTCAAACACTCCACTCTCGCCAACTCCGCGTTAAATAATAATATATTGACGAATTTTCATATTGTTTGATATAAAGTCTTCCATTTTGTACTCTAAAGAAAATCATCGTCCATTTAATTTAACATGACACAGTGCTATAAGCTGGGGATAAAGATAACAAATAGAGACAGAGGATGAGAAGAATGAAAGGAAACGACAAAGGCAGACAAACAGGCTGTTGGAGTGATGGCAAAAAGAAACGGAGTAGGGAGAATGGAAATAACCAAACAGCATCGTCATCATCATCGTCAAAATCCTAACGATAGCCTAGGGAATTATTTTAAGACAAAGGATGAGAGAGAGAGAGAGAGAGAGAGAGAGAGAGAGAGAGAGAGAGAGAGAGAGAGAGAGAGAGAGGAAGAAGAAGAAGAAGAAGAAGGGATGAAAGAAAAAAACAAGGGGAGGAAAGGAGGAAACAGATCGATGCAGATGGAGGGAGATGAAGGGGGTTTTTATACAGCCTAAATGAATGATCATCATCATCATCATCATCATCAGCAGCAGCAGCAGCAGCAGCAGCAGCACCCTAATCATTGAGACGAACCGGCAATCATTGTTAGCAAATGCATGCTCTTTTCCATCGCTTGCATCATATTTATCTCCATTTATTTAAAACTAATGTGGAATGAACTACAGAACATACAGGATAGATGACACGGCCGAACGGAACTTTGCACGTATTCTAATCACGTTCAAAGCCCATTAGAACTCGTCGTTTATTTATTTTCCTATTTATTTATTTACATATTTAGTCTCAAGCTTGTCTCTCTGGCGGGTGTGAACTAGGAAGTTACTGTGGTCGAGAGTCGCATAGACCAGCGACTCTAATAAATTAATGTCTTTCTTAACACTGTAATGTTAATGAATAAAAATAAAGCAATAAAAGTAGCAGCAGATAGTTGGTAATCACAGCCGTTGGCTTGCTTGGGGCCAACGGATTGTAATATGAAGGTCAGTGTTACCCTTCACATTACATCTCCAAATGGCAAACCATAGGCTATTAGGAAGGTTGGTTTTGATCTTCACAACATA
Source organism: Coenobita brevimanus (assembly GCF_032717465.1). NCBI lineage: Eukaryota > Metazoa > Arthropoda > Malacostraca > Decapoda > Coenobitidae > Coenobita > Coenobita brevimanus. The sequence continues at coordinate 34,204,015 of NC_136958.1, read as the reverse complement.
ATTCCCAAATGGATGGACGTGATGTAGTAGTAGTAAATGTAGTAGCAGTAGTAACTGTATTAGTAGTGGTCGTAGTCATTAATAGTAATAGTAGTAGTAGTAGTAGTAGTAGTAATAACAATAATAATAATAATAATAATAATAATAATAATAATAATAATAATAACTAAATTTCATTTTCATATATACAGTACATAAAAAATAAAATAACGAAGTATCAGTAAATGTGCCATTAATATCTCTATCAGCTTGCCTATAACACCTAATAATGTTAGGAATTCTTAGAAGACAGACAGACAAACAGACAGACATACATACTAAGAGGGAACAGAGACTGCAGGTAAGTAGGCCTGTGTGTTTTACTGCTAGGTGTATATGTGTGCTTTAATATGACGTGCAAAATTGTATATGCAGTAGTATATATATATATATATATATATATATATATATATATATATATATATATATATATATATATATATATATATATATATATATATATATATGTACGCGATTGTGTGTACGAGTGTGTATGTGTCTGTATATGTCTGTTAGTTCTTACCTAATTGTTCTTACCTAATTGTATCTTTACAGGAATGAGTCAAGCTCGTACTGTCCCGTGTCTTAAACCATATTTATCGTACATATCCTTAAATTTGTGAATTGTTTTGGCACACACTATTTCATTCGGTAGTGCATTCCATTGATCAATTGCTCTGTTTGGGAAACTGAATTTCCTTACGTCTTTATCACCTCTCTTCTTATGTAGTTTTTTGCAGTGTCCTCTTGCTGATGCTTCTCCATATGTTAAGTAATCATTTATGTCTATTTTCTCCATCCCTGATATGCACTTATATAGCATTATCATGTCACCTCTTTTCCTTCTTTCCTGTAGTGTTGGTAGATTCAGTTTATTTAGTCTTTCTTCGTAGCTTAGGTCCCTTAAGCTTGGTATCCATCTTGTAGCGGCCCTTTGAACTTTTTCAATCTTGTCTATGTGCTTTTTGAGATGAGGACTCCAGACTACTGATGCATATTCCAGGGTTGGTCTAATGAATGATGTTATTATCCTTCTTATCATGTCTTCATTTATGTATGTGAATGCTATTCTCATATTTGCAAGCAGTGTATACATGTTCCATACCTTCTCGCTGATGTGGTCTGCCGGAGATAGTCTGTTATTGATAATCACACCTAGGTCTTTCTCTCTTTCTGATGTGTATAGGGTTTTATTTCCTAACTTATAATCCCAATCAGGTCTTTTTCCACTTTTACCAAATTTGATTACGTGACACTTGTCCTCATTGAATTCCATTTGCCATGTACTACTCCATTCATGAAGTTTATTAAATTCTTCTTGTAGCTCTTTACAAGAGTCTGTGTTAGTAATTCTCCTTTGTATTTTTGCATCATCTGCAAACATATTCCGATAGCTCTCATTTCCAGTGTTACTGTTTATATCATTTATATTCACTAAAAACATGATTGGTGCCAGCACTGAACCCTGTGGTATTCCACTAGTCACTTCTTTCCATGATGAGAAGTTTCCTCTTAGTACTGTTCTCATTTCTCTTTTTATGAGAAAGTCTTGCATCCAACAAAACAGTTTGCCTCGAATTCCTCCTTGATGGTACAGTTTCCATAAAAGTCTTTGGTGTGGTACTGTGTCAAAAGCTTTCTTGAAATCTAAATAGATACTGTCCACCCATCCTTCCCTTTCCTGTATTGTGTTTGTTACTCTGTCATAGTAGCTCAGCAGATTAGTAAGACATGATTTTCCTTTTCTGAAACCAAACTGTCTTTCTGTTATCATACTGTGTTCTTCTAGATGATTTACCCAAGCTTTTCTTATAAGCTTTTCTAATACCTTGCATACAACACTGGTCAGTGATACTGGTCGGTAGTTGAGTGGATTTTGTCTATTTCCTTTCTTGAATAAGGGGACAATATTTGCTTTTTTCCAAATATCAGGTAGTTTACCTTGACTCAAGGATTTCTTGAAAATTAAAAATAATGGTTTACTTAACTCCTTTGCACATTCTCGTAATACCCAACATGAAATTTCATCAGGACCACTTGCTTTTCCTCTGTCTAATCTACTTAACTCCTCCTGTATTACTTTTTCTGTTATTTGTATATCTGGTTGTATGTGTGGACATGCATGTTCCACATAGTCCCTCTCAAAATTTTTTTCTTCTATTAAAACCAATTGGAAATTCTTATTTAGTGCTTCACAAATATCTTTCTCTTGTGTGTAAGTGATCCCCTCGTCCGTAATGGATTGTATTATATCTTTTACTTTGGTTTTGCTTCTGATATAGCTGTAAAACAGTTTTGGTTGATCACTACTTTTATTTATTATATCCTTCTCAAACTGTTTTTGGGCTTCCCTCCTTATTCTTGTATAATCGTTTCTTGCCTGTTTGTAATTATTATACGCCCTTTCACTATTGTGTCTTCTGTATCTATTTCACAACAAATCTCTTCTTTCTTTTGATTTTTTACATTCTGTATTGAACCATTTCTGTATTTTCTTATCTGCTTCTTTGTGCTGTGGGATGTACTTCTGGACTCCTATTTCATAAAATTCACAGAATTTTTTATATACAGCATTTAAATCTTGTCCTCTAATCTCATTTTCCCAATCAACTTCTAAGAAATACTTCTTTAGGTCTTGATAATTTCCCTTTTTATAGTTTAGGCTCTTTTTGTAACTGTCATTGCTGTTTAGTATGTCATATGCTATCCTGAAGTTATAATTTAGTACTGCATGATCGCTTTTGCCGAGTGGAGGGTGATATATTAAACTGTCAATATCATTTTCTTGCTTAGTAAATATTAGATCTAACACTGAAGGTACATCAAGTCCTCTTTTTCTGGTGGTTTCTCTCACATGCTGCGTTAGGAAAAACTCTTGCACGAGATCCAAGAGCTTTTGGTCCCAACAGCTTTCTTGGCTAATTATATCTAGAGTATTCCAATTTATATTTGTATTGAAATCCCCAGTTAGTATAATTCTTTCCGATTTCTCTTCCATTTTATGTAGTAATGATCTTAAACTTTGAATTGTACTCTCTGCCAGGTCCTCATATTCGTCTCTTTCCCATGTGTTTGATCTGGGTGACATGTACAAATTGGCTACAATTACTTTACCTTCAGATGTGTTGATCTCTACTGCAATCAATTCTACTTGTGATGGTATATCTAGTTTTATTTCATTGACTTTTAGATTTTTCTTAGTTAATATTATAATTCCTCCTCCTTTTTTTAAATTTCTGTCTCTTCTCCATATATTGTATTCCTCTAAGTTTAGTATGTCATTGGGTATCCTTGGTGTTAATTTTGTTTCAGTTAGGCATATTATTTGTGGTTCATTTTCTCTGACATAATCATTCATCTCCAGTAATTTAGATAACATTCCATCCATATTTGAGTACATCAACTTTATCATCTTGTTTATATACTTGTCATGACGTGGTTCTACTACCTTCCTCCTTTTTATTCCATCCTGTTTGTGTACCACATTCGTACCTGCAATCCTATTACTTTGTAAAAAAAATTCTTCTTCTCCTCTTCTGATCTTCCCTCATTTTTTGTTTTTGCTTCCTCCCTTTTCTCTTTCAGTAATTCCAGTTCCTCTTGTGTTAGGCATCTTTTTATCCATACATTTTTGAACTCCTCTTTTTCCATAAGATTCTTTGCATTTTTTAGTATCTCTTCCACAGTGTTTACACTCTGGAAAGTCACCTTTAGAGGTCTTGTCTTGGTTTTCTCGTATTTCCCTAACCTTTTGTGTTCCTCTATGTCTTTACTACAGATTTCCTCTGATACTTCTTTCAGTAAGCTCATTATATTTGCCATCTCCTTTTTGTCTCTTGTGATCTTGTTTTTTACTTCTTCCTCTTCTATACCAGTGATTACTATAGATTTGTTTATATCTACTAAATCTCTGACTAACTTTGGATTGTTTTGGATTATTCTTTTCACTTCCTTTTTAATGCTTTTTTCCTCCACCCTTGTTTCTAAGTCTTTCTTTACTTTCACTATTTCAGCATACGTGGTTTCCACATCATTTTTGTAGCTTTGCACAGCTTCATTCACCTGTGTTATCTTCTCCTCAATATCACTCCTCTGGTCTATAAGACTGCTTACTTGCCTAATTGTTTCTGTGTCATTTTTGAACTCTTCCATAACACTCTCGTGATTGACTACTGTACTTGCCATTTCACTCATTTTCTTCCTAAGTGTATGCATGTGCATGAGTGCGTGTCTACAAGTGTACTTAGTGAGTATGAGTGTATAGGAGCGTTCATTTTGTGTGTGTACGTGTGTGTGTGTGTGTGTGTGTGTGTGTGTGTGTGTGTGTGTGTGAGTATATGTATGCATCTGTATGTCTATGTGTTGCGTGTCTTTATGTATGGGTATTGTTGGGTACGTGTGTGCATGTGCACGTGTGCATTTTTTTTTTTAATGTAAGAAAGAAGGAACCAAAGGCGAGAAGCCCGCAAACCGTTCCTTCCAAGAAAAAAAAAATACAAAAGAGAGCCAAGTTAGGGATCCGTTCATTTCGAAATGCCTGGACACACTGCGTTTGAAAGATTGGTGTGCAAGGGACAGCATGGTGAAATGATGAGGTGAAACGAGCTGTGGAACAAAAGAAGAAGGCATATAGTGAATGGTTAGCGAGTAGAGGTAGGGGAGAAGATGAGAGAGAGAAGAGAGAGGTATATGTGAGCAGGAGAAGGGAGGTGAAGAGACTGGTGAAGGAGAGTAAGAAGAAAGTGGATGAAGAATTTGAGAGGAATCTGAGTGTGAAATGGAGGGAGAGTAAGATATTGTTTTGGAAGGAGGTAAAGAAAGTAAGGCAGTGTGAAAGAGGAAACAGTAGGGGAGTGAAAGATAGGAATAATAGATTGTTGGTGGAGAAGAGACAGAAATTGAGGAGATAGAAAGAGCACTCTGAGGATTTGTTGAATGTAGAGAGTGAGAGCAGTGCGAGTATAAGTGGTTGGGAAATGGCTGGGAGAAGAAGAGATGAGAGGAAGGAGGAAGAGATCAGTAGGGCGGAAGTAGTGGAGCAATGAAGAAGATAAAGATGGGAAAGGCCCCAGGAATTGATGGAGTGTGTGGTGAAATGCTGAGGTATGGGGGTGAGATTGTTGTGGAGTGGATATGGAAGTTGTGTAGATTGGCTTGGGAAGAGGGAAGTGTTCCAGACGACTGGAAATCAGGTATAATTGTTCCTTTATACAAAGGAAAAGGGGAGAGAGAAGTATGCTGTAACCATAGGGGTATTTGTCTTGTTAATGTGACTGGAAAAATATGCGGTAGAATACTCATTGCTAGGGTTAGGCATTTGACAGAGGAGCTAGTTGGAGAAGAATAATGGGGATTTAGGAAGGGAAAAGGGTGTGTAGATCAGATATTTGCTCTAAGATGTTTAGTGGAGAAGTATCCAGAGAGGGGAAAGAAAGTGTATGCTGCCTTCATGGACTTGGAGAAAGCTTATGACAGAACAGATAGGCAAGGTATGCCAAAGGTATCAAGGATATATGGAGTGGATGGGAAATTGTTGAGTGCTGTGTAGTACGGTGAAGCTAGGGCTATGGTGCGAGTGGATGGTGAGCTGAGTGAGTTCTTTGATCTCAATGTGGGACTGAAACAGGGTTGTGTGATGTCTCCATGGCTGTTTAATATATACATGGATGGGGTTGTAAAGGAGGTGCAAGGTAGGGCAGTGGATGTGGGGGTGGCTCTAATGAATGAGGGTGAGATTTGGAAGATTCCGGTGTTGCTGTTTGCTGATGATACAGTGTTGCTGAACATAAGAACATAAGAAGAGAGGAAAACTGCGTTAGGCCGGTTGGCCAATGCTGGGCAGCTCTTAGAAGAGTAACTGAACTACTAGAATGAGATAAGGATAGCAAAGAAGAAGGCTCTCCCCCGCCCTCCAAACCCTCCAGCTGAAGCCGGCAGGAAAAAGTCAGAAAGAACACCACGTAGTACAGAAAAACTGGCTTGGACATTTTACAGGAAAGAGTGAAAAGAGAATAGAGACTATCATAGTGTACCCTGAAAAGGAAAAATTATGAATTAGTATTGGTTATAAGATTCTCTTTTTTTCTATATCCACCCCTTATTTGTCATATACTTATCTAGCCTATGCTTGAAACTCTCAATGGAAGAGGCAGCAACTACTATACTAGGTAGCTTATTCCATTCGTCTACTACTCTATTACCAAACCAATTTCTACCTATTTCCTTATTGAAACGGAATTTTTCTAGTTTGAAACCATTATTTCTAGTTCTATCCTGTATGCTCACTTTAAGTACCTTGCTAATATCTCCCTTATTTATACCCTTCATCCACTTAAACACCTCAGTTAAGTCTCCCCTTACACTACGCCCCTCTAGCGAATGCAGACTTAGTCTTTTCAGTCTGTCTTCATATGACAGGCTCCGGACGTCGTGTATCATTTTTGTCATTCTTCTCTGTACATTTTCTAACGAATTAATATCCATTCTATAGTAAGGAGACCAAAATTGTACTGCGTTGTCTAAATGTGGCCTTACTAATGCTAGATAAAGTTTCAGTATTACTTTAGATGATCTACTGCTCACTCTTCTCGAAATAAATCCTAGGACCCTATTTGCTTTATTTCTCGCATTAATACACTGTTGCCTTGGTTTAAGGTCGTTACTAACCATAACTCCTAGATCCCTCTCGCATTCCGATTTGCTAATTTCTTTGTTATCTAAGCTGTATTTAGTGTCTCCAATGGTCTTGCCTACGTTAAGTACTTTACATTTTTCAACGTTAAATTCCCTTTGCCAAGTTTTAGACTATTTGGACAATGTATCGAGGTCTTTTTGTAAGTTATGGCAATCGTCATTCGAGTTAATGATACGCCCTATTTTTGTATCGTCGGCAAATTTGCTGATGCTGCTATTGACTCCTAAGTCTAGATCACTTATATATATAATAAATGATAAGGGACCGAGTACTGAACCCTGTGGTACACCGCTAGTTACTAATCCCCAATCCGATTTAGTTCCATTGATTAATACTCTCTGGTTTCGTCCCTTCAGCCAGGATTCTATCCATTTTAAGATATCGCCGTCTATACCGTGTGCTCGAACCTTTCTAACTAACCTTTCGTGTGGGACCCTATCAAAAGCTTTACTAAAGTCCAGATAAATAACATCGTAAGCTTTATCGCTATCTATTGCCTCATAGACCTCCGAGTAGAATGAAAAACAAGTTTGTGAGGCAGGATCGTCCTTGCTTGAATCCGTGTTGACTTTCGTTTATAAGATTAAATCTTTCTAAGTGTTCTCTAATCTTATTTGCCAAAATTGACTAACATTTTTCCTACTATTGACGTTAAACTTATCGGACGATAATTCGACGTAGCTGATTTATCACCCTTTTTAAAGATGGGCACTATGTTTGCGGTCTTCCACGCCTCTGGAACTTCTCCTGAACTTAAAGGGAGTTGCAAGGTTTGGTGAATGAATCTGGGACTGAGAAAATTAGGAGAAATACACTGAGGTGGTTTGGACATGTGGAGAGAATGGAGAATGAAAGACTGACTAAGAGGGTGTATGTAGGTGAGGTAGAGGGAAGGAGAGGGAAGGGGTAGACCGAGGATGAGGTGGAGGGATGGAGTTGAGAGGTATATGAGAGAGGGGGGAGTGAGCTGGGGGGAGGGTAGTCAAATGGTGGGTGACAGAGCGACTTGGAGGCGTTTTGTCTGCGGCCACCCTTTGCGGGATTTGGGAGTCGGGCTATATATAGATACAGAAGATAGATTCGCAGCTTCTATCTAATATTACTGCCACTCCTAACGACTACTATAAAAGCATTAATATTCCCAGCAAGTACTGTAATACTACTATAGTTTCCATCTACTGGTATTTAACTGCTAACTTTCCCAGCTAATACTATAATACTACTACTACTACTATTATTTTTAATACTGTTAAACTACTATCATTCCCAGTTACTTCTGTATTACTAATACCATTCCAAGCTACCAATACAATACTTCTACTAGTACATCTACTTCAGTACTGTTAATACTATTACATTTAGCTACTGCTATTACGGTACTATCATTTCCAGCTACAACTATAATCCCGTAATCATTGCCAACTCGGAACTATAATACTACTAACATTCCTAGCTACAACTGCAATGCCACTACTATTCCCAAATAGTACTACATTGCCCAAATTACCAGCTATGACTATATTACTATCACCATTAACAATTACAGCCATATCCCCGCTACTACTGTCATGCTGCTATATTGCTATTAACATCCCCAGGACAACTAAATTACTACTACCATTCGCGCTGCTACTATATTGCTACTACCATTCCTCCTACTAGTACAGTACTACTACCATTCCCAGCTACTACTATATTACAACTGCCATTGTCAGCTACTACTACGGTATATCCCTACTACCACTACCAGCTAGTTCCAAGTTACTACCACCATAACCAGCTACTATTGTATTACTAGTATCATTACCAATTAATACTATATTACTACTACCATTCCCAGCTGCTGCTCTACTACTACTACTACAATCCCAGCTGCTGCTATATTACTACTACCATTACCAGCCACTACTATATGACTATTAACAATACCAGTTTAAGAGTGTAGACTGCAGCACAAGTCCAGCAGGGCGGTACTCCCAAGGTGGATGGAAAGCTGATGACAGGGAGAGCTGAAGCTCCTGTTTCATCAGCCCTTGGGACTAGCTTCTGGCCATCCCTCTTTGCTGAACTTTTTCAGTCTTTCAGCAATACAGAGAGTAGGCCAGCATGTCTTCCAGTACAAGCTCCTTTGTCAACATTAAACAACATGCACATTACAAGCTACACATCCTATTCAAAATTCTACTAAAAATGGCGTCATATCATCAAGCCTCTGAGTCCAAAGGGGGGGAGGGGGTCGGACCATCAAAGCCCCCACCATCTGCCCCTCTCCCGGTGACGACCAAGCAACATGTCTGGAACCACTGTCTGACTCACTTCTTCATTATTGCAACTTTACTGTCATTCCTCTAATTTTCTTTCTGTTGAGCACCTCCTCTCCCTCTCTAAACCTCACATTCTCTTCCTACCTGAGACTCTACTGTCTGAGACAACTGATAGCAAACCCTTCTCTGTATCCTCCTACTTTATACCCATTTCAAAGCCAATGGTGTCTGGTGTGTATATGTACACAACAACATATCTTGCTCTCGTGTTCCCGAATTTTAATCATTTGAATTCTCTACTCTCTGGTTCCGGCTTTTCTTCTATCATTCTCTGACTAAATATATCTGTGCTGTTTACTTATCCCCTAATTCTACTGACTATCAAAAATTCTTTGAGTATCTTTCTTCTAAGATGGAACACATCTTATTAATTACTCTTTCTCTGAAATCTCCAATCTAGGAGATTTCAGTGTACCCCACCACCTCTGGCTCTCCCCTCCTTTCACTGATCCACCTTGTGAATAAGCCTACATCTTTTTATATCCATAACCCGTACCATACTGAAAAAAAAAAAAAAAAAAAAAAAAGCAGGCAACCTACCCCTCTATGCCGGCAGATTTATAGTATTTATTTCCTGGCTAGTGGTCTTAGTATATTAATATAAGATCCTTGGCACTAATAAAAGTAATCGCCAAAGCCAGAATTGGTTGAATCGAGTCAGGTTGGTGCCACTCGACCTCTGAAATCTTCGAGGTTACGGAGAGAGCAGAGCGGTTGTGAGCCTATGAACCGATTCTCGATATTTTTTTTTCCGAGCTAAATGGGCTTAATGCATCAATATAAGATCCCTATCGCTAATAAAAGTAATCACCAAAGCCAGAAAGTTGGTTGAATCGAGTTGGGTTGGTGCCACTCGACTTCTGAAATCTTCAAGGTTACTGAGAGAGCTGAGCAGCTGTGAGCCTGTGAAGACTGTCTTCCGCCTCCTACGCTCCTAGATCAGTGTTGTAAGTGTAGTGGAAAGATGTCTGAAGTTAGCGAGATATGTTGTACCTTCCATTTTACTTCGGTTGCTTGCAATGACTTCTCATTGCTGCAGGATGTAGATCTACATCACTGGCAGTTTAGGGGGAGACGTATATCTACACCCCTAGCGAGGTACGGGTTAATGACCTAGAGCAACTTGTACAGCACCCTACCCATATCTTGACCACCTTGGAGAGAGTTCAACATAACTGACCCTTTCCTTATAACTAATCCTTCTGCTTGCTCTTTCCTCTCTGTTGGGCTCCTACAATCACAACCTTATCACCTTAACCTGTCCTGTTGCTCCAGTAAGGTCTGTGGACCCTCCCAAGAAGTGTCATTGTGGAATTTTCGAGCTACTGATTGGGAGGCCTTCAGGCAGTTCTTCTTTGACTTTCCCTGGCATGATTATTTCTTCCATGGCCTATAACCCTCTGAGTGTGCTTTGCGCATTATGGAGGTTATCCTTTTGGGCACGGAGGCATACATTCCTTTCTCATATCTTCTGACTAATGCAAGAAGACTTGGGTTAATCACGCTTGTTCTAATGCTGTCGAAAAGAAGGCCTACAAAAGGTACCAGAGCCAACCCACCCCTGAATCTCATCTCTTTTATGTTCCTGCCCGGAATCATGCCAAGTTTGTTCTTAGCTCTGCTAAATATAATATAATTCATATTAAATGCGCTGAACTCTCAAACTCGAATTCTTCCCTCTCCTTCTGGCACCTTGCCAATAACCTTTCTAATGACTTTACGTTATCATCCTTCCCTCCCTCCTCTTTTCCACTCTGATGGCTCAGTAGCTACTTCTACTCATAAAGCAGAACTCTTCGCTCAGACTTTCTTTGCAGTTCCACCTTATATGATTCCAGTACTGGTTTTCCATCAGTTCCCTCCTCTGACTTCATCATGGCTGTAATTAAGATTTCCTCAATACTAACAAGGCATATGGGGCTGATGGGGTCCCTCCTGCTGTCCTCAAGAGCTGTACCTCTGTGCCTACACGCTGCCTAGGTAAACTTTTTCACCTTTGTCCATCAATTTGTACCTTTCCATTTTGCTGGAAGTTTGCTTTCATTCAACTCGTCCCAAAGAAGGGTGACCATTCCTGTCCCTCTAACTATCGCCCAAATGCTTTAACATCCTGTGTTTAAAAAGTTTTCAAGTCTATTCTTAAGAAAAAAAAAAAAAAAAACTTTCCTATCACAACCTTCTTTCTGATCATCAGTATGGGTTACCCGCTTGACGCTCCATTAGCGATCTTCTCACCTATCCTTCAGACTCTTGGTCGTCCTCCTTTCTGGACTTTAAAGAAAGCTTTGCCATTGCACTTGATATCTCAAAGGTTTGCAGTCGAGTCTGGCATAAATCTTTAATTTCCAAACTGCCCTCTTATGGTTTCTATTCTTCTATCTGTGCTTTCGTCTCTACCTTCTTTTCTTGTCGTTCTGTAGCTGCTGTTATAGACGGCCACTGTTCTTTTCCTAGAGGTATCAATAGTGGTGTTCATCACGGTTTTGTCCTACCACCAACTCGCTTCTATTTATTCATCAGTGACCTTGTAAGCAGTACATCTAACCCTATCCACTCAGATGCTGATGACTCCACCCATTTCACCTTTCCATTCACTTACCGCAGTGTCCATCCCAGCAGTTACTTCAACAAACAAGGGATGAGGCTATGGCACATCTAATGTCTGACTTGGCTTATATCTCTGATTGAGGTAAAAGCAATTTTGTTATTTCTAATGCATCAAAAACTGAATTCTTACATCTGTCAGCCCAGCAAATTGTTCCACATGAGTACCATCCAAGTTTTATCAATATCCAGCTCAGTCCTACATCATCTTTAAACACACTTGCGGTTTCATCCTCCCGGAACTTATATTGGAAAGAACATATTACCTTTCCCTTAAAATCTGCTTCCAAGAGGTTGGGTGTGCTAAGCCGACTCTGTGCCTTCTTTACCCCTGCACCGTCGTTGACTTTATACACACGTTTTATTCGCCCGCGTGTAGAGTACAACTTTTATGTGAGGGGAGGCTCCCCACATAGTGCTCCTCTCAACAAGGTGTAGTCAAAGGCTTTTTTTCTCATTCATTCTCCTCTTACTGGCTCCCTTCAACCTTTGTCTATTTGCGGTACTGTTGCATCTTTATCTCTATTCTGTCGCTACTTCAGTGGTCACTGCTACTATGATCTGTCTGCTAGCATCCCTCCACCACTATGGCGGGCACATTGCACCTGTCAAGCAACAAACTCTCATCCCTTTTCTGTCCAGCTCTCTAATGCAAGAGTTACCCATTACTCCTAGTTCTTCATGTATGCAACAGGTCAGCTCCGGAACTATCTCCCTCTGCCTGGATTTCAAACTGCCTATGATCTCCAGTCTTTCAAACGCAGTGTGTCCAGGCATCTTGAAATGACGGATCTTGAATTTGGCTCTGTTAACTTTTTTTTTTTTTTTTTTTCTTGGAGTGAATAATTTGTGGGATCCTGCCCTTTGGTTCCTTCTTCCTTGCATAAAAAAAAGTTACTGAATTACTAATACCATTCCTGCTACTACTACACTATAGTACTGCTACCATTACCAGTAAAATGCGCTTTGTGAGCGCGTGCCGAGTGAGGAAGGTTTTGTACAGTCGTGGTCACAATTATCTTCCTCTCTATGTCAGATGTAAAATGAAACACGGCGAAATATTTTGCACTCACGCCCGTACTTACATACTTCTGGTCGGTTGGTATGCCTGATTAGGTACTAGCTTCGATTTTACATGACGTTTCATGAGTCATGAATCGACACGTATAAAAATTGTATCGCGACTTTTATGGCAGTCATGTTGGCAGGGTTTACCTTGCAGATAAGATGCCCTTATGAACTCGGTGCACGAGTTGTGGAAGACTTACAGAAGCAAGGAGAGCCTTACACAATGCCTTGTTGACTATGCCTCACAGACTCCAGGCCGTTATTGTTGCCAGTGGGGAAATATTCAAAGTACTAATGTAAGCACAATATACAGTAAATGGTAATAGATAAAGGCTGTGTTAGAGGTCATCAATCTAGCTGTTCCTTATAATTATCTTATTATTGTAAGGTGTGACACTAATTCAACCACTTCTTCCTTCTGTCCATATTTGGACACCCGCATTTAGTGTTGTTCTCATAAGACAGCATTTGTAAAGGATGATAAAGCATACAAACAACAGGGTCTATGTCATTTCCGCCCTGTTTGGAGTTCGGTCCGCATGTGAATCTCTCGAACGCTACCATAATTATGACCTTTGCACTGATCTCTCAAGAATGATGAATGTAGGACCTTCCATTTGAATACATACTCGTAGTACTGTCTCTACAGTATTATATAGTTCACGGTACAGGGCTCCAAGCTATAATATGTGTATCCAACTGTATACAGTAGTCACAGTCATTATCTCAGGTGTTCGGTAGATTGTAACATGGGACATGTGATTTGGTATATATCTTTGAAATACCATCATAATATGACATTCTAATGGTTTTAAACGAATGATTAATGAAACGGAACTCTCATACTAATTTAAAATTGCTAACTTAAATATATAGAGTGATTATGAATACTAATACTACGATGTCCACATGCATGTAAGCATAACTGGCAACTATATCCTCCATCAGGGCTACCAACACGTCATAGTGTAAATACATCCTTGTGTCGAGTGCTTCACTCACCCGCGCCTGCACGATCAACATAATTATGAAACTGAAAAACAATTCATGCCTCGCATGTGTTACTTTCATAGTGCTTTAAATCGATTTCATATTGGAGCATGTCAGTTGAAGCCCTCGGTACACTCGACAAAAAAAGTATCGGTGGACGTTTGGACCGAAACAATTTGACTCCAAGGACCATGGACGCTGGAAATTTTTGATGATTTTGTTTTTTTTCCCCTTGTTGTCAAACATGCTTTCACAAGTATGTAATAGATAGGTTTCTTATGATAATTTATGGCTGACATTGTTACTGGATGCATATACCAATGATAATCAATTAATTTTCCAAGTACTACACAAGCTATATTGATCATTTCAGATATCATCGTACCCCTCCTGCGCGATACTTTTTTTCTTTTTACCCAGTGTACATTCCCTTGGAAAGCTGGGATTCCAAGGTGTTTCTTTGGTTTCATGGGTAAACATATAGCCAAAAACAAATTATACTGAGTGTATATACTGCCTACTTAAAAAAAAATCTCTATCTCACATTGTAAAAAAGTTATTAGCCTCTGAAAACCATCGCGGTCGGGCCGGGTCGTGTCCGGCAGCTCATTTCTCAGCTTAACGGAGAATAAACATAGCTTAACTACGCCTGCTCGCTTCGCTCGCTCTCTCTGAACCATTTGCTATATTACTAATATCATTCCTGCTGCTACTATAATACTGCTTTCATTTAGACCACCCCTTGCGGGATTACGGCGTCTGGCAATAGATAGATACATAGATTTAGATCTCTCACCATACAACCGCCAGCATGCTAAATACCGTAGATAGTGGACGATGGACATATTCTCTCTTAGTCTGGTCAGTATGAGAGATCTTTCATAATACCATTCTCTTAGAGGGAGCGAATGAAATAAGAGAAATGTTTCATTGTATTGAAGTGGTTAAATGCCCACCATACCTGGATTCGAACCCATGCTCAGAGTTCCTCTGATAAGGGGGCGACTGAGGCAACCACCGCGGCAAAGTGGTTCCCAGAACAGTGTATTACTGTTATTCACATTCTTGGTTACAAATGGGTGCTTTTAGCATATTTTCATTCACAAAGTTTATACCCCCAACCTCCTCCCCCCTTCTCTCTCTCTCTCTCTCTCTCTCTCTCTCTCTCTCTCTCTCTCTCTCTCTCTCTCTCTCCTCCACTCATCTTCCACCTTTATAATACCGTTCTTGCTCCTTTAATTTCCATTATGCACCCACAACTTCATTCCTCTCAAGCTTCCCTAGATTCACACCATTCCCCCTCCTCACCCTCCTTTCCCTTCTCTCCTCTTCCCATTCGCTTTTCTTATCCCTTCCTTTCTCCCCTTTTTCCCTACCCTCTTGTCCAGTATTTCTGTCCTTCCACTTTCCATTTATCTTCTTTCCTCCCCTTTCCCCCTCTCGCCTTTCGTACCCCTTCCCCTCCCACAGTTTCATCTTTCCTCTACATCCACATGACTGTTTTTATCTTCAGCAACTAAAATTTCGGTCCTTCATCATATCTCTATATCGCTGATGTTCTTTCCTTTCTCGACCTGTCTTGGAGGACACATTACTGCCATTGCAAAAGTAGCTTCGCAAAGGTTAGGTGTGCTGCAACGACTCTGCCCTCTTTAACTCAGCTCGCTTGCTTATTTTATTAAAGGGCCTTATTCGTCCTTTTGCAGAGTACAGCCCCCTCAAGTAATGATGGCAGAGTATCCAGAAGTTTTCGGACAGTGATTTTGCGCTTACTCGTATTAGTATCTTTACAAACTGAAATCTATTTTAGTGAAATTGTAATTGAAAACAATCAGGAAATGCCAAAATACTTGTACACATAGATTTCAGGATTGTGAGAAGTAACTAGTTCCTGACGATATTAGGAAATAAAAAGAACTACTGGAAATGTCAGAACTATTGCTCAGGAACAGTCAGGAATAACATGCGGAGTTTACATTTAGTATGGTAATAAACAATAACTTTAATGGTGTTAGATTGAAATGAACATAATTAAAATAGACAATTGAAATCAATTATTATAATTATAAGATATCTGTTAGGACGCTAATGAATAGTCTTTAGTTATATATCTCCGTTTCTGTTGTCTTCATGGATGACGGCGGACACCTGGAAAGCACGTTAGCAGGCTATATAATAATGGCTCCTCAACAAACAGGAACGGTACAATGGTTGCCCAGTATCAAGTAGTACCGGTAAATAAGAGAAATCTCTCAAAGACTTAGTATAAACTGCAGGACTATGCATCAGTGAATAATATAGCTTATCATGAAGAAAGGAGAACCTCGAAAACTTGCAGAGAGTCGGAGCTTCAGAGACATTGCCAAACTTGTGTCAGTAGATTCATTGCCTAAACGACTAGCAAGAGTAGCAGATCGCAGAGGTTTATATACAAATAACTGAGTAAAAAAACAGATCAAAAATATCTGTTCAGTAGAACATCTGGTTTATCAAACAAATAAAGATGTGAGGGAATAAAAACTAGTGGAAAGTATTTGCTTTTCTATTTTTTTCAGGGAATAAGCCTAGGGTAATACGTATTATTATAACAGAGTAATACACATTATATTATAAAAGTAAACTGGTATAGATGCAATCTCGTGTAACTTTTAAACAACTTTTTCTTAACTATTATAGTATTTTCATTATTCCTAACATCCTTACTGATTCTCCATCATGGCCACAGCATTTGAAAAAAAAAAAAAAAAAAAAAAAAACGATAATGCTGCACTCATTAACAATGTTCCTAGCCGGTCTTCGAAAACAGAAAAGAAAAGAAATGGTGCTTGAAAACCTGGGAATTAGACACTGTCCTTCAGGCACAGGCAGGTATACTGAGAGGAGTAATACACATTCATCCTCGGAGATCTTATTCTATACAGTTAATATCAAATATATAATCTATACAGTTAATATCAAATGTATAATATCATATGCTATGCATTTTACATGCCTCAGCGAGAAAAATTAAGTATTTTTTCGTTGATATGACATGATGAAGGTACAGTATTTTTATTTTTTTTTATTTTTTTTTTTATTTTTTTAATAACCATCCAGTTTTCACTGAACATCTGACAGTAGAGAGTAATCAAAACAATTTAAAATATCGCATCAATTCTTGGGGCTACTGTAGTTCTCCCGTGTATGTAAGAGTACCACGAACAGCACTCTTTAATAGGTGTCAAAGGCTTTTCCTCTCACCAGGCCCCCCTCCTATTACCAACTCCCTTCAGTCACAATGTTGCATCTCCCTTGAGACGCAGTTATTCTGGTCACTCATTTCCGAAAGCTCTGCTTGCATATTCCTTCTTCATTTTGATGGACACGCAGTACGAAAGAAGCTAAACACTTTCTTTTCTGTCCAACATCCTAATACAGGAGTTAAATATTAATTTCAGCCTTCTATGTAGTCAGCTGGTAAGCTCTGGAACTATCTTCCTCATTCTGCCTTTTCAGATGCCTTTGACCTCCGGGTTTTTAGTGGAAATTATCTCGATATTTCCGTGGCATTGATATTGACATTTTGTTCATCATTGTTTGGAGGGGAAAATTTTGCAGGTTTTCTAACTCGGATTCTTTCATCTTTTAATATTATTATCACCATCACCAGCAGCAGCAGCTCTTGCAAGTCCACTGCTGAGTAAAAGCCTCCTCTAACCTTATCCATGAATTCCTTGACAGAGCCAATCTCTTCCAGATTTTACTTGCAAATTTTTGTATCTCATCTCTCCACCTCCTGTCTGACTTTTTTATGCTACGCTTACAATCTCCTGTAGTCCAGTCAGTCAGCCTCTTGCTCCATCGGTTATCCCTTATTTTTGCTACATGACCAGCCCACTTCCATTTCTGTTCTTTTATAACTTCTACAGTGTTTTTTACTTTAGTCTGCTCTCACACCCAAGCCGATCTCATCCTGTCTCTCACAGATATTCCCAGCACTGACTTTTCCTTTGCTCTTTGAGAACAGATTTGGTTGTTTTCCATTGATTTTGTCAGTTTCCAAGATCTCACAACCGGACGTCATAGCTGGGCTTATACATCCGTTACATACTTTCCGTTTCATACTGACTGGCAAGC
The DNA here is from genome assembly GCF_032717465.1 of Coenobita brevimanus. Taxonomy (NCBI): domain Eukaryota; kingdom Metazoa; phylum Arthropoda; class Malacostraca; order Decapoda; family Coenobitidae; genus Coenobita; species Coenobita brevimanus. Next base: position 34,186,180 of record NC_136958.1, on the reverse strand, counting down.
TTCTTTTCATAATATTATCTACGAGTACCGTACGTTTACTAAAAGCTTTCCATGCAATTGTGATGAATCTTTTTATTTCGCTTTCAAAGTCTTTACTTAGTTTTGGTATTTACCCCAAGTAACTGTACTCAACTTTGTCAATAATTTCTTCATTTATTTTGATGATACTCTTTGGTGTATTAAGATTAAACATTAGTTTTACTCTGGGTCATCTTTAGCCCTATTTTGACACCTTCTCTATTTAGATCATTTAACATTACTTGCAATGTCTCTGTTGTTTCTGAGATTAGGAAAATATCATCTGCAAATCTTAAG
>NC_136958.1:34093365-34180865 GCF_032717465.1 Coenobita brevimanus | reverse complement strand
AGAGAAAGGAGAAACGGATAAGATGTGCTCTATCGTAGAAATATGGTAGTCAAAGGATTTTCATGATCAGTAGAATTACGGGATAAGTAAACAGCACAAAGATATTTAGTCACAGAATGGCGGGAAAACCAAACCCAGAGAGTAGAGAATTCAGAATAATCAAGTTCAGGAACACGAGAGCATTATGTCGTTTTTTTTTTTGGGGGGGGAGGGGGGTTATAACGCCAGGTATCCCCGAAGGGCTAAGGCGTTGCCCCTGGGTAGAGGACTTTTGAATTGGAGCGTGTAGCATTTTATGACCGGATGCCCTTCCTGATGTCTACCAATGACCCTTGGGTGGATTCGATCCTCCAACCGTTCAGTCAGAGTGGAGTGCTCTAACCCACTGAGCCACGGCTGTGCACATAAACACAACATCCACCTTTGGCCTTGAAATGAGTATAGAGAAATTAGGAAGATGCAGAGAAAGGTTTGCTATCACTTTCCTCAGAAAACTGAGTCTCATTTAAGAAAACAAGGTGAGGTTCAGAGAAGGAGAGGTGGTGCTCAACAGAAAGTTAGAGGAAAGGCCGCGAATGTTGCAGAAAGGAAGAAGTGAGTTAGACCGTGGTTCCAGCAACTCGTTGAGTCATCACCGAGAAAGGGGCGGATGGTGAGGGCATTTATGGTCCCCTTTGGGGACTCCGAGGGTTGGTTAAACGACGCCATTTTATGAATTTTGAGTAGGAAATGTAGTGTATGATATGCTTGTAGTTTGGTGATGATAGTAAGAGAAACTTGTATTGGAGAGTATGCTGGCCTACTCTCTGTGTTACTGGAACACAGAAAAATTATAGCAAAGGGGGATGGTCAGGAACTAGTCCCGAGGGCTGGTGAAACGGGCGCTCCAGCTCTCCCTGGCATCAGTTTTCCATTCATCTTAGGAGTACTACCCTGCTCGACTGGTGCTACGGTCTACTTCCTAGATGTCTCTCCCTAGACCGAATAAAATTTTTGATGGTAGAATTTTAAAACAGAGGTTTAATGGAAACTACATCAGTCACATTCATTACCAGAGATCTCCCAGTAAGTCGAAGAAAATCATCCAGCGATGGCAAAAATAGATGATGCACGATGTCATGACATCGAATGTTGAAGTGAGCGAGTTTCAATCCCCTTCACTATAATGGATCTCATCTTCAGTTCACTACAGTCATTTCATGGAAGCAGTACTAAAAACAATAGGACGTAACATGATCTGACAGCTCTGTTTCAGTACAGCAGTCAAGCTAAGCCTCACATGTAAGGGAAATGAAGTAAAAAAAAAATCCATGAAAAGCTCAGGAGATAAAGGCAACAAAATGTGATAGTGCGCCAACTTATTTGAAGCCAGTATCCAGCTCGGGTAATTTTCCTGGTATGCCGATAGGTTAATGAAAGGATCAGTTACCATTCAGTACGGAAGTGAGACATTTGAAACGAGGCGTCAGGGCAGGTGATGCAGGTCAGACAAGAATTAGGTCTCAGGGAAAAAAAAAAAAAAAAGTGCTTCCATTAACACCATCCGCATCAGGACCCGTTTTTATTTTAGTGTTGCCAACATAAAGCTGATCTACTGAGCTTACGGGAGACCCTTTGTTCGAAGGTGTTAGAGGCAATCCAGATTAAACTCCTCAGGGCAATGAAAGTTATCACTTATATTTTCACTACTGCCATGTCATTTTATTCACAATAGAAAGGACCTCTCACAGGGACTGAAGTAAAGGCAGGATGGTGACGGTGTGCGATATTTATTTATCCCTCTGTCTATTTATGTCTATCTATCTATCTGTCTATCTGTCTGTGTCTGTCTGTTTGTCTGTCTGTCTATTTAACTGTCTCTTTACCCATCTATCTAGAGAGGCACATAAAAATAAACAGACTAAACAATAACTGTACACTCCCGTCCCCAGAAAAAGAAACAAGCACACACACATATATATATATATACACATCCACATTAACATCTCTCTTTTTGTGACGAAATCTCTATACGGTGGACGTAACTGCACGTCCCCAAATATCATATCCTATAAGATGTGCTATTCGGAGCTAAACGGTCGGAAACCCAAGCGCTTGTTTGGCAAGAAATGGAATACAATCGAGCGAAAAGCAAAAACAGATTTCTTTAAAACTATTTCATCCATGCTCAAGAGAGAGAGAGAGAGAGAGAGAGAGAGAGAGAGAGTTCACAAACAAAAGAAGCAAAATTAATATCGTTGGTATTTTCCCATATTATATACTCGCTCGATTACGCTCTACGGTTCATAAGAAAAAAATCGAAAAAGGAAGAAAGAAGACATCAAAATCACAAGTCCAGTATACATTTCGGTGATCTGGTCAGAGGTTCATAAACTGAATTGTACGCATACAAGTAAAAAGTTGCTATATGAGAAAAAGAAAAAGTGCAGTTATTTATTTTTTGGGAGGGGATTTGTTTCTTTCTTCTTTTTTTTCTTTCCCCCTCAAAGTATTGGCCATTGGTGGGCAAACTCGTTACCTAGTGAAACTTTGTGCCCTTGGATATAATTCTTCTTGATTAGATAGGCTGGAGGCAGGAACAAGGGAAAGGGAGGGAAAGGGAAAAGGAAGATGATGAAAGAGAAGGAGGAGAAGAGGGATGGGGGAAAGACGAGGGGATATGAAGAGGAGGGGAGAAGAAAAGTGGAGAAGAAAAAAGGAGGAGGGACGAAGGGAGGGAGGGATGAGGAGGAGAAACTGAGTACAAAGGACAGTAAACAACCACAAGCCTAATGGTACATTCTGGTCTGTTTGTTATATAGAAGACTATGACCATGACATTTAATTCTATTGGATGAAAATAAGCATAGCATAGCAAAAGCAAGTGTCAAAAAAAAAAAAAAAAGGACGGGGGAGGGGCAGCTTTTTGGCTATGGAATTAGATTTTACTTATTATGGCTAAAGTCGCCAGTTCTTAGAAAATGAGAAATTTATAATCTTTCTCTTCAAACAGTACTCACCAAGGAATAATAATAAAAAGGAGGAGGGGGGGCAGCTTTTTGGCTATGGAATTAGGTGTTAATTATTCTGACTTAACCCGCCCCGTCCCGACGACGTATGGGTACGTCACCACGATTTGCATTTGCCAGTCCCGGCGACGTACCAGTACGTCGTGCAATTGCAAGGTACCTAATTTGCACAATTTTCAATTTTCGCACGTGATTTTTCGTATGTATACACGGGACACCTTCCTCTATTCCTGTACAAGATACCAAGCAGGGACAATGCCTTACACTGCATAACCTCCCCCCTCCCCCCCTCATGCCATTGTCTTGGCAAAGGACCTGTTACCAGTGACCTGGCTAGTAAAGTTATTCAGGGCCAGAGTGATTCCCCAATCGATGACAATGTGGAGGACAATGTTTACATAGCATTAGAAGAAGAAACAGCCAGAAATAATGATCAGGTAGTGTGGCAAAAATAGGTCAGGTATGGTGATTAGTTAGTGAGTGAAACAATGCTTATAATGCCTTTATTACTGCTTGAAAACCAATATACTGTCATACTACATATACATTCGTACCAAGTAAATAAATAAATACCGTTTATGAGTGGATAAAATAGTTACCCTCCCATAGAACTCGTTTTCTTTGGTGCCAGCATGTTAGAAAACCCACTCAGGTAAGGAGGAACTCCTACCTGGATTGGGCACTTTAAACCTCAGGTGAGTGATTTCTCTATGAATTTTCGATGTTTCTCACCAAAAGCGAAGGTTTTAGCCAAAAAAAAAAAAATCGAAAATACCTCGGGACTGGGGGATGTCGGAGGTGCGGAAAACCTCGGGACGTGACGGGTTAAGTCGCCAGTTCTTAGAAAACGAGAAATTTATAATCCTTCTCTTCAAACGGTACTCACCAAGGAATAATTACTCACGGATGCTGAATTAGTAGTCCTAAGTACTGTCGGCGTCGAGGGGAAGTACCTACCCTTGACAATTAATAATTCGCCCTGGAACCCAGTAATACTGAACCAGGCTCTTGCTTCTGCCTCTCGTAGTTTGCACAAACGGTTTTAGTATGAATTAATATGAAAGTACGGGTTTAACTACGGTTTTAATCATATTAAGGAAAGTTTGTGCAAGCTTGGAGCAAAGTAAATTAAGTATGAACAATTTGGAAAAGTGAAACATGATTTTACATTCAACTGAGCTAAAAAAAAAAAGGTGTAAATTTATTAAATACAAGAAACGAATAAGTGGTGGCGACCATCATCCACTCACACGATGTAGTGCTGCCTACTGCTTCTTTAACCTTTATCAGTCTGTTTCTGTGCCCGCCCTCCTCTCTTCCTATTTCTCCCATCTTTCCTGTCACTTCTTATTGCTTTTCTTTCCTTTACAGGTGGCTTTACATTGGGTGACAAGACGGGAAACAATTTACAACGCTGGGTGGTAACCATATAACCAAACCATACGTGCTCCCTATGTGTCAACAAGTGGGTTGGTGGAGGGTTAGTGCCCCTCCCTGTAAAACAAATAACTCAAAGTCAAATGGCCATCCCTTACGGAATTATGGCGTCTGGCAATAGTTAGATAGTTATGCTTACATTACCAGAGAACATAAAGCAAGTAGATTCATCCACTCACACACTAAAGCTACCTAACACCCTTAAATCTAGAAAACAGAATAAAAATAAATGGAGAGATGTGGAGTCCCAGAACTGCGAGGAGACTGAGTGATCCCTTGCTGGGCTAAGACACGACCAAGGCCCTAGGGATGGCATTCGCTGATCACTGCTGGAGTCGCACTGTCCTTAACCAATTTTGACGATGGGGTCACAGAACTGTGAGAAGACTAGGTGATCAGCTGCTCAAGACACCAGCTATGGCCTTCGCTTATCACTGCTGGGATCATACAGCCCTGGAATGATGTCCGTCTCTCGGGCCTCCTGGTTTTACACAGCTGTGTTCACACGTAAAGCAGCAGCAGATGGAACTTCCTCTTCCGGTGGTTACAGGGGTGAGGTGAATGGTATATACTGTTAAGAAGCGAGATTTGTCAGTTAGGTAGTCGAGATCCTTCTCGACGTTTCTCGCACTGTAAGATCCGGTATGAGTCAGAGTTGCCAGTATGCCTGCTGTTTTTGAATGTAGTTGTTTCACAAGATGTACAGTAATTTTTGTGCTCTTTTTCTTTATAATGTTTATGTGACTGTTAAATTATGCAATTTAATTTTAGTCAGTATGCTAAAATATTTACAGTGTTACGTAATGTAGGAAAGCTTTGGCATGTTTTGGTTGCCTCCGAATTGACAACTGTTGTTCTCATAGAATGTAGAGATGTCTAGTAAAATGCAAGCATACATAAAGATGAGGAGAGGCTAGGGCAGGTTTAGTCAGGTTTCAGGTCAGTTTGAGTGAAGTGCTGTTGGTTTTGGTTCAGTTTGAGTGCAGTGCAGTGCTGTTGGTGAAGTTTGTGAAATGTTGCTGGCAAGCATTGTGATTACTGACAGTGAAGATTATTTTCGGTACTTGTGAAAACAGTGAAGTGCCTAATGAAGTTTGTGTATCATCAGACCTTGTAATAACTGTGAAGTGTTGTCAAGCATTAAGTGTAACTGCAATTAGTAAAGTATGTATAGCTCCAATGCTTTTGGGAATAGTGAAGTTGGAAAGCATTAAGTGGAATTACAGTACTTGGAAAATAAAGATAGTGAACTTCAAGGAGCCAGAATTTATTTTCGCCTCAGCTGACCTTGTGTACTGTACACCTAAAGGCTGACCATAGGAAGAACAACTGACTGGGCAATGTCCTTCCTGTACTGAACTACTGTTGTTGGGCCCTATGGCAGTGTGGGGTGCGGATGTAACACTGGTGTCAGGAGTGGGATAACGTCAGTGCTGTAGTGAGAATAACCTTCGACATGGAAGCAGAAGGTGTGAAAACAAGGTCTCGAGCTGGGCAGGAGGATGAAATTTCCCTGGCGACAATCGTGAAGAACTTGAAGAACTAGTACAGGCACGAAGTGAACTACTGAAGGCAAATAGGGAAATAAGAAAGGTACAACATGAGGAACAAAAGGAACAATATGAATAACCGCAAGAGGCATTACAGGAGCAACAGAGGGAAGTACAACTGAGGGTGCAAGGACAGCCAGATGCATTCATGGCTGAAATCAAGGAAAAACAGCAACAGCTTAAGGAGGAAGTAGATGCCAAGCTAGAGCAGCAGAAGTGTGAGGTAAGCAATAATGTGACAGAGTGTAAACAGCATGTAGACGAACAGCTGAAGACAATTAGTGAGGAAATAGTGACGGAGTGCAAACAGCACGTGGACAACCAGCTGAAGATAAGTGAGGGAATAGTGATGGAGTGCAGACAGCATGTAGATAGCCAGTTGAAGCATGTATTCGACCATGAGAAGATAATTAGTGAGAATATGGAGGCTGTAGAGAAATATTGCACTGCTGAGCCTCAGATTAGTGTACAGAGACCATATGAAGGGAGTGAACAGTATATGGTGAATCTTGACGGATCCCAAACATCTAGGTAGCATTACAGGGATGAATAATCAGAATGCAGAAGTTTTAATTCCTGGCCTTATTAATGATGCCCCAGTTTTTAGGCCCCAAACCAGTGAAGTGCATGGCTATAATGTGGGTCCAATTAAAAAGAAACCTCAGGAATTTGATGGCAGAGTATCTTGGGAAGCTTACCGTGCACAGTTTGAGTTACATGCGGATCAGAATGGTTGGCATGATAAGAAGAGGGCTGCAGAAGACCCACCACTGAAGAAATGCAGGAGAACCTTGATGAATAGTGTGTGAGAAGACAGAAGAACAGACAGCAAGGAGTGTAGTAGTAATGGGAATCATAGGAAGAAATGCTGCTGTACTGTAGTAACGGGGCCGGCATCAGATGATAAGGACCTGGGGAGGATGCAGATGGAGCATGCAGATTTGCAACCAGTACTAGAGTGGCTGCAGCAGAGTACAGTGTGACCATCTTGGGAAGAAGTTTCCAGGTTAAGCCCTGTAACCAAGAGCTACTGGAGTCAGTGGGACCTTCTCTGCTTGAACAACGGACTACTGGAGCGTTCAGTTGGAGACACCCAATGGCCTCAGCAAGTATTGGCAATTTGTGATTCCTAAGAAGATGAGGTCCAAGATCTTGGGTGAGTCCCATAACTAGATCACCAGTGGGCATGTAGGAGTGAAGAAAACTTTAAGCCGGCTGTGACAGAGGTTCTACTGGATTGGCATGCATCAGGATGTTGAAGAGTGGTGTCGGGCCTGTGATGTGTGCTGTGCCAAGACGGGACCCAAGAAATGTGGTTGTGCCCCTCTCCAGCTGTACCAAGTGGGTGCACCAATGGAAAGAGTCGCAGTGGACAATGCTGGATCTTTGCCACTCACTGAAATAGGAAACTGGTATATATGTGTCACCAAGGACTACTTCACAAAGTGGCCAGAAGCCTATGCTATCCCTGATCAAGAGGCTGCAACTGTTCCTCAGGTGTTGGTTGATCAGTTTTTCTGCCATTTTGGGATGCCACAAGAACTACATTCAGACCAGGGTAGAAACTTCGAGTCTGTTGTGTTCCATGAGTGTTGCAAGTTATTAGGGATCAAGAAGACCAGGACGACACCCCTAAGGCCACAGTCAGATGGGATGGTGGAGAAATTCAACTGGACCCTTGGACAAGAACTGGCCAACTGCGGTGTAGAGGGACAAACAGAATGGGACCAGAAGTTACTTGCATTTCTGATGGCATATCGGTCTGCATACCATGAGTCTGTTGGCTACACACCTGCAAAACTGATGTTGGGCCATGAGTTACGCTTACCTGTTGACTGGTTAATGGGAAGACCACCTGGGGAAGAGCTGCCTACAAACACCTCCAGCTATGCCAAGTTTCTTCAGGAAAGGCTGGCTGAGGTACATCATCAAATGTGAGGAGCCCTCAAGTTTTCGGGAGAAGTGATGAAGTGCAAGTATGATGCCAAGGCAAGTGAGGTGAGCTTCAAGGATGGTGACCAAGTTTGTTATGCAATCCTCAGTGAAAGAAAGAACGGTCACCGAACCTGCAAAGCCCATGGCACGGGCCTTACATTGTGTTCGACCACCTATCAGACATAATGTATTGGATTCGGGGAGGCAGGAAATTACGCCCAAAGGTGGTACACGTGAACCGTCTGTGGCAGTACCATGGGCCAGAACATTACAGCTGGGACGTCTCCAAGGAATTGTGTTCAACCGCAGCCGAGGATGATGAGGAAGACCAAGGAGCTGAAGTGCAAGAGGATGGTAACAGTTCCCCAAGAGAGGAAGCAAATCAAGAAGAGGACCAAGACCTTCCGGGAAGAGTGGACTGTGTGGAGGAGCAAGGACATCATCAGAAGCAGAATAGAAGAAGACCTGATAAGTTGAAGGATTATTTTGTGAATAGTTAGATGTTTCATTAGGATTAAGGTTTATGTTTGTATATACTCTGTAGCTTTGTCGTGACGACAAAGAGCTAGGGAAGGGGTAATGTTAAGAAGCGAAATGTAGCCAAGATCTTTGTCGACGTTACGGTACGAGTCAGAGTTGCCAGTTTGCCTGCTGTTTGTGAGCGTAGTTGTTTCTTAAGTTGTACAGTAATTTTTGTGCTCTTTCTCTTTATAATGTTAATGTTATTGTTTGTTAAATTATGCAGTTTAAGTCAGTATGCTAAATAATTTACAGTGTTATGTGATGTAGGAAAGCTTTGGCATGTGTTGGTTGTCTCTGAATTGGCAACAGTTATTCTCGTAGAATGCAGACGTTTCTAGCAAAATGCAAGCTTATATAAAGATGGGGAGAGGCTAGGGCATTCAGTCGGGTTTCAGGTCAGTTTGAGTGAAGTGCTGTCGGTGGTACTACTACTCTGCGGCCAGGTTGTGTTAGGAAGAATACTGCCACCGTATTCCCTGCGTGTCGTAAAAGGCGACTAAAAGGGGCGGGGTGAGGGGACTAGGGACCCCCTCCTCTGTTTTTTAGTTCCTAAAAAGAGACAGGCCAGAGAAAGGGATGGGGGATGGAGTTATCCCCGTACCCTGAAGATTGGGTCTATGAATGTGCGTGGATGTAGTACAATTGAGGCTAAAAGGGAGGAGATTGGAAGAATGTTTTTGAGAAGAAAGTTGGATGTGTTAGCTTTGAGTGAAACGAAGATGAAAGGGAAGGGGGAATCTATGTTTGGAAGTGTTAATGGAAGATTGTCAGGTGTTGATAGAGGAAGGGCAAGAGAAGGTGTGGCCTTGTTAGTGAGTCCGGAAGTACAGCAGTGTGTGATTGAATGGAAGGAGGTGTCATCGAGACTGATGTGGGTGAAAGCGAAATTTGAACGTGAGTTGTGGGTGTTTGTGAGTGCATATGGGCCTGGTAGTGAAAGGGATGAACAAGAGAGGGAGTCTTTCTGGAATGATGTTGATGAGTGTCTGCAGAGTTTTGGAGCGAATGTGAATGTGGTAATGATGGGAGATCTGAATGCTAGAGTGGGAAATGTAGCAGTTGAAGGCGAAGTTGGTATGCATGGTGTGCCTGGAAGAAATGAAAATGGGGAACGAATGATAGCGATGTGTGTTGAGCGAGAGATGGTGATTGGGAATACGCTGTTTGAGAAGAAAGATATTTATAAGTATACATGGGTGAGAAAGGAGGGTGGAAGGGTTGTTGATAGAGCCTTGATGGACTATGTGGTTGTGTCTAGGAATGTAATAGGAAGATTGTTGGATGTGAGAGTTCTGAGAGGGGAGGGTGGAGGTATGTCTGACCACTACCTGGTGGAGGGAAAGTTAAGAGTAGGTAAGAGATGGGTGAGAGCTAGGAGGGTTAGGTGTGGCAGGGAGGTTTTGAAAGTGAGTGAGTTGGATAAAAGAGAGAAAAAGATAGAGTATCAGGAGAAATTGAAAGGTGAGTGGAACGCAGTGAAAGATCGGGAAAATGGCAGTGTGGAGGAGGAATGGCAGTTGTTTAAGAGTGCTGTGGTGGGGCATGCAGAAGAGGTGTGTGGTGTGAGACGTGTGGGTGGTGGTGTAAGAAAAGGAAGTGAATGGTGGTGCGAGGAAGTAAGTATGGCTGTGGCTGAGAAGAGACGGGCATATGAAGTGTGGCTGCAGAGGAAGGATGAGATGTCATATGAAAGGTATAAGGAAAAGAGGAATAGAGCGAGAAGGGCTGTGCGTGATGCTAAAGTGGCAGCAGATGAGAGGTGGGGTAGGCGGCTGACAGAGAATTTTCAACAGAATAAGAAAATGTTTTGGAAGGAGGTGAAAAGGGTGCGAAAGGGAGTCTGGGAAGGAAGAACGAGTAAAAGCAGAGGATGGAAGGATGTTAATTGAGATGGATGCAGTAAGGAAGAGATGGGCAGAGTATTTTGAAAGATTGTTAAATGTAGAGGAGGAAAGGGTGGCTGGGATTGTGGCGGATGGAAGGGTGCAAGGAATAAATGTGTTGGGAGAGTTGAATGATTCTTTGATCACGAAGGAAGAAGTGGAGAAGGCAGTAAAGGATATGAAAACAGGGAAAGCTGCAGGTATGGATGGGTGTGCTGTGGAATGTCTGAAGGGTGATGGAGTGACTATTGTTGACTGGTTAGTAAGATTGTTGAATGTGTGCTTTGGGAAAGGTATGGTGCCAATTGACTGGGCAAGTGCTTGTGTGGTCCCGTTGTATAAAGGCAAGGGTGATAAGTATGAATGTACTAGCTTTAGGGGTATAAGTCTGTTGAGTGTTGTAGGTAAAGTGTATGGTAGAGTGTTAATTATGAGAGTTAGAGAGGGTACAGAGGGAGTGATTAGTGATGAGCAGTGTGGCTTTAGGAGAGGGAGGGGATGCGTTGATCAGGTGTTTGCTGTGAGACAAGTGTGTGAAAAGTATTTAGCGAAAGGCAAGGATGTGTTTTGGGCATTTATGGATTTAGAGAAAGCGTATGGTAGAATTGATAGGGAGGCTTTGTGGACTGTTTTAAGATTGTATGGACTTGATGGTAGGTTACTAAAAGGGGTGAAAAGTTTTTATGTAAATAGTAGAGCGTGTGTAAGAGTGGGAAATGCTGTGAGTGATTGGTTTCCCGTGAGAGTGGGGCTGCGACAGGGATGTGTGATGTCGCCTTGGTTGTTTAATATTTACATGGATGGTGTTGTAAGGGAGGTGAATGCAAGAGTTTTAGGTGGAGGTCTGAGTCTGGTAAATGTTGATGGAGGAGAGTGGAATCTGAAGCAGCTGCTGTTTGCAGATGATACTGCACTGGTGACTGATTCAGAGGAGAGATTGAGACAGTTGGTAGAGGAGTTTGGAAGGGTGTGTGAAAGGAGGAACTTGAAAGTAAATGAGAATAAGAGTAAAGTGATGAAGTGTACGAGGTTGATAGATGGTAGGGGGATGAATATAGTTTTGAATGGTGAGTTGCTTGAGGAGGTAGATTGTTTTAAACATCTAGGGTCACATGTTGCTGTGGATGGAAGAATAGATGCAGAAGTGAAGTTTAGAATAAATGAAGTAGGAAAGGTGCTGGGAGGAATGAAAAAAGTGTTTAAATGTCGTTCGCTTAGAATGGATGTAAAGAGAAGGCTGTATGAGGGTGTTATGGTACCGACAGCATTATATGGGGCTGAAACATGGAATGTGGGTGTAGCAGAGAGGAAAAGTTTGAATGTAATGGAGATGAGATGTCTGAGGAGTATGTGTGGAGTGACGTGTATGGATCGAGTGCGAAATGATGAAGTGCGAAGGAGAACTGGAGTTGTTCGGGAGATGGCTGGTAGAGTTCAGCAGAGGGTGTTGCAATGGTTGGGGCATATGGAGAGAATGGATAATGAACGATTGGTGAAAAAGATAACTAGATCTGATGTGAGAGGTGTAAGGCTGAGAGGGAGACCACGAATGGGATGGATGGACAGTGTGAAGAGAGCGCTGGATGCGAGAGGGATGTCTGTTGAGCAAGGAAGAGTGGCTGTGCGTGACAGAAATAAATGGAGAGAAATTGTGAATGAATAAGTGATGACGCAGCCCTGAGGGGATATTCTCCCGCATTTGGTCTGATCAGCTAGTCAGGCCAGGTGCGGGTAAGGGGATGGGTCTGTTATGATGTGGCAGGGGTAAACCAGTTCTGCTGTCGGGCCCTGCTGCGGATGTCACTGATTGCATTGCGCAGTTGACCCATGTGCGGTGTGATGCGGTGAGGATCTGTCCGTTCTCCCCTTTGGGGCTAAGATGCGAATGAATGTGTTTGAATGGATGAGTAAATGGAGAGTGAGTCGTCCTGTCTCGGCTACCTCCTTTTCCTTGGGGGAAGCTGCCTAGGTATATAGATAGATAGATAAGTGTAGTGCAGTGCTGTTGGTGAAGGTTGTGAAGTGTTGCTGGCATGCATTAAGTGTAATTACTGACAATGAAAATTATTTTCGGTACTTGTGAAAACAGTGAAGTGTTTAATGAAGTTTGTATATCATCAGAACTAGTAATAACTGTGAATTGTTGTTAATCATTAAGTGTAACCGCAATTAGTAGTGTGTATAGCTCTAGTGCTTTGGAGAATAGTTAGTGAAGTTGGAAAGCATTAAGTGGAATTACTTGGAAAATACAGTGAACTTTAAGGGGCCAGAGTTTATTTTCGCCTCAGCTGATCTTGTGTACTGTACACCTAAAGTTGACCATAGGAAGAACAATTCACAGGGCAACGTCCTTCGTGTACTGAACTACTGCTGTTGGAGCCTGTGGCAATGTGGGGACGAGGACATAACAATACATAGGGGAGAAGGTGGTAATATGGACCACTTCTTTGTTTCAGGCTAACACACCAATTTTAAAGGCAAAAACTGCATCAATAACTGTCAGAAGTATTGACAAATTTTATCCTTATAACGCATTCAGAGTTATGAGAAAAATTAAACCATTCAAATGCCACAACTTTTTATTCAAGCACATCCAAAAGAGTGAGTCTTGGAAAATGGGGTGGTTATATGAAACTAGTGGGGTGGTAATATGAAATAATTTTGAAAATAACAAAATAATATTTCTTTTTGTGAATAGATAAATAATAGTTTTACAGTGAAAATGTATGTTTAAGAACAGAAGTCACAAATGAAAATATCGTTTTCACACCTACTACACAAGACATGAGCCGATCCCTGGCACACTACACATTGAACCCGTAGTACTCCTGATTTGGACTTCGTGAATTTTTCTGAACAAAAAAGAGAGTCTGCATCACCTCTTCCAGGATTTGCTTCTCCCACAATTTCTTCTAGCGAGTTTGAACTTCCAGAAGACAGACTAATTCTCTCTTCTTCTTCAATAGAACTTTCATCCTTATCTCTGTCTTTTTGAAAAAAAAAAAAAAAGTTTATTTTACTTTTCGCACTCTTTCCTCCACCTTCTTGTTTCTTTTCTGTGTAGGCCTGTTTGACAGATACTTTCAGGAAAAAAAAAAAACGATGGTATTATGGAACAAGGTAAAAGAAATGGTGGTAATATGGAACACGCTGTTCCATAATGCCACCCAACACCATTTTTAAAATGAATTAGCATAAATTCTGGGCTATTTTTCTTTTTTTCAGAAAACTAACTATGCCAGTTTAACTGGGGATCTTTGACTAATCAACACACTATATATCAATTTATATAGGATAACAAGGTTTTAATCTTACCCCCCCCAAAAAAAAAAAAGATTCACTGAGTGAAAAGTAAACAGTATCCTCTCAGAGCGCCTCACCTCGAGTGAGTGATTCCAGAACACTCTGGTGGCCTGTGGGGGAACTAATAGATATGTTTAATTCAGTTACCAATGGATGGCAGCACTTTGCAGCTGAGATAAGGCCTATTTCATATTCCCACCCTCTCCCATACCAGTTTCACAAAATGATGCACTAATGTCAGTGCATACAAACAGCTACTCCTGAAACATTGATAAATGTCTTGAAAATTTATTCCAACCGGAGTGCTGACGCGGTGTAGTTACAGTAGAACTGAGTGAAGTTCACTGGAATTTCTACTAACATTCATAAACTCCCATAAAAATACAGTGTCGCAAATTCCCATATTAATACACTCGCAAATGCGTGTCATTATATCCTATGAAAATGAAAAATTTAACAAATTTAACGAAAGAATATATATATATATATATATATATATATATATAAACTCTGTCACACAATTCACACTGTGGTGTGTGAACTATCTTGCTACAAGGGAAAATCACTGTCATCAATAAGTGTAAAAATCTTATATTTACATTCATGACTGCAAGCTTGAGGGAAAAAACTCCGTGACGACAGTGAAAAATCCTGTACTCAGGTGAAGTTGAGCGAAAGTTTCCTACATTTATTTTTATACATCTAACTGTTATGTAGTGTGGCGTGTGAAATACATGTTGAAAGTGTGACAGTTATGGTGTAACTGTACCTATGTGTAAAACCGTATGGCATAAAACAGCAGCAATATGTTGTCAATGAGGGTGAAGAGAAGTCAGCAGCACTCAAGCGGCAACGATGAATGTGAGGAAGATCAACGGCAGCACTGTTACTCCTGCAAACGGTCTCCGAAAAATTATTCTAAGGTGGAGCAACAATAATGTTAGTGTGACAGTTAAAATTTGTATTAAATTACAATTATCTTCTCCCTAGCATTCAACACATACTATGAAAGGTACGCTCTGTCTGAGAAATTCGGGTGGCAGCCAGAGCACACATGCGAGGTCGCTATTAAATTTTTATTTGGTAGACTATTAACCAGGAAACATGAGGTACTTCTTGGGTTGATAGACTGCTCAGAACGAATTGCTAGTTGTTCCCTGGTTAAATCCTATAACAAATAGTGTACTTAAAGTTCTACCCTTATAACTAGTATGGATAGAGCTGGAAAATCTCTATGCAAACTCGGGCAGGTCACATTTTAACACCCAGTGCGGATGTGAACACTCATATCGATAAACTAGCCTAGTGAAAACACCACAAGGTAATACAGCCACAGCCTCGGAATACCTCTGTGAGGTTCTCGAACTTCCCCATTAGCCTAGTATATATGAATATACAGATCCAGGATGAAACGTGTTCTGCGAAACCACTGTACAAGTTCCTGTTTGGGTTAAGCACTGCCCAACAGGCGAGACATCAGGTCTGTGCTCACATTGTCACTGCCCTTAATATGCCTGATAACGAGGTTTAATTGCTGCAGGTACAATGCCCATCGAGTTAATCTTGTGTTAGCAGTCTTAGTGGTAATGAGATTAGTAAGCAGCACATGATCTGTTTCCAAAATGTACTGTGTTCCACACAAACAGTAACAGTATTTCTTGATGACAGCTACAACTGCCAAAAGTTCAACTGTACTGTAATTCCTCTCGGTGGGTTTTAGTTTGCAGCTATGATACACCACTGGGTATATTCCATCTTTGTATTCTTGTATTAATATGTCACCTACACCATCTTGTGAAGCATCAGTGTTCTGAATGAAAGGTTTACTAGAATCAGGCAGCTGCAAGCTAGGTTCTTTACACAGCTTATTCTTAAGAGTAGCAAAGGACTTTTCCAGCACTTCTCCCCATTCAGTGCTATTTGGAATATATATATATATATATATATATATATATATATATATATATATATATATATATATATATATATATATATATATATATATACAGAGAGAGAGAGAGAGAGAGAGAGAGAGAGAGAGTCTCGTACAATGACTGGGCAATGAGAGCAAAGTTAGGACTAAAGCTTCTGTAATACCCCTCCAAACCAAGGATTGCCCTAACCTGCTTCTTGTTCATGGGGCTTGGGGCTTCCTCAACCCTCCTGATCTTGTCACCTGAACACCTGCCGCGATTATTTCCAAATATGTGTCCTAAATTTTCCACCTCATTGTATGCAACTTTACACCTAATGGGCTTGACAGTCATATTAAAACTCTGGCGTCTACTGAAAATAACTTTCAAGAGTCTGAGGTGTTCCTCTAACGTGGCCGAATGAATGAGAACATCGTCAATGAACAGTTTTACTCCAACGATATCATGGAGCACTTGTCTCATGGCTTGACTGAATGCCACTGGAGAGTTGGCAAGGTCACAGTGGGAGGACTTTATACCGATACAACCTTCTAGGAGTAGCAAAGGCAGTAAACTGACGACAGCCAGGATGATGGGGTATTTAGAAAAAGTCCCTTTGCCAAGTAAAGTTTAGTGAAGTATCGTGACTCAACCAGGTTAGAGAAAATGGCAATATGGTCACTTACTGGTTCTGCATCAGCCTCAGCGACTGCATTAAGTCTTCCACAGTCACTGCAAATCCTGATTCTGCCATCGTTCTTATGAATACTATGGCTGGACTGCAGTAAGGAGATGAAAACTTTTCAGTAATGCCTGCAGTCTTCATGTCAGCAATTTCCTTATCTACTGTGTCGAGTAGTTGCATGGGAATCGGATGTGGCTTGACTTCTATGGAAGAATTACTGGTCAGCTCAGTCTTGTGACACTCAGCCCTTGCGATTCTAGGTTGGTCAGAGAAGACATCGGCGTAACGACAAAGCAGGGACCTTATGGCATTCTGGGCTCCCACTGTCAAGTCAGTATTCACTAAAGCATCATCAACAGCCTCTTCCTGACAGGACTGAACAGTTACAATATGGGCTCGCCATCCTACACATCAGCTGGGATCACTGCAGCTGCTCCAGTTTCTTCAGAAAGTTGGTCACTGTCATCGACCATCTGCACATCAATCTCCTGAAGGAACCTTTTACGAGGATTCCCCTTCTGAATTGTATAGTTGAGGTCTGAAACGTGCTCTGCCACATCATATGGATCCTTCCACTGTGCCAACAACTGTTCTGGGAAGTAGGGAGTAACACTAAGCATTTGTCACTTTGACTGAACTTCTGAGGCTTTGCATTCTTATCATAATAAGCTTTCTGAACTTCATGCATCTTGATCAGTTCTTCCTTAGTTAACTTGCAGGTCGGCAAGAGGCGATCAGTTACATCAAGGACGCAACTATAAGTGGTCTTGACTTCAGGATTGCGTTCTTTATCGTCCCATACCTCATGAAGGACTTGAAGTGGCCCACAAACTGACCTTCCGTACAACAGTTCAAAAGATGAAAACTTCGAAGAATGCTGTGGGGCTTCTCAGTAGGCAAAAAGAAGAGAGGCAATGAACCGCGGCCATTCTTTGGGCTGTTTGGCAGCCATACATTTTAGCATCTTCATGTGAGTTTCATTAAATCTCTCTCACAACCCATTACACATGGGATAGTAGGGAGTAGTTCTCAAGCCTCAGATAGACAACTACCTGAATACTTCATTCATCACTGCAGAAATTAATTGCAAACCCCTGTTGCTTAAAACTTTCTTGGGGATACCTTTTCGGCAAAACACCTCAACTATAGCCTCTGCAACAGCGATGGCCTCTATATTCTTAAGGGCCATGGCCTCAGGCCACCATCTCAGCAGTTACTTCAACAAACAAGGGATGAGACCCTGGCAAACCTAATGTCTGACTTGGCTCGTATCTCTGACTGGGGTAAAAATAATCCTGTTGTTTTTAATGCATCAAAAACTCAGTTTTTACACCTATCAACCCGACACAATCTTCCACAGGAGTACCCACTAATGTTTAATAACATCCAGCTCAATCCTGTATCAACCTTGAACATGCTTGGGGTTTCATTCAATGAGACTTATCTTGGAAAGATCATATTGCATCTCTTGTAAAATCTGCTTTCAAGAGATTACGTGTGTTAAACCGACTCCGTACCTTCTTTATCCCTGCACGGTTGTTGACTTTATACACGGGTCTTATACGCCCCTGTGTAGAGTACAACTTTCATGTGTGGGGAGGCTCCCCACATACAGCTCTTCTCAAAAGGGTGGAGTCAAAGGCTTTTCATCTCATCAATTCTCCTTCTCTTAGTGGCTCCCTTCAGCCTATGTTTCTTTACCGCACTGTTGCATCTTTATCTCTTTTCTATCACTACTTCAATGGTCACTGCTCCTCTGAACTGTCTGCTTGCATCCCTCCACCCCTACGAAGAGCAGGTAGCACCAGCAAAAAACTGTCATCCCTTTTCTGTCCAACTCTCTAATGCAAAAGTTAACCATTACTCCCAGTCCTTTATTTATGCAACAGGTCATCTCTGGAACTGTCTCCCTCTATCTGTATTTCCTACTTTCTATGATCTCCAGTCTTTTAAATGCAGTGTGTCCAGACATCTCGAAATGAACAGATCTAGAATTTGGCTCTCTTTTGTATTGTTTTTTTTTTTTCTTGGAAGGAACGGTTTGTGGGCCCCTGGCCTTTGGTTCCTTCTTTCTTGCATAAAAAGAGTACTGAAATCAGTGATAGTGAGGATATGCTTTGATACATCTCTAGCCCTAGGAGTGATTGGCCCAACAATTGAACTGCTGTTCTCTCGGTTTAGAAATTACGGGCATAGGTTTCAGCTGTGTAAGATGGACACGTCCCTGATCAGTGGCATATTGACACACATCACAGGAACGCACAAGCCTATTTATTTTCTGTCCCATTCCTGGCCAGAAAAAGACAGCATAGTATGGTCAGAGGTCTTCTTTTGACCCATATGACCTCCCAGCACTGAAAAATGACCCAGTTCGAACAATGCTTGGCAATATTTTGCGGGAACGACAAACTGCAGCCAAACCTCGCCCTGGAGTGTTTGTGACTCACAGTACAGCTGTCCTCGTTTATGACGGAACCTAGTTTGACGTTTTTGTGAATGTTTAATCACATTACCCTCCAATTTCTTATGTACTACAGCAAGTGTCGGGTTGGACTGTTGTCCTTGGACAACATCTTGACTACAAATCAGGTCTTGCAGCGTTACGATGGTAAGTGGGATGACATGGTTTGGAGCCTTGACCATGACTCGTGTTACTGCAGCAGCCGACGTCTGAGTAGTGATGTCTGTGATGCAACTATTTTTGAAGCCACTAATGTTCCCTATAATAAGGTCAAACAGAGGTTCTGGCATGACAGCTGCTACTGCTGAACCTGTGTAAGAAGAAGGTGCTACCTGGATACATGCCTCAGGAAACAGTCTCACTGATGCATCAAAAAGCCTGACTTGGACCTGTCTACCTGTGTGCTCTGCAGGTTGAACTAGTCTTTGCCTGAAGGAGCAATCAGAGGAACCATTGTCTCTCAGGACATTTACAGAAACACCTCCCACAAACCCTGGCTGAAGAAAGAAGGCACTGTTAACTCTGGAAGGGTCTGAGGAGGTAACAGCTAGCCACTGATGAGACTACGAGACAAATGAAACAGTAAACGTGGTACCCTGAGAACTAGACACCTGAGGGGTTGTACTCACTATCTGAGGAGTTGAGGCATTGACCATTTGTGGAGGAGGGTTCACCATCTGAGGAGGACTGGCTATTTGAGGGGGAGGACCTGTGCTGCTAGGGGGAGGCACTGCTGCATTATTGTTGAGGAATGTAGGCAACATTTGCCTCCTTCCTTCAAAACACTGGGGCTGGTGTTGAAGGTGATTGTCCTGACAGTTGATAGTGTGGCTTATTATTTTTATTGTCACCTTTGCAGTGCTGCTGGTTAGGGTCCTTACTGTATTTCTTCCAGTCAGCTTGCTAAGTATTCTGCCATTGGCACTTATTCTGTGGTTTATTTGGACTTTGCCATTATTCTGGGAACGGCCTTGATGATATGATTCGCTCTGAGATGGCCTCCCAGTCTTGGCAGTATTCTTCATGTTCCAGGGCTGTTGTTGTTTACGAGTCTGGTACTCGTCTGCAGTAAAGAATGCATCAGCCTTCTCCACAATTTGGTTGGCATCCTTCATCTGCCAAATTTTTAACTGAGCAATGAGCTCACCAGGCCTCAATTTTTCTAACTGTGTATGCAGCATACGATCAGTTATCCCCTTTCGGGTGTTGGGAGTTTCATCGTCCTCCATCCGCTCATTTAAGTACACGGTAAAGTGATCAAGGAACTGGACGGCAGTCTCCTTTTCTCTAAGACACACCCTCAGGAACTGACTCCTGATGTCGTCTATAGTGAGAGCATATGCCTTGTTGAGCACGGCCTTCATCATCTCGTAAGTCAAATTGTTGCTCCGAATTCTGTGCAAAATCTCGAAAACTGGGCCCTAAAACAGGCTAAGAAACTGGAGTCGTTTGAGTGACTCATCCAGCTGGTTAAGCTGCGCCATGTCCTCAAAACAGGCTATGAACAGTTCGATTCACTCACCTTCTTTGTAAATAGGGAGCTTGAGATAGGGGGTTGCTAAGACATGCGCTGGAGAAACTTGGTTGGAGCTAGGGTCACCGAGACCTGATAGTGTTAAAGCCTGAGAGTCTAGCTTGAGTTTCAGTACTTCAAGCTCGTTCTTCTCACATGCCTCACATTCGGCACGTCTATACTCACGCTATTCACGTTCATATTCGTGCTGTTCACGCCCGTGTTCGCGCTGTTCAAGCTCATGTTAGTGCTTAATTCTACGCATCTCATGGGCATCACTCTCTTGCTGCAGGATATACTGTGTAATCTCCTGGGGATCAGTATGCCCCATACCTTTGGCTTCCAGTAAAAACAGGTTAGTAGCCATGGTGCTAACTCAGACTGAGATGGGGTGAAGTAAAGAAAAATACTGAAAAGAAAATCGGGAAGCCGCACTTCAAGAAAAAGTACCCGGCCAAAAATGATGTACAAACTGTGCTGTTTCAATCTAATGTTATTAATTCAAAATTAAGAAAATAGGCACAGGCTGGTGATGGCCAGTTTAATCTTGTAAACTAGTTAGCATGAAAAAAATTCCACAAACTAGCTAGCAAAAGACTTTCACAATAACTAATGAAGCATTAATAATACCTTGCTAAATAGTAACCACCAGTAAGCTAGTGCCTATAAACTTTAATTATTATAACAAATAACTAGATAGGAGTAGTGAGTCTGTTAGTATTTCAATAAAAACTTTTTAAAGCTAGGAGTTAGTATCTTGGCGAGACTGCCGCTTTGCAAATACAGAATTTTGGCAATGGAATCAGAGTTTAGATTTTCCTTTATGTTGCCAGTTCTCAGAAATCGAAAAATTTATAAACTTTATCTTCAAACAGCACTCAGCAAGGAATAATCACTCATGGATGCTGAATTAATGATTTGTCAGCCTTGGGAGAAAAAGCTGCCCCTGACAATAAATAATTTGCCCTGGAACTTTGTAGTATTAAACCAGGCTCTTGCTTTTGTCACTCCTAGCTTGCACGAGTATTTTTATTATGAATTAATATGAATGAACTTGCTTAACTATCAGTCGTGATTAATATAAAGGAAAGTTTGTGCAAACTAGGAGCAAAGTACATTAAGAAAGAACAATTTGGAAATGTGAAACACAATTTCACATTTAATTGAGCTCAAAAGAAAAGATAAATTTATTGATTACAACAAACGAATGCATACATTACATGAGAACTTAAAGCAAGTAGATTCGCCCACTCATGCACTCGAGCTACCTAACACTCTTAAATCTAGAAAAAAAGAAAGATGATACTGGTAAATGGAGAGATGCGGAGTTACAGAACTGCAAGGAGCATAGGTTATCCAGTGATGTGCCAAGACATGCCAGGACACAAGGGTTGGCATTTGCTGATTGTTGCTGAGGTTGCACTCTCCTGAACTGACGTCGAGGATGGGGTCAAAGAACTGCAAGAAGACTAGGGGATCTGCTGCTCAAGACACCAGCTATGGCATTCGCTGATCACTGCAGGGATCGCACTGCTCTGGACCAACATCCGTCTCCCGGGCCTGTTGAGGTCCACTGCAGGACCGGCCTATCCCTGCCGAAGCAGGGTCGATACAGCCAATGTATCTCTACTCAGTGGCTTAGGCTGTCGGTAGAGACTGTATGTAGGGTGAGAAGTGCTTTGTGAGTGTGATTGTAGTGTTGTAGCGGCTTTGGATGTGTATGTAGTCTGTGAACCAAGTGTAATCGGCCCGCCTTAAGCCGATTGGGTGCAAGAATACTAGTATGCGACACTGGTTCAACCACAGCACCCCTTATGTCCGCCAAAGTAGCAAGTGGCTCGGTGAACGATTCCCAAAGTTTTTACAATTCTGGCGGGAGGCGAACCCTCGTCCATCAGCGTGCGAAACGCACACTCTACCACTGTACCACAGAGGCTCCATATATATATATATATATATATATATATATATATATATATATATATATATATATATATATATCTATTTATATCTATATCTTTATATATATATATATATATATTTGTGTGTGTGTGTGTGTGTGTGTGTGTGGAGAGAGAGAGAGAGAGAGAGAGAGAGAGAGAGAGAGAGAGAGAGAGAGAGAGAGAGAGAGAGAGAGAGAGAGGTTTATTTATTTGGGCTCACAGGTTCACGTAGCTGTATTCATGGTACTGGTATTATAAAATTTAGTATCAGGAATTTTCACAAACTTTCTCTCTCTCTCTCTGCAGCTACAGTCTCTACCTCTTTCACTCATTTGCACACATTCCTCTCCACAGTCCGACAGCCATTCAGAAAATAATTAGTTCACTTTTCACTGTGGCTTTATCTAATTTCCGTTCAATCTGACGTTCATTCACAGCAGAACAAGTAATCCTTGATACTTAAATGCATTTACAATCACAGTCAAACTGTCTCATTTAAAATGGAGCCTCTCTCTCTCTCTCTCTCTCTCTCTCTCTCTCTCTCTCTCTCTCTCTCTCTCTTTGTTTTAATACCCACGTGAGAGGTGTTATGTTTTACTCGACGTGTGTGTGTGTGTGTGTGTGTGTGTGTGTGTGTGTGTGTGTGTGTGTGTGTGTGTGTGTGTGTGTGTGTGCGTGTGTGTGTGTGTGAACTAAACTAAAAATGTGTTCATTCGATTTCTACCAAACTTAATAAAATGGTTAAGAGATAACCATTGGGGATTTTTTTTTTTTTTTTTAACAATTGGTCAAAGGTCAAAGTTTAACCTAAGAAAATCAGCTCAAGCGGTTTTTCTTCGATTTAGACCAAACATGGTGAAAAAGCTCTGGTTACGTCAAGAACGAGCTGGGTCATTTATGTGAACAATCAATACAAGTTCAGGGTCACACGGCATGGTCAAAGCTCGACCCGTATATCTGTGAGAGAACAAAATCTATGACTACCTTTAATCTGATCTGGACCAAGCTTGATAGATGGGTAAATGGTCAGCCATGGGGTTGTCCTCTTGAGAATAATAGGTCAAAGATCAACGTCATATGGGAAGTCAAAGTAAAGCTTCTTCTTATCTGACTGAGACCAGACATTGTAGAAAGGTTTATGTAAGGCTATAATAAAGGATTTATATTTTTATAATAAATACCTGCCAAAGTCACACGGAAAAGCCGATAGTCAAGTTCACATGGCAGGTCATCCAATAAAAACAATTTCGATCTCATATCGATCAATCTGTGTGGAAAGGTTCAGGGCAAAGCAAGGACGGTGTTCGATTTTTAGACACATCATCGAAGGTCAAGGTCACAGGACAAAGTCAGATATTCGGCCCTTACACTAATTGGTAGGCGCGCGGGTGTTGCATTATTTGAGTGCTCCAGTTTGTTAGTTTCTCCATCCCACCACATCCCACCTCTTACGGCTGTGTGGTCTGTGTATCTGCGCAACTCTCTCTCTCTCTCTCTCTCTCTCTCTCTCTCTCTCTCTCTCTCTCTCTCTCTCTCTCTCTCTCTCTCTCTCTCTCTCTCTCTCAGCTCAACGTCAGGCAGACTTTCTAATGTCTGTCTGGGCAAATTTGCTGCACTGTTTTCTTATTTCCTCGGTCTCTTTAAGTTTTCCTAATACCTGCTTGATGAATGAGGTGTCTGGGGTGCTTAAAACTCTCAGGCCGCCATGACTCGTTCTCAGCTTATTAAATTCACGTGGCGTGGGTTGGAATAGGATATTAGAATCGTCCTCGCCATGGGAGATTTAATGATACCAGTACTGGGATGCTCAGGTTGCTATGACTCACGTTGAGCTGAATGAAATCGCACGGCCGGAATTAGACCCAAGAATTGTTGGGACCATGTCAGCGTTAGAAATATACAAATACCACACATTGGAATAGCACATTGTAGTATGCCAAACACATCGATTAAGAACAGGTGCTAAGACAAAACCCACTAAACTGACTAGAACATGGCATGTATTGTTCTTTGTGAGGGGGTGGGCGGAACAAGGTCGTAATCACACGTGTGTGAGATTTCGTAACACCTCATTCTTAGCACTTAATTCTGCACATTGCATCTCAGTATCCTCCGGCCTATAACAGCCAGTGTCACTGAGGTACTTATTGAAGAATTTATTTGAAATTAGCCCTTTGCAATGCTCTTAGTGCCTCCAGGACAGTTGCAAGGGAATTTCTCCGTCTTTCGCGTGAACATCTTTAATCTGCTCACTTAAGCTAGATGTATAATTGCCTTGTCGTTGTTTTGAATGCTGAATTATGGCAAGAAAGTGCTATGGAAAGAAAGCAGGACAGTTGTGTTGTCTTATTTTGCCACTAAACAACAGGAAATAGGCTGTAAAAGATCGAAAGTCTCCGCCATGTTAAGGTGAACTCTGGAGCTGTCTTCCTCAGACTTTTCCCCCCTCTGCCTATAACCTTCAGTCCTAGGATTTCTTGATTACGTGGTGTTTATCTCCACTGAACAAAATAGTGTGGTGTTAGACTGAATAAAATAATCAAGCTTACAGCAGTAAGAGAGTTGAGATGTTTCGTGGGTCCAAACATATCCACATGATCATGGATTTTAAATGAGCTTTCCCCTTTACAACCCTATTTGGACGGGCCAGTCTTGCAGACTACTAACTTTTAGTTCTTTCTGTTTTCCGTAATAAATGCCACGGTACTGATTGTTGGGGAAGGAAGGAGGATGTCTCTGACTGTGAAGGATGGAAGAGGGATATCATTAACTGAGGGATAGGGGGAGGGCAGGTTTCTCTTAGTGTGGGAGAAAAACCTGGGACATCTCTGAGTATGGGGAAAGTGGAGGACGATGTCTCTGATACTCTCCTGGAAAAGGTGAGGGGGATGTGTCTGTTTTCGGGGAAAGGGAAGAGGGACGTCTCTATTAGGTAAAGTAGAGGGGGTGTCTGACTGTGAGGTAAGGGAGCAGACAGTGGGGAGTGTATCTCGCTGTGGGGTTGGGGAGAGGTGTGTGGAAATCCTGTAATGTGGGGGGAAAAAAAAAGAAAAAAAAAAGGAAGGGGCGAGGATGTAGCAGACTGTAGGTGTAAGGAAGGTGGAAGAATGAGGAGGGGGGAGGGTGGCAGCAGTAGAGAGTCTTGTTCGCACGGGAGAGGGATGGATAGGATACAGACTTTCTTATCAATCTGTTTATCGTTGCAAGACTCCTTACTCCCTTCATGGAGGACCAAACACAAATCGCCTCCACTTCGGTCCTTCCTGTGATCTTTGGCTACCCTTCCCCCAACTCACACCCACTCCTTCATATATCACTCCACTCCTTCCCTCCATCCCATCTTTTAGCATTTGACTAATTGCAACGTTCTCTACAACTAAAATGACGGGTAAGAAAAATGCTCGTCGCTGCCGTAAAATTTTCAACTCGCTTGCCTTTCCGGAGGCGTGAGATAAAACCTTTATATTTTAGATCAAATTCTGGTTGCACGATGAGGTATTAAGCTGGAAACAATAAAGGAAGGGTGCCGGGAGCAGAAGTGGAGAAATGGTCTTTATTAGAGAAGTGTCATATTGCTGAGGTGGGAGAAGAAGGAAAGGAGGAGGAAAAGGAGGAGAAGGAAGAACAAAAAGAGAAGGTAGGGTGGTTGGGAGAGGGAAGAAGAGGAAGAACAGTCTTATCCCGAAAGGTGTTACGGTGAGGTGATGGGGAGAGGAAGAGGAGTAAGGACATGAAGAGGAGGAGGAAAAATTAGAAAAGAAGGATGGGAGGTAGAGGGTGGTTGGAAGGGGGTGGAAAAGGATGAATAATCTTAATCTGAGAGGGGTCTTGTGGATGTGGTAGGGGGGGAAAGATTAAGAAGAGGAGCAGGATGAGGAAAAGGAAGGGGACGAGAAGGAGAAGGAGGAAGTGAAGGAAGAATGGTAATAATCTGAAAGGTTTCATTTGGAGGTTATGAAAGCGAGTGCATAGGGAAGAGGAGGAAGAAGAAGAGGAAGAAGAGGTCGAGGAGGAGGAGGGAGGAGGAAAAAGAGAAGGAAGAAAATAATCTGAGAGATGAAACGCGGTGGATGGCGGGGCTTTGGCCGAAATATCTTTTGTTACCGGTGAGTTTGATATCTGTTTCCAATTTTCATTGCGTTTTAATGTGTGTGTGTGTGTGTGTGTGTGTGTGTGTGTGTGTGTGTGTGTGTGTGTGTGTGTGTGTGTGTGTGTGTGTGTGTGTGTGTGTGTGGTATGTGTATGTGTGTGTGTGTGTGTGTGTGTGTGTGTGTGTGTGTGTGTGTGTGTGTGTGTGTGTGTGTGTGTTTGTGTGTGTGTGTGTGTGTGTGTGTGTGTGTGTGTGTGTGTGTGTGTGTGTGTGTGTTTCTATTTTCTCTGTGCTCCCCTCTCTCTATCTATCTGTCTGTCTGTCGGCTGGCTGGCTGTCTCTCGTTGGCAAAGGCACCTATGGAATGCTGTGTGTGTGTGTGTGTGTGTGTGTGTGTGTGTGTGTGTGTGTCACCCATTAAACTGGATTCAAATGCAAGCCGCCTGCCTGATAGAAGAAAACTCGTCCTCCATGCAATGCCGGGTTTACCGATACACCCAGTATTAGGTTCCTCTTTCTTATAAAATGTCAACGCACTGACAAGCAAATTGGTCCTTTCAGGAGAACTCGGACTAGTAGCTTTGGCTGGAATTGCAAGCGCGTACGAGTGTGAATGCCGACGAAACATCCAACTGAGAACTCAAACTGTTTACAGCGTTCTACCATATGCTCCAGACACGCACCTCGTACCAGTGCCAGAGCCGAGATTGAGGCAGACGTGAGAGGAATGTAAAATATCCACCCTTTCTCGTCTCAAGGGTGGGTTCAGCGCAAGGAGCAGAACAAATGAAATCAGAGAAGTGAAAGAGTTGAGAAAGGCGGAGAGGGAAGGAGAAAGAAGGAAGTAGGAGATACATGAACAGAAATGCGGAGAGAAAGAAATTAAAGAGAGTTCAGATTATGTATACGATGATAGTTTATAGGAAAGTCGTTATCCAGGAGAGAGAGAGAGAGAGAGAGAGAGAGAGAGAGAGAGAGAGAGAGAGAGAGAGAGAGAGAGAGAGATGGTTATGTATCCAGAGACAGTTAAGAGGTAGTACAACGACACAAGTAACAAAATAAATGAGTACAAAGGAAAGAAAATGGCAACAGACCTGCCGGTCCTTTCGTGACTTTTTATTATAAGGAAGGTTATTAGTTACAAAAATATTTTATGTGTCAAAGGGAATGATAGAAAAGCAAGAAAGCTTCCCTTCCAACCAAACTTCCAGCCGAAGCCAGCAGGAAGTAGCGAGAAGAACCACCATTAAGTATAAAAAGCTGTCATGAAAATTTCGTAGGAATGAGGGAAACAGAATATATTATAAGCAACACACTGTACCTGAAAATGAAAGTAACATTAAGTCAGTGATATATATCGATGTTGTTCGGCTATTATACTCCAAACTCTCTCTCTCTCTCTCTCTCTCTCTCTCTCTCTCTCTCTCTCTCTCTCTCCACACACACACTAAACAAGAAGATACTATTAGGGGTGAACATATTCATTTGGAGGTTAGAACAGCTACATATCCATGAGATTTTTAAAAGTGAATATTGTAGCACAGTTTGCAACACTGAAGGGCAATTTATTCCATACATTTACAAGACCACTGAAGAAGAAATGCTTAGTCTTATGTTACCGGAATCTTTTGCCTCTATATTTATGACCAGTATACAGTACCTAATATAATTCGATCAATCTACTGTGAAGTATTGGTCAACAACCATATTATTACGTCCTTTGAATATTTTGAATACTTTAAGTAATTCTCGTAACGTGCGGTTAGTTAAGACAGATTTAGGGTTTGTAAACCCTCCTCGTAAGGTTTTATTTTTTACTCTTTGTATAAGTGGAGGAGTAGGAGGGTGTGAAATGTATTAAATTAGGCATGAATGGGCGGGGAAGATGCAAGGAAGGAGTTGTTTTGTTGATGAATGAGGTGTGGCAGAGTGAGTGAGAGACTACAAATGTGTCAGCTCGAGGTGTACGTACGTCAAGTTCAAGTTTGAGAAAGTGAAAGTGGCAGTCACTGTATCATATGCACCGTATGAGGACAAGCGTGAGATAGAGAAAGACAGGTTTTGGGATAAGCTGGATGAAAAATGCCCAGGAGCTGTAAAGTGATCGTAATGAGTGATATGAATGGAAGAGTAGGCGCTGGTCCTGAGGATAACATAATCGGTTGTAATGGAGCACCAGGAGAAAATGATAATGGAAGTGACTGAAGGATATGTGTCAGGAGAGGAGGTTGTGCATTTGTAACTCGTATTTCAAACACAAAGATGCAAATAAATATATATGGTATACAGGGAACGGGGATCATGCTGAAAGAAGCCTGACTGATTACGTGCTCGTAGAGAGGTTGATGATGAGAATGGTTGCTAATACGAGGGCCGTGAGAGGACGATGTGGAGGTCTGTCAGGTCATATGATTGCGGTATGCAAGATCAAGCTGAGAGGAGTGAGGTGGATCAAGAGAGAGAGGAGCAGTCAGGGAGAAAGACCGAAAGTTGAGAAGCTGAGGATCCATGAAATGGCAGACGATTACAGGGCCAAAGTAGAGGAGAAGTTCGAATCAGTGAATTGGAATGAAATGGATCTGGACAGCCTGTGGAATGCATATAGGGACTGCTTAGCTAGGAATGCTAAAGTGGTGTGTGGTATGGCAAGAGTAACAACAAAGGTGGGATGATGAGGTTAAGAGAGCAGTGGAGGAAAAGAGGAAGAAGTGGCAAAAGTGCCTGCAGGACAGGGGTTCAGTTGAAATAAGAACTGAATATAATGAGAACAAGAAGCATGTAAAGAGACTAGTGAAGAGGAAAAAGAAGGAGGTAAATGATGATCTAGGAAGAAAAATGAATGCAAACTACTTTGAAAATAGGAAGTTATTCTGGAAAGGGGTGCGGAAATGTAGAAGTGAAAGGAGAAAGAAATGTGATGGTATGAAGGATGTAGGTGGTAGATTATTAACCCATAGGGATGAAATAAGGACCAGATGGAAAGAATATTTTGAAAGCCTGATGAATGGGAATAGAGAGAGCAGAGCGGCTGTAAACATGATTGGTTTTAGGGGTGTGAAGAGAAGGGATGCAGTGCCAGGAGACGTGATGCTCGCACAGGTGAAGAGTGCTGTGAAGTGGCTGAAAAATGGGAAAGAAGCTGAGGTTGATGAGGTGTATGCAGAGATGATTAAGTGTAGTGGAGAGAGTGGAATGAAGAGCTTGTTGGAGATATGTAAGAAGGCATGGATGAGTGAAACTGTGCCAGCAGAGTGGAAAAAGGATGTGATTGTACCCCTATACAAAAATGAAGGTGAGCGAAGTGAGTGCAAGAATTATCGTGGCATAAGTTTATTGAGTGTGGTAGGGAAAGTATATGGAAAAGTTATTACAGAGAAAGTAAGAGAGATATCAGATATCCTAGTGAGTGATGAACAGGGTGGCTTTAGGAGTGGCAGAAGATGTGTAGATCAAATATATTCAGTGAGACGGATTGCGGTGGGGGCCTGTGAGAGGGGGTGTTTATGGCATTCGTGGATCTAGAAAGGGCATATGACAAAATGGACAGAGAAGAATTGTGTAGGTTTTGTGGGTGTACGGTGTGGATGGTAAGCTGCTGGGTGCTGCTGGGAGTTTTTATGATGCTAGTGAAGTATGTGTAAGGATAAATGGGCATCTAAGTGAATGGTTCACGATCGGAGTGGCCGTGTGACAAGGTTGTGTGATGTCCTCATGGTTGTTCAGTATATATCATCATCATCATCATCATATTATGGAAGAAGAAAAGACAACATATACTATACTCATGGGTGACTTCAATGCAAAAGTTGGGAAGTCGAAAAATGGAGAAGCATGTATGGGAAAATTTGGAGTGGGAGATAGGAATGAAAGAGGAGAAATGCTGAAATGTTTAACATGAGAATAATGAACACATTCTTCCACAAAAGAACAGGGAGAAAGTGGACCTGGAGAAGCCCAAATGGAGAAACAAAGAATGAAATCGACTTCATTATAGCAGATAAGAATAACACGATCATAAATGTCACAGTTATCAACAAAGAAAATATAGGAAGTGATCATAGAATGGTTGGTTGCACAGCCAGATTCAATATCAGACGTGAAAGAAAGAAGATGATTAAAGATTGAAAGGCCTAGTGAAAGTAAACGAAAACAAAGCAGCTTTTTAGTTGGAAATAAGGAACAGATTTCAGGCTCTCTGTAATGCTGAATGTGACATTGATGAGCCGAATGACAGACTAACAAAAGTGCTAAGAGAATCAGTGGAGGTAGTAGGAAAACCTAATACAACCAGAGCCAAGAAATATTCAGAAAAGACACTCGAGCTTATGATTAAACGAGAGGAAATGAAAGCAAAAACAAAGAAAGACGAAATAGAACGAGCGGAATTAAATAAGCTTATCAGCAAAAGACAGAGAGAAGAATAAAGAAAGAGAAAAATGGATCAGATCAAAGAAACCATCAAAAACGGAAAAAGTCTGAAACAGGTCCGAAGTAAAATGGTACTAGGAAAGCAACAAATGACATCACTGAAAGAAAAAAACGGTGAAATCATTAAATGCCGAGATAAGATGGTGAAGAGAGTTGAAGAATTTTACAAAGAACTGTATGCATCAAAGATAGTGGTACCAAAAGCTAACTTTTCGGTTGACACAAGTGAAATACCTGAGGTAACACCAGACGAAGTAAATATTTCTCTTTAAAATATGAAAAGAGGGAAGGCTCCGGGAGAAGATGGAATAGTAACAGATTTACTGTTGGATGCAGGAGTAGAAGTACAAAATAGGCTTGCTCACTTATTTACCCACTGTATAAAACAAGAAAATTCCCAAAACATGGTGTAATGCAATAGTTATTTTACTCTACAGAAAAGGTGACTCAAAAGATCTTGGTAACTATCGACCCATTAGCTTATTATCAGTCATTTACAAACTCTTCACTAAAGTCCTTACGAACAGAATAACAATAATTTTGGAGGAGAACCAACCTCGTGAACAGGCAGGATTTCGAAGCGGGTATTCAACCACCGATCACCTACATACAATGAAATAGCTAATTGAGAAAACTACAGAATATAATAAACCACTGTGCTTAGGTTTTGTTCATTACGAGAAAGCTTTGGATTCAGTGAAGCACATATCAATTATAAATTCATTGCGAGAACAAGGAGTGAATGAGAACATTGTAAAACTGCTCGAAACCATATATAAAGAGGGAACTGCTTACAGTTAAATTACATAAGGACTCGGAAAAAATTAAGATTGAGAAGGGCGTGCGTCAGGGAGATACAATTTCACCAAAGTTATTTACAGCATGCCTAGAAAGTATTTTCAGAAAGCTAGACTGGGAAAATAAAGGAGTGTACATAGATGGAGAAAAGCTAAACCATTAAAGATTTGCAGATGACATTGTCCTAATCTCACAAACAGCGGAGGCATTGCAAGAAATGTTGAATGACCTGAACAGAGAAAGTCTGAAAGTAGGACTGAAGATGAACCGGAGTAAAACTAAAGTAATATTTAATCCACAAACACCAAAAAGCGTCATCAGCATATGCGAGGAAATTCTTGAAGAAGTTGAGGAGTACAATTACTTGGAACAAATATATATATATATATATATATATATATATATATATATATATATATATATATATATATATATATATATATATATATATATATACAGTATATATGTGTGTGTGTGTGTGTGTGTGTGTGTGTGTGTGTGTGTATAAGTGGATGGGGTGATGAGAGAAGTGAAAACACTTGTGATGGAGAGGGGAATGGCGATGGTAATGAATGGTGATGGGTGGAATATCTCAAATTTGTTGTATGCTGATGATGCAGTACTACTTGCAAATACCGGACAAGAACTTAGTAGGGTACTGGAGAGTTTTGCTGATGTCTGTGAGCGTTGTACCTTGAGAGTAAATGTAGAAAAGGAGAAAGTGGTGGTTGCTGAAAAAGAAGGTGACTCCCAGTGTGATGTTACAGTGAATGGAGAGAGACTGGAATTGGTGAGAGATTTCAAATGCCTGGGTACAGTGATAGAAAAGAGGGAAATGAGCAAAAGAAGTGGAAAGTAGAGTGACACAAGCAAGAAAAGTAGCTGATGCAATGAAGGCTTTGAAAAGAAACACAGACTTGAGTGTTGTAGCTGCACGAGGCTTACATGAAGAAGTGTTAGTGCCAACTTTAACATATGAATACGAGACTACGGTGTGGCATGAAAATGAAAAGTCAAGAGTAAGAGCAATGAAGATGGTACTGCTGTGGAATGTATGTGGAGTACAGAGGGTGGAGAGGATATGAAATAATATGATTCGTGCAAGATGTGGAGTGAGGAAGTCGGTGGACACCAGAATCGAAGAGAGTGTACTGAGATGGTATGGTCATGTGGAGAGAATGGATAACAATACAGTGGTGAAAAAGGTATATCTGAGCGCATTTGAGAGAGAGGAGGTGAGGCAGGCCAAGGAGAAGGTGGAGAGATATGGTGGATGAGTGTGTGAGGAAGAGATGTTTGGAAGTCGGTGAGGCTAGGGAACTGACCAGAGATTGAACTGGCTGGATGAATGTTGTGAGGAGAAGTCCGTGATCAGGGATTCTGGCATCCCTTTTTAACGTGGCAGCGTCCGGAGTGACTCTATCAGATACGTTTATGTGAAGCTACAGAACGTGGTGAATGTTTTTGGCGTATCCAATACAGCCAGGATTCTGGTGGCTTGAATAATGAGTGAATGGAAGCGTGGCCCATTGGATTGGGCAAATTTGGGCTGTCTAGACACCGCTACTCCTCACCCTGCCCTAGGGTGGGAAAGGAGGTCCGGATGATGATGATGATGATGTATAATTTTTCCCATCCATTGCTGCACTAACTCAAATATACACACACACACACACACACACACACACACACATATATATATATATATATATATATATATATATATATATATATATATATATATATATATATATATATAGATATAGATATAGATATATATATATATATATATATATATATATATATATATATATATATATATATATATATATATATATATATATATATAATACTGTACATTATATAGCAGTCATGGCTCAGTGGGTTAGAGCGCTCCGCTCTGACCGAAGGGTCGGAGGATCGAATCCACCCAAGGGTCATTGGTAGACATCAGGAAGGGCATCCGGTCATAAAATGCTACACGCTCCAATCCAAATTTCCTCTACCTAGAGGCAGCACCTTAGCCCTTTGGGGGACACAATCTGGCCGCACTATGGGGTGGTACTACTACTCTGCGGCCAGGTTGTTTTAGGAAGAATACTGCCACCGTATTCCCTGCGTGTCGTAAAATGCGACTAAAAGGGGCGGGGTGAGGGGATTAGGGACCCCTTCCTCTGTTTTTTACTTCCTAAAAAGAGACAGGCCAGAGAAAGGGTTGGGGGATTGAGTTATCCCCGTACCCTGAAGATTGGGTCTATGAATGTGTGTGGAAGTAGTATGATGAGGCTAAATGGGAGGAGATTGGGAGAATGTTTGCGAGAAGAAAGTTGGATGTGCTAGCTTTGAGTGAAACGAAGATGAAAGGGAGGGGTGAATCTATGTTTGGAAGTGTGAATGGAAGATTGTCAGGTGTTGATAGAGGAAGGGCAAGAGAAGGTGTGGCCTTGTTAGTGAGTCCGGAAGTACAGCAGTGTGTGATTGAATGGAAGTAGGTGTCATCGAGATTGATGTGGGTGAAAGCGAAATTTGAACGTGAAATGTGGGTGTTTGTGAGTGCATATGGGCCTGGTAATGAAAGGGATTAAGAAGAGAGGGAGTCTTTCTGGAATGATGTTGATGAGTGTCTGCAGAGTTTTGAAGCAAATGTGAATGTGCTAATGATGGGAGATCTGAATGCTAGAGTGGGAAATGTAGCAGTTGAAGGTGTAGTTGGTATGCATGGTGTGCCTGGAAGAAATGAAAATGGGGAACGAATGATAGGGATGTGTGTTGAGCGAGGGATGGTAATTGGAAATACACTGTTCGAGAAGAACGATATTTATAAGTATACATGGGTGAGACAGGAGGGTGGAATGGTTGTGGATAAAGCATTGATGGACTATGTGGTTGTGTCTAGGAATGTAATAGGAAGATTGTTGGATGTGAGAGTTCTGAGAGGGGAAGGTGGAGGTATGTCTGACCACTACCTGGAGGAGGGAAAGTTAGGAGTAGGTAAGAGATGGGTTAGAGCTAGGAGTGTTAGGTGTGGCAGGGAGGTTTTGAAAGTGAGTGAGTTGGATAAAAGAGAGCAAATGATAGATTATCAGGAGAAATTGAAAGATGAGTGGAACGCAGTGAAAGATCAGGAAAATGGCAATGTGGAGGGGGAATGGCAGTTATTTAAGAGTGCTTTGGTGTGGCATGCAGAAGAGGTGTGTGGTGTGAGACGTGTGGGTGGTGGTGTAAGAAAAGGAAGTGAATGGTGGTGCGAGGAAGTAAGTATGGTTGTGGCTGAGAAGAGACGTGCATATGAAGTGTGGCTGAAAAGGAAGGATGAGGTGTCATATGAGAGGTATAAGGAAAAGAGGAATAGGGTGAGAAGGGCTGTGCATGATGCTAAAGTGGCAGCAGATGAGAGGAGGGGTAGGCGGCTGACAGAGAATTTTCAACAGAATAAGAAAATGTTCTTGAAGGAGGTGAAAAGGGTGCAAAAGGGAGAGTCTGGGAAGGAAGAGTGAGTAAAAGCAGAGGACGGAAGGATGTTAATTGAGATGGATGCAGTAAGGATGAGATGGGCAGAGTATTTTGAAAGATTGTTAAATGTAGAAGAGGAAAAGGTGGCTGAGATTGTGGAGGATGGAAGGGTGCAATGAATAAATGTGTTGGGAGAGTTGAATGATTTTTTAATCATGAAGAAGGAAGTGGAGAAGCCAGTAAAGGAGATGAAAATAGGGAAAGCTGCAGGTATGGATGAGTGTGCTGTGGAATGCCTGAAGGGTGGTGGAATGACTATTGTTGACTAGTTAGTAAGATTGTTGAATGTGTGCTTTGTGAAAGGTATGGTGCCAATTGACTGGGCAAGTGCTTGTGTGGTCCCGTTGTATGAAGGTAAGGGTGATAAGTATGAATGTACTAGCTATAGGGGTATAAGTCTGTTGAGTGTTGTAGGTAAGGTGTGTGGTAGAGTGTTAATTATGAGAGTTAGAGAGGGTACAGAGGGAGTGATTGATGATGAGCAGTGTGGCTTTAGGAGAGGGATGGGATGCGTGGATCAGGTGTTCGCTGTGAGACAAGTGTGTGAAAAGTATTTAGCAAAAGGCAAGGATGTGTTTTGGGCATTCATGGATTTAGAGCAAGCATATGATAGAACTGATATGGAGGCTTTGTGGACTGTTTTAAGATTGTATGGACTTGATGGTAGGTTACTAAAAGGGGTGAAAAGTTTTTATGTAAATAGTAGAGCGTGTGTAAGAGTGGGAAATCCTGTGAGTGATTGGTTTCCCTTGAGAGTGGTGCTGCGACAGGGATGTGTGATGTCGCCTTGGTTGTTTAATATTTATATGGATGATGTTGTAAGGGAGGTGAATGCAAGAGTTTTAGGTGGAGGTCTGAGTGTGGTGAATGGTGATGGTGGAGAGTGGAATATGAAGCAGCTGCTGTTTGCAGATGATTCTTCACTGGTGGCTGATTCAGAGGAGAGATTGAGACAGTTGGTAGAGGAGTTTGGAAGGGTGTGTGAAAGGAGGAAATTGAAAGTAAATGAGAATAAGAGTAAAGTGATGAAGTGTACGAGGTTGGTAGATGGTAGGGGGATGAATATAGTTTTGAATGGTGAGTTGCTTGAGGAGGTAGAGTGTTTTAATTATTTAGGGTCATATGTTGCTGTGGATGGGAGAATAGATGCAGAAGTGAAATTTAGAATGAATGAAGTAGGTAAGGTGCTGGGAGGAATGAAAAAAGTGTTTAGATGTCATTCGCTTAGAATGGATGTAAAGAGAAGGCTGTATGAGGGTGTTGTGGTACTGACTGCGTTATATGGGGCTGAAACATGGAATATGGGTGTAGCAGAGAGGAAAAGTTTGAATTTAATGGAGATGAGGTGTCTGAGGAGTATGTGTGGAGTGATGCTTACGGATCGAGTGCAAAATGATGAAGTGCGAAGGAGAACTGGAGTTGCTCGTGAGATGGCTGGTAGAGTTGAACAGAGGGTGTTGCGATGTTTGGGCATATGGAGAGAATGGATAATGAACGATTGGTGAAAAAGATAACTAGATCTGATGTGAGAGGTGTAAGGCTGAGAGGGAGACCACGAATAGGATAGATGGACAGGGTGAAGAGAGCGCTGGATGCGAGAGGGATGTCTGTTGAGCAAGGAAGAGTGGCTGTGCGTGACAGAAATAAATGGAGAGAAATTGTGAAAGAATAAATGATGACGCAGCTCTGAGGGGATATTCTCCCGCATTTGGTCTGAACAGCTAGTTAGGTCAGGTGCAGGTAAGGAGATGGGTCTATTATGATGTGGCAGGGGTAAAACAGCTCTGTTGTCGGGCCCTGGTGCGGATGTCACTGATTGCACTGCGCAGTTGACCCTTGTGCAGTGTGGTGAGGTGAGAATCTGTCCGTTCTCCCCTGTGGGGCTAAGATGCGAATGAATGTGTTTGAATGGATGAGTAGATTGGGAGTGTGTTGTCCTGTCTCGGCTACCTCCCTTTCCTTGGGGGAAGCAGCCTATATATATATATATATATATATATATATATTATTGTTGTCCATGGTCATGTACTGAAGTTTCACAAAGCGTATACTGATTCACACACAAGATGCCCTTAATCCAATTCACTGCCTTAGTAGCATGCAAACAAATGAGGCAGGTCAGACAACGTTTGCAGGTCACTCTAAGCGTGAACTTTTAAAGAGGGTATGGACAGTCCAAGAAAAATGTAGACTGCAGAATGCTGTACAAGGGTCTAGACCAGGGGTTCTTAACCTGGGGTCCATGGACCCCTTGGGGGTCCATGGATGGAGGTCAGGGCGTCCGTGAATGTCAGAACAACTGAGAACAATTTAGCGATATTGCGTGATACTATTTGGCAGCATTAGCTGCCCCCCCCCAAAAAAAAAAAAAATCGAAGAGTCTTGAAGAATTCAGGTGTTCGTTGACACAAGCCTACCCTCATCTGGCAAGGCGAACTATGGGTGCTCTGACTCCGTTTGGTACTACTGTACATACCTTTGAGAGTCAGGGTTTTCGGTGTTTGTTTCTATCAAATCGAAAAGTCGAAATCAATTGAATGTCAAAGATGACAAGCATGTTACCTTGTCAAAGACCACTCCACAATTTCATCTTCTTTTTCATACCAAACAACAGGAACCTTCTCATTGAAATGAACTTTTTAGCAGAATGATATTTTTGTTTTGTTTAGTTTTCACAAGTTGGATGTATTTCACCATTTCATTGAATGGCATTTAGTTTTTGCTAGAAAAAGAGTGACGAACATAATTCTTTGTAAAGATTGTTTTATACTGTGTGTATGTCATGCACTGCATGAGGTAGTTTTCAATAAAACAATGTATATTCATTGTATGCAAAATGTTTTATGTGCTAATTTTCTAGGGAAGGGGTCCATAGCTTTAACCAGATTCTCAAAGGGATCCGTGACTCAATAAAGGTTAAGAACTACTGGTCTAGACGGTTAGAGACGGTTCTAGAAAATTCTGGATTGTTCTAGAATGTTCTAGATGGTTAAAGAAAATTATGGAATGTTATAGAGAGATTGGTCATGAGTATAAATACCTGCAGACGGCCTTGAGTCACAGTCAGCTGGTTGTGCAGTGTGTAATTGTGCATACGCTCGTATTGTTTTGCTCACACGTGAGGACAAAATGTGTGTGTGTGTGTGTGTGTGTGTGTGTGTGTGTGTGTGTGTGTGTGTGTATGTGTGTGTGTGTGTGTGTCTGTGTGTGAGCATTCTCCTTTGCATGGTTTCCTCTGAGTCAAGTTGCATTTCTCTTTGCAGGTGATATGGTTACAGCCGCTACCAGAAGCAGTACCTCAGTCTGGTTGATCAGCCATCTTGAAAAGACAAACACTTGTTGTCGACTACAGTCTACGGGTCAAGTTCACAGGCATTCCTTTTACTACCACGTAATCCTGAAGGAAACCAAATCCGACAGTGCTTCTGCAGTGACTGATGCTGTTCTTTGTTTCTGTGGTTCAAGCAATGTTCCGACCTCGACTGCTACTGCAAGAAAAAGCTTCTGGGACTAGTCAAGCAGTTTAGAAAGCTGAATAAAAATCGACTGAAGGACACAGAATCATGTCAAATGAAGGAAGACATCTTTTTTGGAGACCTTGAAGAACTGTTTGACATTAATTTTCCAAGGGAGATGCCTAGATGCAGATCACAAACGAGGAAGACCAGGCTTTCCTGATCAGTCAGCAGGAAGATAGCATGCAATTGACTATCGCAGGAGTTGACCAGCTGCTCCAGAAATCATATGAAGTGAAATGCAGGCAAATGGAGACAGGACAGAAGAGAAAGGAAAAATCCAATAGAGACAAGGAAGCTATGGCTCAGACAGCTGATTCGTTCACAGTTGATTTCCACTCTTCTTCTTCTTCTTCGTCATCGAAAGTAGATGTTGGAGACCTTTAGTTTACCCTCGAGCTTCACTGAACAGCAAGTATGCCAAATACGGCCAAAAAGACTGCCCATGCTTTTCATTCTCCTGTGGTGACTTTGACACTGGATTGAGTAAATATATCAGACAGGCCAGCGATGTTTCCAATGAGAGCCTTACCAAAAGCAACTGGTCAAAACTTGAATGAATTGACACTTTCCAGAAGCTCTATCCATCACCATCAAATTAAGAACCATGAAATGGCAGTTGCTAAATTAAAAAAAAAAAAAAAAATGACATACCACCAACAGTGCCTCTTCTCTTACAGTGGGACATGAAGCTGCTGCCTGGCCTAACCCGAACTGAGCAAGTTGACTGTGCCACTGTCCTAGTGACAGGCGAAGATCGAGAAATCTTGCTTGGAGTCCCAAAGATTGCCAGTAGCACTGGGACTACTCAAGATCGAGAAATCTTGCTTCTTGTCCCAATGGTTACCAGTAACACTTGGACTGCTCAAGCAGATGCCTGTCTGAGCCTCCTGCAAGAGCACAGCTTTGAAGTGAACATCAGGGAAATAGTGTTTGACACTACTGCTTCAAACACTGGCCTGTCTTACGGAGCATGTGTGAAGATACAGCAAGGTCTGAATCGAGAGCTGCTGTGGGGAACATGTCTGCATCATGTTCCTGAGATCGTTGTGTCTAACGTTTTCAAGAAGGCATAGAGGCCAGCATTAGGAACGAACATTGAACTTTTTGTGCTTTTCCAGATACAGTGCAAATTCATAGACAAGGCCCACTGGATTCTAGCCACAGAAGATGAAGATCTTGCACAACAATTTTCTGATGGTGGTGATCTAGTTCAAGCAAAGGCATCAGCAGTCACGTATCTCAAGTCTAGCACTGGAGCAGAAATCCCACCCTACAGATGATTAAGCAGAAATTCTTCTAATATTACTGTTCTTGGGTGAAGTCCCAGATGGCTCAGTTAACATCCTAATGCCTGGTGCATTCCACCAAGCCAGATGGATGGCGAAAGCCATTTGCGCTTTCACGATATACCTGTTCAGGGCTCAATTTAAGCTTACTGTTCATGAAAGGCATTTGATGCACAATGTTGCCTTGTTTATCGCACTCAGCTATGTCAAGTGCTGGAACAAAGCGATGATTGCCAGCCATGTTCCCCCAAATGACCATGATTTCATGTGCCATCTCCAGAGTGTCCTGCCTGAGTGAAGCCTCGCTGAGACAGCTCTTGCAGCTTGGAAGCAGCATCACTGGTACGTTTCAGAGGAGATGATCAGCTTGGCCTTTTTCGACGAATGGATTGGCTTCTCGAAGAAGAATGCTATGATCTAGAACCTGAAGAGGCCTCCAAAGAAAAAAGATCTGAAGCGACTTGAAAGCAAGAACTTTTCTCCTCGGCAGCCACTGAGTGAGTTCATGACCACCATGACCATGAGCATTTTTGGTGCACACCTTCCAGATGGATATGAAGAATATGACCAAGTTTTACAGGCGATGCCCCAGGAATGTGATGATGACCCCATTCACAAACGGTTCAAAATGGCCTGTGATAAGATGACAGTTGTCAATAACTGCACTGAAAGAGCAATTTCTCTTGTGACAAAATTCAGCTCGACCCTCACGGAGGACGAGAGACAAAAGCAGTACATCCTGATTGTCGTGAGGCAGCATCAGCATGACATTCTGTGCAGTTTCACTGAATAGCACTTTCATTAAAAATAACAGAGTTTACTGTGCTAAAATGACTTTTCTTAGTATGTGATTGCTATTTATTTTAACATTAGTGACAAAAACTGCTGTTTATATGTTCAGTGTTCATATCGTCTATTGTTTCGTGCAATAAAGTGATGGTAAAAAAAAAAAACGAAAACTGTAGTGACCACTCAGTATAAAGCAAGAGAACTGAAATATTGAAGGTTCATTTGATTAATAAAAGGGAATATATGCAACTTGTGTTTGTCATGCTATCCTGTTATTTGTGTTTTTGGACCACCCTAGTGTATCTATCAATCAATCAATCTATCTGTCTGTCTATAAACCAAAACAACATAGAGAGAGAGAGAGAGAGAGAGAGAGAGAGAGAGAGAGACTCTGTGGTACAGTGGTAGAGTGTGCATTTTCGTACAGGGGTGAACCAGGGTTCGCGCCCCACCAGGGTAATAAACTTTGGGAGTGTTCACCCAGCCACGTACTACTTTGGCAGACACAAAGGGTGCTGTGGTTGAACCAGTCTCTTTCTATAAAGTATACTTGCACCCAGTCGGCTTGCGCAGGCCGACTACACTTGGTTCACAGACTACACACACATCCAAAGCCACTACAACACTACAAGTACACTTACAAGCACTTCTCACCCTACATACAATCTCTACAAGACAGATCAATCGGTGGAGAGGTTGCCTGCAGTCCTAACGGACCCAGGTTCAAATCCCCGCTGTGGCAGGGAACAGTTTAAAGATTTGAATTTCATTAAAATCAGGCTTTACTGATCTACCAGAAGACCCGCCGACATGTCGTAAAAATACCCCTGTTAATACCAATACACCAGTCCTGTATGAGACAGTCCTAGCATGTATTCAATATGGACGGTGGGTGTTAGTGACGAAGTGGTGACATGTGGAGGTGTATGGTGTGTAGGAGGACTCCTGGGCCTTGATAGCAGGCTGTGAAGCCTATGCCCAGAGTCGGACAAAAAAAAAAGAAAAAAAAAACTTGGTAGAGATACATTAGCTGTATCGTTCCAACCTCGGTCGGGATAGGCCGGTCCTGCAGTGGATACTCAAACGGCTGATGATGATGATAATGATGATGATGATGATGATATATATATATATATATATATACGTGAGGTCTGATCAGAAAGTATTGACCTTAGGCTCTAGAAAAAAATAAATAAACAGCTATCCTGTTGAGCTAGGACAATAATCTCCCTCAAAGTAGGCCCCTTCTGCCTAGACACACGTAGCCCAGCATTCTTTCCACTGCCTGAGTAATTTTTCAGAGTTGGTATTTGGCATCTCCTGCAGGTGCTTCATCACATTCACTGCAATTGCAAGGTCTGTCATTTGTACATTTTTCAAATTTTGCGCGCGATTTTTTGTGCGTATACATGGGACACCTTCCTCTACCCGGGGCCAGGCAGGGACAATGCCTTACCTGGCGTGACCTCCCCGCCACTCGTGCGCCATTGTCTTGGCAACGGCCAGTAAAGACATGTTGCGCCACTGTACGAAATTTAAGGCGACAGTGATTCCCGAACTGATGACAACGTGGAGGACAAAGTTTACGTGGCACCAGAGGAAGAAACGATCAGAAGTGATGAGGAGATAACATCACCAAGGAAGGTGTGGTATGTTGATGTGTTCGGTGAGTGAAACAACGCTTATATCGCCTATATTACTGTGTGAAAACCAACATACTCTTGTACTACATATAAATTCATACCAAATAAATAAATATCTACCTATTCTGAGTGGTTTGGAATTGTTACCCCTCCCATAGAAAACGCCTTCTCTGGAGCCTGGCTGGATAGAAGATGTTACCAGGTGATGGGAAGGTCACTTGTTTAGACCAATTCTAAGCTCAGGTGAGCACTTTCTGAATTTTCTATGTTTCTCATAAAAAAGCGGAGGTTTTAGACCCCCCCAAAAAAAAACTTTTTGAAAATCTGACAAAAACCTGCCGGGATTTTGGGGGGGTTCATTGGTGAAAAATCTGCCGGGACACAGCTGATTAAGTATAATGATAGAATTGTAAGTCGTGCATAATTCTCACTTCACGTAATGTTCCTAATTATGTTACCCTCTTTTAAGAGATCAGGAAACACTACAGGAGTGAAATCCTTATTTTCCATTGTAAATATGGATGCAAAATAAGTGTCAGTATGCACTCCATTGTCGTGATTAGTGGACTTATTTTTGGTCTATTAACTTTCTGTTGCTGCTGCAACTGGAAAATTCTTTTGGGTTGATGTTACTGTGACAGGAAAAATCAACTTCAAAGTTTTTCTTATTTATTTTAACAATTTTTCCTTTTGCTTACAACGAAGAGCATGATATTTACTTTTGCCACTTTGATCTTGGTGGCATTATATATATTTTTCAAGGTTTTCTTAGCTGGCAGGAAACATAATATGCCTGTGTTCATTCACTGAGTTAATATTTTTAACAGGCCATATGTTATGCATTAGAAAACATGACTCTGCTGTTTTATCAAAAATATCTATGCATAGTTTCCATTCTTCATTGATATCTACTGTTTGAATAATGGAATTGTAGTTACTAGAACAAGAAAATTTCTTTAATTTTTGAAAATCAGCTCCCTAGAATTTCTTGAAAGGAGCCTTGACATTATAGTCACTGAATTCAAGGCTGAATGTGACCATGCTGCGATCACTTGTCCTAAAT
This sequence comes from Coenobita brevimanus, assembly GCF_032717465.1. NCBI lineage: Eukaryota > Metazoa > Arthropoda > Malacostraca > Decapoda > Coenobitidae > Coenobita > Coenobita brevimanus. The sequence goes on along the minus strand of NC_136958.1, from coordinate 34,137,584 downwards.
TCCTCTCCTGTGATAATATTGTTAAGTTTTGTGGTATTGCTAGTACCTGATCTAATATGAGGCGTCCCGTACTAGAAGGGAGTAACCACGAAATCCTAGATTTGAACAGTTGAATGTAAAAGTTATGAAATGTTTCTCTGCAGTTTTCGTACATAACCATCATTAGTAAGAGGATAGAAAACTAAAAATAAATTGTGCTTTGATATGGATAATTTTTACCAATGGTTTATAAAATACCCACCCCAAGGAGACCACAGAGAGGCGAGCGGATGGGATGATGAAACACCCACCCCAGGAGAAGACCACAGGGAGGCATGTAAAGGACCTGAGCGAGATGGGCCTACGTCCCCCGCCACAGTGTGCCCCTCTTCCCCTCAACAGAGCCAGCAGGGAGTACACCATCCCGCCGCACTACACACTAGCCGGACCAACACTCGCCAGCATCGGGGTGGGCCTAGTGCTTGCACAGTCCCCAGTAGGCCCACAGCAATGTCCACCAGACTTAACAAACAAGGAACGTCCACTGGACTTCCCTCGCCTGCAGACCCTGCAGGGAGCAGAACCGCAGCAACGTCCATCGCACTTGCTGTGGAGGGGACATCCACAGGACTTCCTTCATCTGCAACCCACCACCGGAAGCAGGATCGTGGTAACGTCCACAGGACTTGCCGCAGAAGGAACGTCCACCGAACTTCCCTCTCCTGCCGTTCCAGGGACGAGTGGAACCATGGTAACGTTCACCAGACTTGCCGGGAGGGAACGTCCACAGGACTTCCCTCATCCACTACCCCTGAGGCGCCCATCGAGGGTAGTGTCCCTTGCTTACCTCATCCCTCCAGAGGCTGAGCGGGACACCTCTCCCACTCCCCCCACACCCCTAGGGGCGGAGTCTGCTCTCCAGTGAAGTCCCTGTTGGAGAGTGTCTGGAGCAGCCCCATCATGAGCCTAGGAGCATGCTCACTCCAGACGACACCTCGACATCACCAGCCGCTGTCAGACTCCCTGAGTAGAAGAGGCGGCAGGCACACCCTGATGGCCTCCCCACGCCGGCGAGACCACAGCCCTCTGCAGTCGAGGGAAGCCCTGAGGACTCCAGGCCGGGACCTACCTGGACCCCCCAGTGAGATGCCCACCCCCTCCAAGGGCAGGCGCAAAGCCACGCACCTGCTTGCCCTGTTCGACCTCAGTCCTGAGGGCCGCCACACCCACCAAGGCCCCATCAGAAGGGAGCCTCCCATGCCGCCGCCCCACAGCCCACACCGGACGATCCACCATGTGGCCAGAGATATGTGCCTCTCACGGGATTGCACACCTGACGGGCTGCCTCCCACACCTGGCTACCACCTGCAACTACCTGGCCTCCCATAGTCCGCCCCTATCTTTATGTACTAATATTGTACTTGTACTGTGCCACATATACTGTGTCTTGTACGCTATGTTTGTGTGGTAATGTACGTGTAAGACTGGTTAGCCTGTGTTTGAGCCCTGTTCCTTTTGTTGCATGCTCTAGACTCGGTCCTGAAAAAGAACCCAAGTCAGTTGCCTGTACTCTGAGGACAAGGAGTGGAACTCAGAGTATGCAGCATAACATTTTACATTCAGAACATGAAAAGATGATCCTTGATAAGATGAAAAATTGGATATGAATGAAAATATTAAAATGTGGACACCCAGCATTTCTACTGGACAGCTACTATCCAGGTCAGATTTCTGTCTCCTGGGCAATACCAGTAATCTTCCTCCTCTTCATCCTGACTCCTGAATATATCCTCAACTGAAGTCCTGGAACTGATGTGATTCATATTTACCGAGGTCCTTCAAATCCTAAAACTTCTTTTGTGTAAGCCTGACTCCACTGGGGTACTTTGGAGGCAATGGAATGTTAGGCAAAGAGAAGACTGATGGGTCATACTCCTTCTTCTGGTCCTTCTGCAACTTAATCAGCACTGGATCATTAGGGTGTGTCAAATTCTGATCAAAATTAATACTGCAAATATTTCACAGGTACTAGTGTCCAAATAGTTCATTTTGGTGTGCTGACCTCAAATATGTCAAAAACTAACGTATCAGATTATTTCTACCTACATATATTTCAAGTTAAAATAAGGGAGAGATATATCGTTTTTATGCACTAGTTTCATGCCCCCACTTGGACTATTAAAATGCTTTTGATAAAGTTTTCCAATGAGTTAGACTTTATTTTCGAAACATATAACATTCTATATTAACTATATAATACTATTTTTAGCTATTTATGCCTTTCAAAATGTAACATGCAAACATCAGGTACACATAATGTGACAGTTGTTGCATAGAAAGCAGAAACGTATAACATTAAAAAATCTGAAGGTTTAAACTGACTCCAGGACTTACAAATGACAATCATGTCCTTCATTAAGCTAAACTTTAATTTCGAATCTTATAAAAGGCTTAATCCACATGAATAATAGCTATAAAATTTTCATTTTGAACATAAAATAAACACATGTCTAGAAACATTTATCAAACAAAATCTGTGTCATGGTCTGCTATCAGTACCTTCTTCATCAAAATTCAAGTTCATAGTTAAGTCAGTATTTGAACTTAGTGAGAGCTGCCAGATTAGCCTTGCTGTTATTCCTTGACATCAGTTTCCTACTGATCATTTGGCCTCTGATATACATCTCCCTCTTATCTTGAGAGAAGACATGCTTGGCTGCTTCGGTTCCCATTTTTACACACCTTTCGACTGACTGGATGTATGATGGCCAGGTTGGAACTTCCTTGGGCTTTTCCATAAACTCTCTGAGTACTGAAGTGGTAAGCCTTTTTGTCAAAGGTGGCTCAGTTATATCCGTGTTCCAGTTAACCCCTACACTGCGGGCCTGTTTACCAATGACTTGCGTGTCCCGCTGGGTTATTTGGGCTCCGACAGACTCTCAAAAAATATTTGCCAAAAATCAGTTATTAGTCCTAGAATAATAAAATTATATATGCTTATTGCACATACCTTCAGCTTTCTCCTGGAATGATTGTTGAGCCTTCGTCAGTTTCCGTAGGACTTGTGGAGACCTCTGAATTAGGGTAACTAAGTCTCCACTTTACACTTCCCGACAACCCGTTATATGATTACCACAGCCAGATACAAACACTATAAACACTATTCTACCATTTTCAAGTAGTTTGGGATCCATACTAAAAAAAAACACTGTGAAAGCAATGGAAATTACGAGCGCGTCTGATCGCCGCACTTGCGCTAGTTCGCTCTAGGCACTCTGTCATTTATTATTCATAAAACCCCTCACACTTTATATTTCTATTACTATATCACACTTATATATATCTGGAGTCTTTCTCCATAAGTTTCCTTCAGTCGTATTATTTTATTGTCACTGAAGTCATTCAATTTTTCAGTCAGTAAAATACGTAGAGAGCCACGGATTCACTCTCACTGTTATAACATAAATTATTTGTACTCATATTCTTATATTACTAATTACTTACATTACTATTTACATTTTCTATTCTATTTTCAATATTTACCCTTCTATTTTACTCACAATATGTTATTCACTGTCACTTTCAGTAAGATAAAACTATAATACACTGTTCAATCATATGAACTGAACATCCATTGCTTTCACCTGCTATTTACACATTATTTACACATTATTTCCAAATAATTCTGCTTCCACACTTGCACTGTTAGAACTGCTTCTGGCTGTGATAATCGAAGAAGCAGGTTACACAGAGGGGAACCTGGCATTCAGCGCACTGCCAAGAGGTGCGTTTATGCTCAGGTGTGCGGCGTGTGGTATGCGCACATACCTGACACCTGCGAATCGCAGCCTTCCTTTTCCCTGTGGCAGGCATTAGCTCAAGTATGTGTCGATCCATATACGCCCTCTGCTCAAGTCGGTCGGGAAGTGTAACTGGATGGCGCCTTGGAGTTGCTGCTTGCACCCTACCATATTTTTCCAGCAGCTGCTGGACACAAGTCCTAGTGAACAACCTCAGGGAGAAGGACTTGGGTGGCTTTACCTTCATCTTGTGCAGGATGAAGGCGTTCAGCATCGTCATATCTATGAGATGCAGAAAAACTTTCCTGTACCACCTAGTATTCTTCCTGAGGCAGTCGATCTCACCAATCATCATGTCGGACTTGTCCACCAGCCGCATGTTGATATTATAGTCCAACACAGCATCAGGTTTCATCACAGGTTCGCCTGTCCTACGGTCGACCTTCCTACTGTCTCTCATCTCCCCCTTATGTACGGTGGTGAGCATGTGCACGACTCTCTTGTCATGCCACCGTATTGCCAGCATCTTCTCAGACTTGCGTAGGTGCACGTCTCCTCGCTGCGAGTTTCCCGCCTCTGGGAATTTGGGGAAGTTGGCACGATTACTTTTCACAGTGCCGCAGGAGCCAATGCCGTGCTCAGAAAGGTATTTGGCAAGTTTCGGTGCTGTATAGTAGTTGTCTGTATACAGCACATGATTCCCACCAAAATACTTTTCTAGGAGCACTTTCACTACACAGCCTGAGAAGCCAAGGGGGTGAGTTTTATCGAGATCGACAGTGCTGGCTGAATATATGACGAAGTCAAGGATGTACCCCGTCTTACAGTCGCACAGTACACAGAACTTAATTCCAAAGCGATGGCGTTTGCTTGGAATGTACTGAACAAACCGAAGACGTCCTCTGAACAAAACCAAGGATTCATCAATGACAACCTTCTGAAATGGGTGGAAGAATGACATGAACTTATCCTTCATTCTGTTCAGAATCTCCCGGATCTAACAGAGTGGGTCGGTTTGGGAAGGTACATCATTATCGGCAAAGTGCAGGTTTCCCATGATGTTCCGGAAGTGATCTCTGGCCATGTACTTGTTGAAGGTCGGTGAGGGTAGTAAGGGGTCCATGGACCAGTATTCTTCCAACTCATGCTTCTTGGAGTGTGGCATAAGAAGCATGAGGGCAAAGAACACATACAGCTCCTGCACTCCCAGCATGGTCCACTGTTGCATCTTGGCTGCACCTGTACCACTAGCAGCACGTTGTGATTCGAACCTGTTGGTCTCATCACATATGTGCTGCATGACTTCGTCATCTAGGAAGGCCAAAAGGTAGTCGACACACTCAGCATTTTCGTCCATAGTGAAGGCAGGCTGAACTCCTGACGAGCTCTCATCGAAAACCAGGTTTTTGGGGACAAAATCTGACCCTTCCGTCCATGCGAAGGCGTCCAGGATTCCCTGGTATGGCGGTGGAGGGCTGGTGGTGGTGGTGGTGGTGGAGGTTGGCTGAGAGGGAGGCTTATCTCTGTCAAGGTCACTCTCACTGACCCTAGGTTGCCGTACAGCACTAGCAGCCCTTACCCTACTAGCTACACTACTTTTCACTCTCTTAGATCTACCTCTACCTCTACGGCCGGCCTTCACTGTTGATGCTGGTGGTGACTCCGACGACGAAGACTCCGGAGATAACTCAGCCGACGATGATGACGAGATGAGTAAAGCAGGGCTTGGGGAATGGGGAGGTGAATGCACTCATGACTCATGGTGGGCTGGGTCACGTGGGGGCATTGTTCTGGGGCTAATACGCCGCCTTTTCACTCCCTTCCCAAATTCTTGTCCTTCCTGCACTAAAGGCTCCTTTCCCTTGGAGCTAGACACTAATTCACTGGTAGGAGCACTTGTTGTCGCTGTTTCTGGCGCGATAATTTCACCCGGCTCATCACACGATTCACCGGAATCGTCAAAATCACTGTCCATTATTATCATGGACAATTCAGCAAGTTCTCGTGCCACTGCAGAGTCACTGAGGCCTTTCCTGCTTGCCTCAACACTTTTCTTTGGCGAAGAGGTCACGGGGCCCTTTGCAATGGGCGCAGAAGTGGCAGGAATGGCGGGGCGTGAGTGCAACATGTTGTCTCTGCAGTGGAGGACAAGGAACTAAATGCTGCAGCTTATCTGAGAAGGGAAGGGTTGACAATGACACTTTAGGCTGACTGCTGCTAACTTACAGGCTAATTTTTTATAGGTAGAAAATCTCGGCAATAAATAAAGAAATAGGTAGTTCCAGGTGAATGTAAATGTCAATTAGGAATCTCCCTTCCTTTCTGATATATATTTTTATTACAGACATCGATTACAAGGCATAAATCAAAGGGGAAATTACCGTGGTAATGTAGCGAATGAATGCACGTGAGGTTTTGTCAGGCGATAATTAGCCAATTTCTGGAGTATAACACTATCACTTACCTGTTTTTTTTTTGGTATATATTATTGGGTAAAAATATAGGGCATAGGGCTTATTTCAATGGATGAAATCTGTGGAAAAAGAAGGGGGAAATTTCCGTAGCGCAGCGCGGCGTGGGAGGTGAGAGGAGAGGGTAATGGAGGGCAGGTAGGGAGGGGAGTCACGAAGGGGGTAAATTATCTGAGAAGGGAAGGGTTGACAATGACACTTTAGGCTTACTGCTGCTAACTTACATGCTAATTTTTTATAGGTAGAAAATCTCGGCAATAAATAAAGAAATAGGTTGTTCCAGGTGAATGTAAATGTCAATTAGGATTCTCCCTTCCTTTCTGATATATATTTTTATTACAGACATCGATTACAAGGCATAAATCAAAGGGAAAATTACCGTGGTAATGTAGTGAATGAATGCACGTGAGGTGTTGTCAGGTGATAATTAGCCAATTTCTGGAGTATAACACTATCACTTACCTGTTTTTTTTTTGGTATATATTATTGGGTAAAAATATAGGGCATAGGGCTTATTTCAATGGATGAAATCTGTGGAAAGAGAAGGGGGAAATTTCCGTAGCGCAGCGTGGCGTGGGAGGTGAGAGGAGAGGGTAATGGAGGGCAGGTAGGGAGGGGAGTCATGAAGGGGGTAAAATAGCTAAAATGTCAACAATGGATGGGAGTACAGATGAGATTTGGAGTGCTGACTAGTGTTGGACATTAGCAGTACTGATATATGATACAAGCCACCACTTGAGAGCCCGGGATAATTCAAAATAACACAGAATCACAAAAGTGACGCCCCGCGGTATGATCCATTGTAGCCGAGTGTCACGAAAGTGACGCCCTGCGGTTAAGGGGTTAATGAGCTCAACAAGTTTGGTGGCATCAGGATTAATGTTGGGTGTCTTTCTGGGTCTGACACTGCAGTCTCCAGCCTGTGTCTCCATATCTTCTTCATCCCTAATTGCACATAGTTGCTCAGCTGCCTCCCTCTGTTCTTCTGGTTCATCACTGCACAACATAGCCTGAAGTACAACTTCACAATGCACATACCAGGCAGAACGCTTCATTGTTGGCATCACTATGTCTACCACTTGGTTCTTCTGACTCCTCAAAAGTTGTAGTTGATATAACACATGCCTCGGACCATCCATCCAACTAGGATTTAACTTAGCTCCTTTCAAACCATGTTTGGATACCTACAGTCTGAAAATCTCAAAGCCGTGGTAAGCCACCTGCTGTGGGACACTGGTTCAATCTCTAGGAGAGCAAGATCCTTGGGCAGATTTCCTGATCTGATGGAAGTGACAATTCTGTAGCCATATGACTGATCGGTGCTGAGGTCTTTGATGACCTCTTGACTAAGGTTGGGCAATAGGGGTCCTACAGTTATCCTGGTGAATTTTGGATTGATTTCCAACTCCGTGTCAGTCTCTAACATAGATCCTGGAATCCCAGACCACCTATTGTGGCTAAGGGACTTGCCATCTAGGGCTGTCACCAGATGTCTTAGGTTCAGCTCTCCTGCATGCAGATCACAAGCAATCCAAACCAACCTTTTACCCAGGTTTACCTCCACTTCATGCATGACTCCTCCTGCCCAGCCAGTGTTGACATTGGTACTGTCACCTCCAATAGCCACCAGGGTTTTTTCTGCACCTCTCTCATTCAGCCATTCCACCAGATGATCAGCAATTACCTTAGCATGGCTCCTATTTTCTGTTGCCTCTTCTGGGACAAAATGCCACAAGTATTTGCCACCTGGTTCACTACATACTGTGCTGTGTTCTTTGACAAGGCAAGGAAAAAGCCTGTTACTGCCCTCAGCTTCCAACATTATTTTGGTGTCATCTCTTCTCCCATCAAAGATGATACAGGTGATTCCATTTTCTCAAATTTTCTCCTCTGCAATTTTAATAAACCCCATGGCTGGTCTCTCCTGGGCCCTTCTCAATTTGTTGTGATCAATCACCAGTGTTGTGTCTGTCTCTGTGATGAAACCAGCATCTCTTCAGGCAGCAGTCGTAATTTCAGCAGTCTCCCGGAGCCCTGTGTGGTGCCTATGACTGGCCAAAGCTATAGTGGGGATGCCTTCTGTATTGTATTTCTTTCTTTTTGTCACTGGAGAGGCTGATGTTGAAGCTTCTGGAAAGAAACATCAACATCCTCATCATCCTCATTGGACGTTGTCTCCGGCTCAAAACCTGGCTCTTCTCTTAACAGCTCCTCACTCTTTGTTGATTTTTCACTCTTTTTCCTCCTCTTCTCTGCTGTCTTTTCTCTCTCTTCCTTTCTTTGTAATACTTCTCTTTGTCGCTTGGTTTCCATGTGGTCAGGGAGGCTCATCTGATATGGTCCTATACTGCCAATCTTCTCCCTTTGACCTTTTGTGAAGGTAAGCTCCAGGACTGGTATTTTCCGTTCTCGCCTACAGGTGCAGTCAACATGAACCTCACTGGAGGAGTTTGAGTTACATCCTGCCTCATTGCAACTTCTTATTTCACAGTGACAGTTCAAAATATCTACTAGTCTGTCCAGCTTCATCATGAATCTGCCCTTGACTTCCAGTTTTACATTCCCGATAGTCACTTTTATAGCCTCATCCCGTAATGCTTTTATCTTTGTCCTGATTCTAACTTCACTGCTAATTACAGGCACTTTGAATAAAGCATTAACTTTCTCCCACTGACCTATTAGGGCACGAACAATGTCATTATTGATCAGGTAACTGATGGGATAATTGCGCCTGTCCTCTTCCATCTGCTCTCTCCTAAGCAGGCCATACCTAAGCAGATCTCTTGCTGTTGGGAGTTCAGCTGGGGGTAGAACTTTTCCACATCCCACCAAAAGACTGAGATGACAGGTTGATTTTGCATGGGTTTTAACTGTTCTCTCACTCATTTTCAAAACAGTAACTGCTGTGAAACAATTTGTAACTCATGTGAGTATGTCTCTGCCACCAGCCCAGAATCCTAGTTGAATGCACTGTAATCTAACTGTGAAAAGGCAACTTTTATATTAGAAGTCTAGTTTGTTAGAAACAAGGTAAATTGTAGATTGACAACCGCCAAACAAAATTTAACTTGTTGTCACAGTCATTTTTAAAGGTCTGTCTTTATCCGTTTGTAAGATATGTCCAAAAACGGTATTATGAAACCATGATCTGGTTTCATCAAGTCATTAAAAGCAGAAATACTCTTTACTGGAGTCTACAAACGAATATATACAATCATACATCCATCTTCTTTATAATTTGATGGTAAATACATCACTTGAGAAAAAATTATTGGGTGCCTGCTTTTAACGATTATGTATTTTATTGGATAGATCCTTCAAAACTTAAAGACAAAATATATGTAGGTAAATGACCTTAAAAACAAAAACCAATTATATATTTTGTTTTTCTGGGTGAAAAGGACCCATTTTATAACTAGTACTCAGTAAATTTAGGATTTTGCCAAAATTGACACACCCTACTGGATCATAGATATCATAACATGGCTTCACCTTGATGCTCATCTTATAATCCCTGGAAACAATAATCATTTTGGCATCCTTGAACCCACTGGTACCAAAGTCACCCTTGGTCACTACACCTTGGAGACAGGTGACTACCGACCTTATTTTCACCCATAAGCAAGTTACTCTAACCTTGCAAATTCTCCCACGTGATGAGTCGAAGATGGAGGAAGGGTTTGCTGGGATGAACAGAAAATGGCTGATGTAGTGGTTATGTCCCTCAAGTACTAGGCGCATCATATGTTTCTTCCTCATGCTGAGCAGCCTATTAGCTGATTCAGTGAACTTTCTTGCGAGTTCGGTACAGGTCCAATCCACTGTGGCAAAAGATTGGACTTTTCCTCAATTAAACTGGGAAGCGGTGGCTGAATTGGTAGAGGTGGCCTGCAGTTAAAATGGACCCAGGTTCGAATCTCCGCTTAGGTAGGGATCAGTTTAAGGATTTGAATTTCATAAATGCAGACTTTACTGATCTACCAGAAGACCCGCCGACATGTAAAAATACCCTCGCTAATACCAATACACCAGTCCTGTATGAGACAGCCCTAGCAGTCTTCGGTATGGACGGTGGCTGTTAGTACCGAAGTAGTGACATATATGTGGAGATGTATGATGTGTAGGAGGACTATTGGGCCGTGGGAAGAAGCTAAGTAGGCAATTCCAAGAGTCGGACACACAAAAAAATCATCATCATCATCGAAGATTATGGTATTTTATGGTGCTACATATGTCAGCAGTTTGGCTGTAAATTTCAACGTCAGTGTTACTAAACTGTGTTGATGGATGATAAAGTAAACCAGGTACTATTTTGCTATGGAATTCATTTGTAGGCTGTAGATAAATTCAGTCAGTGTTACGGAAAGAGGGCGTAGGAATTAGGTAGATGATATATTATTTTAATGTATAACACTACACCTTTCCCTACTTTATGTCTATCACAATGAAATGTAATGAAATCGGAGACGTGAGACGTGACAAAGAGGTTGGGGGGGGGAGGAGGAAAAAAAAAGAGGAAGTAAATGCATGATTGAGAAGGAATGTAAAAAGATATTAGCAAAAGAGACGTGTTGTAAATAGCGACAGTTAGGTAGAATTATACAATGGCCAGAGAATACTAGGTCAGTCCACGAAGGGACGAAAACGGGTCCCTAGCTTCGTATGACATCACTAGGCCTGCTGTCTGAGTCTGACCCAGGCCACCACACTGATCGGGTCGTGCTCTAGGTCGAAAAAATGCCAGATTATTGTGCAATTTATGGTTGCAACTCTTTCTATTCACACAAAGGAGACTATTCTCTACACAGATTTCCTCAAGATGAAGAAATGAGAAAGAAGTGAATTAATCTGTGTCAGAGAAAAGACAGTTTCAATCCCAAAAACGCAAGAATTTGTAGTTTGCATTTTGAAGCTAGGTGCTTTAAAAGAAATCCAAAATATGAACTTCAGGGTATCCCAGTTCCTTTAAAGATACGAAAATTAGCGGAGGATACAGTACCAACTTTGTGCCTTCCCACGTCAAGAGGTAGGTGTATACATGTGTACAGTACAGATTTTTGTGACATTTGTTTCAGTAATATTTAAAAGCAAGATTTTCTTTACATGATCCTAACAACAGTTGAAGACTTTTGATTAAAATAAATTGTAGGCCTAAGCTGGGGATAAATGCAGGAAAGCATATATATTAATAAGCCTACTATATACATACATACCTATATATATATATATATAATATATATATATATATATATATATATATGTGTGTGTGTGTGTGTGTGTGTGTGTGTGTGTGTGTGTGTGTGTGTGTGTGTGTGTATGTATGTATTTTTTATTTTTTTTTATGCGAGGAAGAAGGAACCAAAGGCTACGAGCCCGAAAACAGTTCATTCTAAGAAAAAAAAAAAACAATACAAAAGGAGCCAAATTCAAGATATGTTCATTTCGAGATGCCTGGACACACTGCGTTTGAAAGACTGGAGATCATAGGAAGTAGGAAATACAGACAGAGGGAGACAGTTCCAGATATGACCTGTTCATAAATGAAGGACTGGGAGTAACGGTTAACTCTTGCATTAGAAAGTTGGACAGAAAAGGGATGAGAGTTTATTGCTAGATGGGTGCTACACACCCGTCGTAAAGGTGGAGGGATGCATGCAGACAGTTCAGAAGAGCAATGACCATGGAAGTAGCGATAGAAAAGAGATAAAGAGGCAACAGTGCGGCGAAGAGATAGAGGTTGAAGGGAGCCAGTAAGAGAAGCAGAGTTGATGAGACGAAATGCCTTTGACTCCACCCTATTAAGAAGAGCTGTATGTGGGGAGCCTCCCCACACATGAGAGTTGTACTCCATACAGGGGCGAATAAATCCCGTGTATAAAGTCAACAACTGTGCAGGGGTAAAAAATGTACGGAGTCAGCTTAGCACACCTAATCTCTTGGAAGCAGATTTTACCAGAGATGTAATATGATCTTTCCAAGGTAAATCCCGAGTGAATGAAACCCCACGCATGTTCAAGGATGATGCTGAATTGAGCTGGATATTATTAAATTTTAATTGGTACTCCTGTGGAAGATTCTGTCAGGTTGATAGGTGTAAAAACTGAGCCTTAGATGCATTAAAAACAACAAGATTATTTTTACCCCAGTCAGAGATACGAGCTAAGTCAGACATTAGGAGTGCCATAGCCTCATCCCTTGATTGTTGAAGTAACTGCTGGGATGGACGTTGCGAGAACCGAATGGAAAGGTGAAAGTTGGAATCATCAGCATACGAGTGGATAGGGTTAGATGTACAGCTTAGAAGATCATTGATGAATAAAAGGAAGTTGGTGATAGGACAGAGCCCTGAGGAACACCACTGTTAATAGATCTAGGAGAAGAGCGATGGCCCTCTACAACAGCGGCTATAGAACGACCAGAAAGGAAGCTGTTGATGAAGGCACAGATGGAAGGATAGAAACCGTAAGAGGGCAGTTTGGAAATTAAAGATTTGTGCCAGACTCCATAGAAAGCTTTTGAGATGTCAAGTGCAATTGCAAAGCTTTCGCCAAAGTCACACACACACACACACACACACACACACACACACACACACACACACACACACACACACTCACCATCACCTTCACCACCACCATCACCACCATCATCATCATCACTATCATAATCATCGTTGTCTATGCCAGGATGTTTACTATATCATCATCATCATCACCACATCCACCATCACCATCACCTCCATCAACATCATCACTATCATACACATATACACCTATACATGCATATATTTTATCTAGTTAAGAACAAGGTTGTGGTTTATTTTTTAACACTAAGTGTGAGCTGATCCCGTGAGAAAGAGAGCAGAGGAGGTGAGGGATTAAAGAAGTGAGGTGAAGCAAACTCATTACTAAGGAAGGAAAGGGGTGCGGCGTTTGTTAAGGAATTACCATATGTAGGTGAAAAGTAACATGGAGTGATGGTAAGAGGAAAGGAATAAGATGGAGGATACAGGAAAAAGAGGGAGAGGAGAAAATTGACAGGAAGAGGGGAAAGAAACGGAGGAATGAAGGAAAAAGAAATGGAGACATACACACACACACACACACACACACACACACACACACACACACACACACACACACACATACACCATGACCACCATCGTCATCATCACTATCATAATGATCGTTGTCTATGCTAGGATGTTTATTATTTCATCATCATCATCATCATCGCCATCACCACCTCCACTGTCACCATCACCTCCATCATCATCATCATCATCATCATCATCACTATCATAATCATTATTGTCTGTTTAATGTTAGCTGATTTTTAACCACAATATTGCATGTAAATTTACAGTATGTGGCTTGTTTTCAGAGTGTGTAAAGTAACTGTCTGTATTAGGATTATTCTGCCATAAGTGTAAATTATAGGATGATCTTTGTACCATAATGATTCAAATGAATATATTATTATATAGTAATTTATCGTTATCCTACTATTGATTGTATTTGATGAGAATACTATGATTAGGCAAACTTAAGTGTTTCACAGTAATTAAATGATAATGAACAATATTATTGCTATTAAAAGCGAGCAAATGATGAGGGAAAAGGAAGAATGAAAAATGGTGAGAATGAAACTAAAGTGAGAGGGGAAGGGAAGAGAAGGAAGGAAAGAACAGAGTAAGGGAAGGAAATACACTAAGGGAGGAGAGAAGAGAATGAAGGAAAAGTAGATAAGGAATGGGAGAGGGGAATTGTTGGGAAATGAGGTACAGAAGGGAACAAAGGGATGGGGAAAGAAAATGAAGAAGATGGAGAAGACAGAGTAAGAAAAATAATAAAAGAGATATACGAGGGAAAAAAGGAGAGGGAGGGAGGAGGCGCAGACCGGCTGTCATCAGGCCTACTGAAGTCATCATTGTCCCGCCCACATGCGCGTGAACTGACCTGGTATTCTCTGGACATTGGAATTACATCCTCTCAAGAAGCCGAACGAATGAATAAAAGGTTATGAAAGAAAGGAGAGAGGGAGAGACAAGAGGGAGGGAGTTGAAAATACGGTACATCAGGGAGAAGGGATATGGAGAGAGAGGGATATGAGTACAACGGACTTTGCTGTGCACTTGTAGTTGAGCAGTATAATGAAGGCGCAAGAAGAAAAATGAATAAAATCAGTGACATTAAAGGGTAAACGAGGGAAGCAAAGATAGAAAAGGGGAACAAATACATGAGGAAGTGGAAATTACTGAAGGGAGATGGTTAATCTCTTCAATGCCATGATAATTTTCGAATGTTATCCTTGATACATGTGGATCATTTTATTCAGCTTTGGAAAAACAAGTTTCCTCAGTGAGTGTAGGAATAAAAAAAGGGAGGGGGGGGGGTGTCCTGGCAGTGAGCATATTAGCTCTATATATAACTCCTCCAACTTGAAAATTCTCACCTAAGCTGGACAGAGCCTAATCGTTTGAAGGTAGGAAGAACAAAATGAAAAGTACGTCATCAGTGTGAGTTTTAAGATTAAAACCAGAACGAAGGAGCTAATTACTGTAGACGTGAAATGGAGGAACGACGGATGTGGTAAAGAGGAAAAGAGGCAGGAGGTATATTAAAGATAGACGGAAGACAGTAAGAACGTAGAGGTGGTGAGAGTGAGAGGGAAGAGAGCTAAGGTCATGTTTAAAATGTAGTTAACAACAGAACAAAGGCACAATAAGTATAATAAAAATTAAATAAAATACGGTGAGGGGAAGGAAGAAGCGAGAATAAACAAGCAGAATGGAATAAAAAAAATGAGAAAGGGGGGACGTGGAAGTCGGAGTGCGCAGCAGAGAGTTGAGGTTATGTTTGCAGTGATAGTGTAGTAACTAAATAAAAAAAAAAAAAAAAAAAGCTCTAGACGTAAAACGAAAGAAATTAGTTAGAGAGAGAGAGAGAGAGAGAGAGAGAGTTACACGATAATAATGTCAAGGAAGAGGGATACGTAAGAGCTCAAGTTATACACAAGTTGTACGATACCATGCATACGATAATGTGATAATTTATATATTTGTGCAATATTTCATTCAAATAATGCGATGTGGTTTACTTAATTAAGACTTTGGAGGATTTTCATTATATGACTTATCTGTCTAGCATTTCATAAGCGTACGACATGAGATCCCGACGAGGGCAAGTGCCGAACGTGCTGCGTACTACAGACAAACACGTGTCAAGTTCTAGTCCGTGTGTATTGTTCTCTGTGTGAGCGTCATAGGTCTACCCCTGTTCAGTTTCTGTTGGCCTGCAGCTGGTGGAAGCACTGGGCTCCATGAGTCGTGTCTGTAAGGGCTGTTTTGTTATGGATGATTCAAGTGGAGGCATATAATATTAATTTGCTCCAGCGACTTTTGGTCGTCTGCATTACCTACTTCACTCTCATTTTCTGAAGTTTGTTTCCCTTTCAGAGATAATGACTCGTTCTCTAGTCCACGACTTTTTTATTTTTTCTTTGTGAGGATATGCATTCGAGTGTTTCGTCATGCCTAATATGTGCTATTATTTATTTCATGTACGTGAAAGAAAGGCTAATTTGCATAAAATGAACACTTATAACCAGTGTGCAACTGTAGCTATTTAAGATGGGTTAGCCTCTTTAGGTAGAATAGGTACTGCCTTAAGTTGCAGGCTAAGCGTAGGTCATTAGCCTCGCCTATATGATTTAGATATTAAGTAAACTTACTTTAAGTAGCCAGTGTGGATTATTCATGTACTGTTTTATGAAGTAGTAAAGCGGCCAAACAGGGTAAATTTGGGAAAAAGGCTTTAGTTCAATGTGTATGATAATGATGATTTAAAAAAAACGATAATTTCCACATGCCTCGTACGATAATATGGTCTTGGGAATCTGGCAACGCTGGCCAGAACGAATAATTTAGCAATATAAATAGGTGGAGAGAGAGAGAGAGAGAGAGAGAGAGAGAGAGATGAGGGAGAAGGAATGTGGAGAAGGATGAACACTGGAGAGTTAAAATGATGTAATACGAGGATAACTAAGTCTTAGATGCACAAAAGTAGAATGAACTAAATTACAGAATTGGATGGGAGAAATGGGGATGGGGAAAAAGGAATGGGAGAATGGTATGGAGGAAATTAAGTATACGATAGGAGAGAGAGAGAGAGAGAGAGAGAGAGAGAGAGAGAGAGAGAGAGAGAGAGAGAGAGAGAGAGAGAGAGATGAGGGGGATGAAATCTTAAGTCAAACACAAGTGGAAAATAATGAAAATAATAGAGGGAAGTGAAAGGAACCATGTAAAGGGGAGACACACACACACACACACACACACACACACACACACACACACACACACACACATACAGAAGAGAGGAAAGCAAAATAAGGGTAAACAGGGAAAAGAACGGAGGGCTGACGAGGAAGAACGGGGAACGAGATGGCAGCAGGGGAGAAGGAGAACAAGGAGAAATGAATGGAGCGTAGGGGAAAAACGTAAGAGAGCTCGGATAATGAGAAGGATGGTGAGGGGAGGATGCTAAAGCAGCAGAAAGTGTGAACTCGGATGGAATGAGTAAATGAGAGAGAGAGAGAGAGAGAGAGAGAGAGAGAGTATTCAGTGAGTTAAGGATTTCCTGTCACTGGAATTTATGTGATGCTGCCTGAGAGGCCACATGATGTCGTTTGCAAATGTCATGTTGCGATATTTGCCAGACCCTGCTAGTAACTGTGTCGGGACCACTATCACCTTTTTCTCTGAGGTACTTTATCCAACAGAGACCTGTTCCAAACTAGAGCCCCTCGGACGGCTTCAGTAATCTTCTCTGTACTGAACACGATGCTAGGCGATGTTGCTTGATCGTACTCTGCTTAGGAGCCTTTGCAGACATTTTTAGGCCCTTCTTAGTCCCTATTCCTGCTTCAAGCGCCAGGCAGCCCGGTGATCGTCAGGTAGACTGCGCATACGACTATTTTGTCCCGCTGTGGGACTATACCTCTAATATGAACCATGTTCACAGCCTCCAGAAATATAATATTAATTTAATGTATCAGTGTTGTATACACATCACTAAAATATATGAATAAAATAAACAAGTAACTGAAAAGAAACAAAGCTATTAATATTTCGGCTTCGAAACATGTGGCATCAGTAGCAAGCCTCCCCCGGTCGGGCCCCTGCCTATCAGAAATTAGTTGCCAGATCTACAGAAATATCTGTATTTCTACAGATATTTTGATGTTCATCCAGAAAAACAGATTTTTGGGCAAAATCTACAGAAATTTTGGAAATCTACAGAAAAGTTTACAGAAATCTGACAGGATTTTTAAAAATAGTCAAAATACACGTGAATCGCGAATTTAAATCTGAGGCTAAATATTTGTACACGTGAATAATGAGTAGAGGAATTGAAAAATAATAGAGTTGAGAGTTTTCTTTTAGAAACATGGAAAAGTAAAGAGAACTTTATTTTTTTTATTATTGTACAGTACTTATCACCAAATTCCTTATATACCGGTATATATATTTATTGATGGAATTTTTGTTTCTCTAACTTTTTTTATTGATTGAGACTCACACCAAGCTGTGTTTAAATTCTGGGGTGTACATTAAAATTATCACGGGTATGTCACGAAATATTTGTTTTGATGGATTTTGTTTGTTTGTTTGTTTGGCTCCATAGGTTTTGTAATGGTTAAGATTTTCGCAGGCCAAGTTAACCCGCCACGTCCCGACCACTTTTTGACCACTGGTACCCCCCAATCCCGACCATTTTTTGACCCTTTTTTTTTTTTTTTTGCTAAAACTTTCGCTTTTGGTCAGAAACAATGGTCAGTGACAAAGAAATTGTTCCCTGGGGTCCATAATCACCCTAAACAGGTATGCCTTGGTCCCACCTGACCCCGTGTTCTCCGTAGGCGGTCTGAGACTCTAAAGTTTTCTATGGTATTATAAGTCTGGGGAACCAATGAAAGTAAGTAGATATGTATTTATTACAAACATAAAAACATGTGATAAAAGAGTATATTGGATTTTATACAAAAATAGAGCAGAAATAAGCATTGTACCATCGTGCGAAACGAGCAAAATCGGGCAACTTGGTCACGATGAATCGCTAACATTCGAAAATCATGATACATATCATTTTTTTTACTTACATAATACTTCTACAATAACATTATACCATTTTACATTTTACTGAACTGTTTTTACGTATTCACAGGCCTTTTGATAACATTTAGCATAATGTTAGCGCTTATTTACGTAGTGAGTGAACTCGCTGTGACTGTTGTTTCAACTCGTATTGTGTTTTTTCTACTTACATAATGCTTTTCTAATATTATAATACACTTTTCAACTTTATAGAACTATTTTGAGATAATTTCAGGCCTTACGTAAATATATAGCGTAATAATAGTGCATAATAACACACACAGTGAAGTCGCTATGACAACTATTTCAACTTACAACCTATTTTTGTACTTATATAATAATTCTCCACTAACATTGCACATGTTTACACTTGATATAATTGATATCACATAATTTGAGAACTTACGATGGAACTGAGCGTCATATTAGCGCGTACTTACACAGGGAGTGTTATCGCGATATCATTTGTTTCATCTTACACTAGTATTCAACTTATAAAATACCTTACTACTAACATTATAACAAATTCCACTTTATATCATTCCTATCACATACTTACTGACCAGAATGTGGGTGTACTCGTGACATCAATTATTACAACTTACACTATTGTTCAACTTATACATTTTATTCATGCTAACATTACACCCGTTTCCACTTTATATTCTTGCTATCACATATTTACTGACCAGAGTGTTATACTGAGCATCATATTTTTGCAGATTTACACAGTGGGTGTAGTTTTGATATCAATTCTTTCAACTTACATTAATTCTCAACTTATACATTACTTTCCTGAAAACATAACACCCGTTTCAACTTTATATTTGACTTAGCACCTACTGACTGGCCTTACCATTATAATGAGCGTCATTTCGCCTTCCCACAGTTTCAGTAGTGTAGGAAATTATGATACTCTTTGAAACAAGGCTGAAGGCACAACGCAACATTGCACTCGACACACTCGTACCTTGTGTCTTTTCTCTGAGTGGATGGTCTGACTGTCGAGTGCTTACATACATGGCAGCGACGCTGGGGTTTACGACGGTTTGGGTCGGAAGGGATTGCGCTGGGATAGTGGCGTCCTGCAAGATGTAAGGGAGTCTGGGCAGCCATGGGGGTGCGGGTGCGGTGTGTGGGTCTGTCCTGGGCATGCTTGGCGATTATTTCACGTGCCAGCTCCCTCACAAACCCCTCAAAGGTCTCGGATACTCCGGTGGTCATTGCGTGCAGGTAGTGGGTGTTCAGGACCGTGATGTCGAGCAAGTGGAAAAAGAGTTTCTTGTACCACTTCATCGTGGTCCTGGCACAGTCAACACTTGAAATCATCGAGTCTGACTGATCAACTTGCCTCATGTTCAGATTATAGTCCAGTACAGACTCAAGTTTCCATACGTTGCGCCTCCTCTCTCTACGGTGAT
This sequence comes from Coenobita brevimanus, assembly GCF_032717465.1. Classification (NCBI taxonomy): domain Eukaryota; kingdom Metazoa; phylum Arthropoda; class Malacostraca; order Decapoda; family Coenobitidae; genus Coenobita; species Coenobita brevimanus. The sequence goes on along the minus strand of NC_136958.1, from coordinate 34,117,759 downwards.
CCACGGAGTCTGTGCGGTGCATCAGGGGGCTGTGAACAGTTGATAGGAGGCAAACTTCCCTGTTGTGGTTCCACAGGGTGGCAAGGATGTTATTGGCCCAGAAGAAAACCACCTCGTTCTTGTCAAGTTTCCTCCCTATCTTGACCATATGGCGATGGTTTCTCTTGACTGTACCACAGACTCCAGTGTCGTGTTGGTGGAGGAACCTAGCGAGAAGAGGGCTAATGTACCAGTTGTCCAGGTACAACACATGACCACGATGAAGGTACTCTTCTATCATTGTCTTCACCACGGCCCCAGAGAGTCCTATACTCCGATCTTCTGTTATATCTGTCTGTGCGCCCGTGTACAAGACTATGTCTTGCACATAACCAGTCTTACAGTCACACATAACAAAGATCTTGAACCCGAAATGGTGTCTCTTGCTGGGTATGTACTGCCTAAAGGAAATATTGCCTCTCCACAACACAAGACTCTCGCCTATGATGAGGTCTCTGTAGGGATAAAATGAGGAGCGGAACATTTCCCGTAAATGATCAAATACCAGCCTAATTCTTCTCATTTTATCTGTGTTATTTGCTTTGGCTGGATCTTCTGCATAAAAAAAGTGGAGGCGGCCGAGAATATATTGAAATCGGTTACGACTCATCACCTTTCCAAAGAAAGGTGTGAGGATGATTGGGTCAGTTGTCCAGTAGGCAGGAATTTGGTTTTTCCTTACCACACCCATCAAGAGAGCCAGGGCCAAAAATAGGAACATCTCTGAAATTGTAACGGGATAGTCATATTGTTGGGAATGCCTGCTCGTGGTTCCCAAACGTTCACTTCCACGGCGCTGTGATCGTGAAAAGATATTAGTCTGTTCAACTATGCGCCCCACAAACGCCTCCCCAAAGAACAAGTGGAAAAAATCCACCCTAGATGAACCTGCATGCACACCTGGAGCCGTGCAACCAGATCGCCACTCCTCAGTGAAAGGGTGAATGATGGGAGTAAAATTACTCCCATCTTCCCAGTTCCACATGACACCACCGTCTCCACCCACGTCCCCATCGTCCCCTTCGTCAGGGTGGGGAGGTGAGGGTGGTGGGGGAGGTTGGGGAGGTGGAGAGCAGCGCCTCTCATCACTCGCACTTCTCTTCCCTCTCCCTTTTCCTTCCCTTTCTTTCCTTTCCCCACATCCTGGGGCTGTGGGGAGGAAGTTTGGGAATATTCTGGGGCGAAAGACGTGCTGGGGAGTGGCTCCACCTCCTCTCCCCTAGGCCTATGTGCACCACGTGCTCGTGCTGCCTCCCTCACACCACTTGCCCTTTCACCCCGCACTACCCCCACACCACTCTCACTTTCACCCCACGCTGCCGCCACAACACATTCCCTTTCACCCAGCAATCCCATCACACCACTTTCCACTTCCCCAGACAAAAGACTTTCACCATACCTTATATGTCTTCTCGCCCCACCTTCTGATCCTGGTGGTGATATTTTTTCTTTTCCCAACCATGAGGCGATATCACGTCCTAAGCCGCCGTCATCCTCATCGTCCTCATCCTCATCCTCATCAGATTCGGGATGGAGAGATAGCCGTGCACGTGGTTGGGGAGCAGGCTGGCCTTCCCTTGCCTTACGGTATGTCACATACCGCGTTTTTCGGGGCGAAGGGACCTCCTCATCACTGCTACTTATTTCTTCCTCTGGCTGGACGTAATCGCAATCTACCACATCATCGTCGAGTGGAGAATCACTATCTCCAGTGAAGGCTTCCAGGGTGGATGCAATTTCCTCTTCTGAGAGACCTTTCCGCGCCATGTCTGACCTGGGTCACTGCTAGCAGGTGAGTGACCAAGACAAGGGCGAGCGCGGGTCACGCGGGGTCTAGGACGCTGCCCGCCTGGCGGCAGGTAGGGGAGGCTTAGGTACGTGGGCGAATTGAAAATCTCGCGCGAATTTTGAAAATTGTGGAAATTATGAACCTTGCAATTGCAGGACGTTGAAGTACGTCGACGGGATTGGCTGACATAACGTGAGGATGTGGAAGTATGTCGACGGGACGCCGCGGGTTAAGTGTCACATTTTGCTTTGCATATTAAAATCATCTTGTGTTTATAAAGACCTATCATTTGTAATCACCATTATTTGTGTATTTTCTTGTCATGATGGTCATTTATGGTCTACAGAAATTTTCCTAAATCTACAGAAATTTTTTGACTGAAACTTCAGATATTTTAGGGCAGGTACCTGGCAACACTCTGCTCTCAGTGTCTTTATGCACTGAGGGAGGATGCATGTGGCCCTTCATCCTCCCTTTGTCCTTTCCCTACTCCCTCCTTGCATTGACTGACATGTTGTTTAGCCATGCCTATCAAAGGTTTGACAAACACAGAGAATGCTGTTCTAGTTTACTTAGCAACATATCTACACTATACAGGAGTTTTCTGTTTTATTGATTTGTTTATATTGGAAGGCCTGAAAACACCCCCAATATCAGTTCCTCCATGGAAATAACAAGGTTATAGTAGATTCGTTTTTACCTCACGGAACTGGATTATTCCCACTATTTTAAGAGTAGTTCATGGTTACATGAAGTTCTATGACCCTTAATTGTGAGGATGGAATGAATATCCCTGTTTGCTTAACAAATTGATTGTCAAGTCCAATTACATTTGGTCATCAACTAAGCTGATTGCTAATGGGAGTTTTTGTTAGATAAAAACAAATATGTTAAATCAGTGTATGCTTTTCAACCGAACGTTCTAAGGAACAGAATTTTCGAAAGACACTGCGTATAAATTTATACTTAACCCATTAGCGCCCATTGTCCTCAATATAGGACGAAACTGGACATGTTCAAAATGTAATAAAGAAGGGAACCCAGGGGTGGGGACCTATGAGCTTCGCGACTATGAGCCAAGAGTTGGAGGGCGGTACGCCCAGCACCTTTCCGGCAAAATCCCTCACACAGGAAATCTATATATATATAAATCTATCTGTCTCTCTGTGTATATACACGAGTATATATATATATATATATATATATATATATATATATATATATATATATATATATATATAATTTATTTATATATATTTATAGGGAGTAGACTATAGCACCAGTCAAGCAGGGGAGTACTCCTTAGGTGGATGGAAATCTGATGACAGGGAGAGCTGGAGTTCCCATTTCATCAGCCTTCGGGACTAGTTCCTGACCATCCCCCTTTGCTGAACTTTTCCAGTGTTTCAGTAACACAGAAAGTAGGCCAGCATACTCTCCAATAAAAGTTTCCTTAACTGTCAATGCCGTACTACATGCACATTACACACTTCACTTCCTTTTCAAAATTCAACCAAAATGGTGTCTTATAATCAAGCCCCTGAGTCCATGGGGGGGGGGAGGGGGACCATATATGCCCCCACCATGCTCCCCTCTCCTGGCAAATATCCTGCAAAATGCCTGGAACCACTGTTTGACTCACTTCTTTTTCATTTCTGCAACATTTGCTGCTTTCCTCTAACTTTCTCTCTGTTGAGCACCAACTCTCCTCCTCTAAACCTCACCTCTTCTTAACTGAGACTCAGCTGTCTGAGGCAACTGATAGCAAACCCTTCTCTGCATCGTCCTACTTTCTCTATACTTATCTCAAAGCCAAAGGTGGCTGTTGCATATAAATAAGCAATAACTTAACTTGCTCTCATGTTCCTGAACTTGATTCTTCTGAATTCTCTACTCTCTGGCCTCGCCTTTCCTTTCGTTCTCAGACTAACTTTAGCTGTGCTGTTTACATATCCCCTAATTCTACTGCCTGTGAAAAATTTTTAAACCATCTTACTTTTACGATGGAACACATCCTATCCATTTTTTCTTTCTCCGAAATTTATATTCTAGGATATATCAATGCACACAACCACCTTTGGCTCTCCTCTCCTTTCGCTGATCCACCTGATGAACAAGCTTACTTCTTTTCTATCTTTAATGACCTAGAGCAGCTTGTACAGCACACTATCCATATGCCTGACTGCCTTGGAAAGAGTTCCAACAAACTTGACCTCTTCCTTACAACTAACTCTTCTGTTTACACTGTTGATCTTTCCTTTCTGTTGGACTTCTCCGACCACAACCTTATCACATTAAAGTGTCCTATCGCTCCAGTACACCCTGTGGACCCTGCAGAGAAAAGTCGGTTGTGGCATTTTGCAGCTGCTGATTGGTAGACCTTCAGGCAGTACTTTTTTTACTTCCCCTGGAATGATTATTGTTTCCATGGCCGAGAGCCATCTGAGCTTACCATGCGTATTAAGGAGGTTGTTGTCTCGGGCATGATGCATACATTCCTTTCTCATATCCTCTGACTAATACAAAGAAGACTTGGTTTAATCATGCATGTTCGCTGTCCACAAGAAGAAGGCCTACAAATGTTACCGGAGCCAACTCATCCCTGACTCTCATCGCTTTTATGTTTCTGCCCAGAATCGTGCTAAGTCTGTTCTTTGCTCTGCTAAAAATAATTTCATCTGTACTAAATCCTCTGAACTCTCCAAGTCGAATTCTTTCCGCTTCTTCTGGCACATTGGCAAAAACATTTCTAACAGCTTTACCTCATTATCCTTCCCTCCTCTTTTCCACACTGATAGCTGTGTAACTATTTCTTCTACTGATAAAGCAGATCTCTTTGCTCACACTTTCTCTTCCAGTTCCACCTTAGATGATTCCAGTGCTGTTTCTCCATCACTTCCCCCCTCTGACTTAATCATGGCTGGCATTTTAATCTCTTCAGCTGATGTATTTTCTGCCATCACTAACCTCAATTCTAACAAGGCATATGGGCCTGGTGGGGTCCCTCCTATTGTTCTCAAGAACTGTGCTTCAGTGTATGCACTCTGCCCAGGTAAGCTCATTTGCCTTTGTCTATCAACTTGTACCTTTCCTTCTTGCTGGAAGTTTGCTCTCATTTAGCCTGTCCCAAAGAAGGGTGACCATTCCCAACCCTCTAACTATCTCGCAGTTGCTTTAGCATCCTGTACTGATAGCAAACCCTTCTCTGTTCCTGCCAAAAAAAAATTGGGGGGCTTCTTTCCTATCACAACCTTCTTTCTGATCGTCAATATGGGTTCCGTCAGGGACGCTCCACTTGTGATCTTCTCACCTACCTTTCATACTTCTGGTCATACTCCTTTCTGGACTTTGGCAAAAGCTTTGCTATTGCACTTGACATCCTCAAAAGTTTTGATCGCATCTGACACATATCTTTAATTTCCAAACTGGCCTTTTTACAGTTTCTATCCTTCCATCTGTACCTTTGCCTCTAGCTTCCTTTTTGGTCATTCTGTAGCTGCTGTTGTAGACGGCCACCATTCTTCTAGATGTATCAGTAGTGGTGTTCCTTAAGGCTCTGACCTATCACCAACTCTCCTCCTTTTATTCATCAATGACCTTCTTAACTTTACATCTAACCAGAGGTCGGCACAGGGAACGAAAATTCAGTTCTGCAGAGCAAATCTGCAAACAAAAAATATTGCCTTCTGCAACAGCAAATCTCCAAAACTCTTGAAACTTTCAGTTCTACAAATGCACAAATGTCAACGCAAACCATTTTTATCCCTTTCAGTACCACAGCATTAGCTTCATTTTTTTTCTGGATACAAGTTGAGGATTTTTTTTAAGTTTAGGATATTTTTCATAATCAACGGGTTAAAAATCATCTCTAGTTGTTCATGCACCACAATTATATCTTTATTTACTCTGTTCTGACTAACAATGAGTGACTTTTTGAAGTATAGATATTTTCTAAAGTAATTAATGTGATATACAAAATTATACAGTAGTTATAGGAAAACTTATATATATAATTCAGCTACTCTTCTTGGTATATTAGACAGCATTACTACATTGCAAGGGAAAATCCTTCACTATCGTATATAAGTGAATTAATTTACTGTCCGAGCTAGACCAAGGACAACTTACTTCAGCCAAAACTCACTTGCGTTTTAAATGTTCAGCCTGAGCTGTAAAAAAGTATCCCTTACCATTTGGGGAGATATCTATTTGCTACTATAGTACAGGTTAGAGTGCAAAAAAGTATCCCTCACCATTTGGAGAGGTTTCTGTGGGCTGCTGTCGCCATTTGGGGAGATCTCTAACAGCTTTAAGGTGTGAAATATTACCAGTATGTGTCAAAATTTGCAATGGGGGAGCTCGGACACGTTCCGCATCTTCAGTGTGGACTTCTATTTCTTAGTCACACTTCACATCTCACACTTGGCAACTTGACACACCAGTCCACCTCTGTTCCTCGGCTATCACCTCCTCAGTCCTCACTCTTCAGTCACAGTCAAACTCCAACAACTGAGACAACTCCAACATACAGTATATCCATCTGTCTATACTGATACCGCATGGGGAAAAGTGGTTGTCTGGTAAGGAAAATGGGAAAATTGTGTTCAGTTTCATTTCGTATGTTTCTTTAAATTGTTTTTTATTTACCTAATGATTTTTGTTGATATTGAAATACTGGCACTGGCAATGCTATAAGTCTGACAAATTTGAAATTTAGACTAAAGGTCATATTCAAGGTGGACTGGGAGGCTTTGTAGCACATCTTTGTATTCTTCATCTTGTTAAAGGTTTGTATGTTAAACGAGTCTTTCTAATATCGATGTAGTTTACATCAGTAGCATTCATATTTACATCTGGAAAATCAATTGATCTTGAATTAGGTTTTACACTTTATTTGTTGGGGGGAAAAACATATTTGCTGGCTTTTATCCTTAGTTTCCTTTTTCATACCTCATACCCTCCCCACAGGAAGCACATACAGTATATCAAGATAATGTAATAAGGAACCATCCAATGTAAAGTAGAATACGACTTGCTATGACAATTTTTTGCATTATTATATTTTAATAACGAGTACGAACGTTGCCCCCTATTGGCTTATACCAATTTTCGTTCCTTTCCTGAAATATTGGTATGAAGCCAGTGAATATCAAAAATAGATGAATCTGATCTTCAGCCGTCTCTCTCTCTCTCTCTCTCTCTCTTAAGGAATCGTAAAATTATCGTACAGAGTGTACGATAATGAAAAATGTTATTGTGCACAAGGTAAAAAAAAAAAAAAAAAAAAAGTCGCGCAGGAGGGGTACGGTAAAATCCGAAATGATCAGTATAACTTGTGTCGTACTTGGAAAATTAATTATCTGAATATGCAGCCAGTAACAATATCAACCATAAATTGTCATATGAACCCTATCTATGACATACTTATGTAAGCGTGTTTGACAAGAAGGTGAAGAAAATCATCAAACATTTCCAGAGTCCAACGTCCGTGGCGTCAAAATGTTTCGGGCCAAATGTGCACCGATTCTTTTTTTACCTTGTGTACATCCTACAGAATGTGAATTTGTCGTATATATACAATATTTATCGTACATATGGCAACAGTGCGGGAGCGCCGGCACGAGCCGGCAACCCACCTAGACTCTCCTGCCTGCCACGGGCAGATTTGCGTTTGGGGAAGTGCTTCCGCAAGTGCAAAACCGCGAATTTGAGTAGAATTTGTTGCAAATGCAAATCTGCAAACGAAATCACACTTCCACAATTGCGGGATTTGCGGTTTGTGGAAGTGCTCAGCTCTGCATTTAACCCTGTGGCTGAATCGGTAGAGAGGCGGCTTGCAGTCCTGATGGACCCAGGTTCGAATCCTGGTTGGGGCAGGGGACAGTTTAAGGATTTGAATTTCATAAAAAAACAGAGTTTCCTGATCTACCAGATGACCCGCCGACATGTCGCAAAAATACCCCCGCTAATACCAATACACCAGTCTTGTATGAGACAGCCCTAGCATGTATTCAATAGGGACGGTGGGTGTTAGCGCCGAAGTGGTGACATGTGGAGGTGTAGGAGGACTACTGGGCCTTGGGATAGGCTACTGCCCCCAAGATATAGGCCCTGAAGCCTTTGCCCAGAGTCGGACACATAAAAAAAAAAAAAAAAAAAAAAATATGCTGATGATTCCACCCTCCACGTTTCCATTCGCTTCCCGCAGCGCCCATCTCAGCAGTTACTTCAACAAACAAGGGATGAGGCTATGGCACACCTAATGTCTGACTTGGCTCGTATCTCTGGCAGGGGTAAAAGTAATCTTGTTTTTAATGCGTCAAAAACTCAGTTCTTACATTTATCAATCCGTCCAAATCTTTCACAGGAGTACCCACTAATGTTTAATAAAATGCAGCTCAATCCTGCATCATCTTTAAACATAGTTGGGGTTTCATTCTCTTGGGATTTATTTTGGAAAAAGAGATTAGGTGTGCAAAGTTAACTCCGTACCTCCTTTAAACCTGCACAGTTGTAGACTTTATACATGGGTTATATTCGCCCCGGTGTAGAATACAACTCACATGTGTGGGGAGGCTCCTCACACACAGCTCTTCACAAGATGCAGTCAAACGTTTCTCACCTCATTAACTCTCTTCCTCTTACTAGCTCCCTTCAACTTCTCTTTGCCTCACTGTTACATCTTTATCTCTTTTTTATCACTACTTGAATGGTCACTGCTCCTTTGAACTATATGTTTGCACCCCTCCACTACTATGACGGACGCGTAGCACCCATGTAGCAACAAACTTTCCTTCTTTTTCTGTCCAGCTCATTAATGCAAGAGTTAACCGTTCCTCCTAGTCCTTCATTTACGCAACAGGTCGTGCTGGAACTGTCTCCCTCTGTCTGTATTTCTTACTTCCTCTGATCTCCAGTCTTTCAAACTCAGTGTGTCCAGGCATCTCGAAATGAACCGATCTTAAATTTGGCTCGTTATTTTTTTTTTTTTTTTTTTTGTTCTTTTTTCTTGGAGGGAGAAATTTGCAGGACAGGGGCCTTTGCTTCCTGCTTCTTTGCATTATATATATATATATATATATATATATATATATATATATATATATATATATATATATATATATATATATATATATATATATACAGAGAGAGAGAGAGAGAGTTGCTGCCTTACCAGCCAGCAAAGCACTTGTTGCAAAGCGAAGAGTGGATCAGTGACGGTTATAATGTGATAAAGCGCTAAGCGGTTCGATAGGTCCTCAAGGTTCTTGTTCAGTATCCATATTCTGTAATCCATACCGCCCATTGCGAGGAAGAGCAAACCCAGTGTTTGAAAGCAAAACAGGTAATATATATTTATGCCTAGAGAACGTGTCAAACCATCTCTTTCTCTTTTTGGGAAAGAAATAAAGTACAACATAACGACTTTTCATGGTGTTACTTAAGGAAACAGGTTAAGCTCACCCTGAAAACGCATAGCTTTGCCAACCCTTATACCCGACAATTCAGACCACCACCAAAATTATACTTGGCTCATAACTCACATATTCACAATATTTCTTTGAAATACATCAATAATTGTGTAAGATATCTTTTGGACAAACAACCAAAAAACAGTCCTGAACCGGCACTCGAACTCAGGTCACCGCCAAAATATATAAAGCTATTCCCTGATGCTTGATCCACATGTCCAAAAAATTTTATTAAAATCCATCCATAACCTTCTTTGATATCTTGAGGACAAACAAAAAGACAGACAGTGAAGGAGGTAATAAACCTTCCACGCGCTGCTGTATCATCGATGTTTATTTCATTCTCCACTTGTCCAGTATGTTTTTTCATGTTCTATTTTCATTCCTGCATGGGCTTCAGGGACATTATCCCGCTAAGTTTTGGGTGCTGAATGGGATAAAAAAAAAAAAAAAAAAAAATTTAAACGAATAAAGTAAGTTGACGATGTTTTGAGGGCATTTCTAAAATGGTCTGTGTATGTTTCATACTCACTACCAACACCTGAACTGAAGAAAAAAAAAAATTTATTCTATAACTTCAACCAAGATGTAACTGGCAGTTATGGTTGACCATTGACACTAGATTTTTTTTTTCGTTTCATTCTGGCTATCGTAACATCAAGGTGAGGATGCAAGTGACATGACATAAGATGGATATGGATGGGTAAAGCGTGTGTGAAAAACAGTGTGACAAATGGCGTACGCCTTATTAACTGAGAGAGAGAGAGAGAGAGAGAGAGAGAGAGAGAGAGAGAGAGAGAGAGACCTAGTTTTTAAATCAGATTATTTTCTTGTATGTCGCTGTAAAGATCTTTCTGCCAGTAAGATCTGTTTTACTCAAATCTGACTGTCTCCAGATGATTTTACTCAGAGTGGTGCCGAACTCTATGTCTGTCCTCCCCCCCCCCTCTCTCTCTCTCTGCCATTGTTTTATGTAACAATTAAGTTTGGGATGTTGATAATGAAGACAATAGTAAGAAGTAAAATAAATGACTATTTAAGCAAAGCATAAGTATACGAAAGAATACTAAATAAGAGCCACGAGGGAGAGAGAATCAGAGAAAACTAGGAGGAAGGATGGGAAAGAGAAAAAGAGAGCGAGAGATTAAGAAGTAGAGAGAGTTAAATTTATCCGAGTGGAAAGAATGGGAAAAAAAGAATATTATACCAAAGGAATAAGAATTAGAGACAATATAAGGGAACATAATGATAGGGATGGAAAAGAAAGGAGAAGAAAATAAGATGTTGAAAGGTTAAATGAAAGTTCAGTGGAACTGCTGGGAAAGGGAGAATGAGGAGTTAAGGGACTATGGTGTAAAAAGAATAAGTGGAAACAGATTGGAAGGCATTGGAAGAAAGAATAAGACAATAAGAGACTGAATGGTAGAAAGAATATTGTGTGAAAGAGGGAATAAGAGTGCAAGAGACTAAGATATAGAGAAAATATGATAGGAAGAAGAATAAGGGAGTAAGAGAAGAGGAAGAGAGATAAGGGGGAAGCAGAGTGTACGGGATGGAAAATGCCTGAGACAGAGGAAAGGGGAGACTGCTTGTTATCTGGGAATGTGGAAGGAGAAACACAGGCTTATTCTGGAAAACTGTATTTGTGAAGATATTGGTGGATTAATTTTCTCATATTTTATTGTTTGCTTCTTCTTACTGTCATTTGTAGGGATTTAGCAGTCTCTACAATTTACTTTCTTTCATTTCTTTCTTCAGTCGATTTTGATACTGTTATTCTTCGATTCCTTTTACCCTTTATTTTCCGTAGTTTCCTTAAAATTGTCTACATCTCCTTACTCTCCTTTGTGGCTAATTAGCTCTCTCTGATATGTATTTCAAGTTATCTCTTTAACTCTTGTTTATAATTGTACTTCTTATTTTGATTATTTTTCTACATCTATCTACTTCATGCTCTGGTCTGCGGCTACTTAGTTATTACCCGTCCCCGCCCTGGAGGGCTTGGGGACGGGTATTGTCCACACCCGATTTGTCTGTTTGTTTGTTTGTCTGTCTGTCTGTCTTAACAACTTGACGCGAAAACTAGTGGTGCGATTTTGACTAAAATTACAGGGATGATGGGTTACGACCTTCTGATCACGTTTTTAAATTTGGGGTCAACATGGACCAATGCCGAGACTGAAGGTCCCCAAAAATGTAAAAATAAAAAGCGCTTTTTCGCCATAACTACTTTCAAAGTCGTCATATCTAAAGGAAGACGAAATCTAAAGGCGCATCTCTCAAATCTGCATCCCATAACATGCCTCATTACATCAGGGGGGTCACCCCCAGTTAGCGGTAGGGGGGTCAGTGTCAGGTGAGTCCCGCCTAAAATTTCAAGTGAGCAAAAAACTCAATTTTCACCCGATTTACTCTAGATTTTATGTGACATCGTTGACTTGATATCCTGTTGTGTTTATAAGTCAGCACTGAAATGACTGCCGGGACGAGTTTGCTGTGCCTTCGTACTGCTTCTTGTCCATAAAATTTTCTCCTCTGTCTGTCTGTCTGTTTGTCTGTCTGTCTCTGTCTGTCTGTCTCTGTCTGTTTGTCTGTCTGTCTGTCTGTCTGTCTGTCTGTCTGTCTCTCTTTCTGTCTGTCTGTCTGTCTGTCTGTCTGTCTGTCTGTCTCTCTCTCTCTCTCTCTCTCTCCATTCTGTTCTTATGCTATTTTGTCCCCTTTTCTATATCTGTCTTCTACTTCTTTCTACCTTCCTTAGTTTATATCGTTTCAAAATTTACGCTGTTTTATTTGCTCATTTTAGTTAGCTGAAAAATTATCATCCCTCTGTTCTGAGTGCTGAGCTAGAGCAAGAGATAAACACAAGAATATGGTGCTAATCACGTAGAGGTACTGTGGAAGGTATCAAGGACTGTCTTCTTTTGACAACGAACCGCGGGAGAGAAGCAGCAAAAGGAGGAAAATCTATTCCAAGGTAAAGTGAATGAACTATATTTCCCTTTAATGTAACAGCTAGCGACATGATCTTATGACAGCATCACCATTGGATAATAGGCCATATACTGAGTGACTTTAGAGTTTTAATATTACAGTACCTCTTCCATAACGAACATTCTGTATAGTACAAGTTAATGTCCTTTGTATGTTACTGAGGCAATCAGTGTTAATGCTAAGCGCTATAAATAACGTACAGAACAGGATAAATCAAGGTCCAAGATGCATAATAAAGTAGCCAGGGAGAAGGTGCTACAAATCCTACTATTTCACATACAATAAGTGTTAGTGTCTTTCTATGAGTTACTTTGGAAGGTAATACAGGAGTACTTGACATAATGAGCTTGGACTCTAGTGCACTGGTAGAGAGCCAAATATGCAAGGAATAAACGTCTCCCTCTGATAAAAATATGATTGTACCCCTTCAGTACCATGATGTACTTTTCTCGTATTCTTCCTGTATTCAAGCCAATTCTTTGGAGACTAGGGAAAACCTTTCCAACGATAGGAATTATAACGCTTTCCAACCCAGTCATTAGGAGGGGCTCTTGTACTCTTGGAAGTTGAATAAAATTTTCTGATGGTGGGAAGAATAGAAAATACATGCGTCAACATATTTATGAGGTTAAAGAGTGGCCTAAAGATGGGGGTTAGTGAAAGAGAAGACTTAAAGTATCCAACTTCTTGCTTGACTTAGTGTCACGAGTTGGCTAGTGACATTGGCTTTTGTGGGAAACCACGAACTCAAGTGGAATCCCAGTTTATCGTTCAGTAACCACTCATTCAGATGGAAGCCTTGTCAAATCAATTTTTCATTGTCATACATGATCGTCTTTGTGTGAGACATTAGCGCTTCCGCTGAGCGATTTGTTTTGGGCGCGTTTCGCTCACTCGACCATTAAAAAAATGTGGTCTGGTGCTCCCTTTTCTTTCCCACGAGTTATTCAGTCCAGTGTCTGTTGTGACGGAGAGAGGTTCTGTGCTCCAGCAGTGTGAGAGATGAGAGGTCAGCTAGCACCCAGACTCCACTAGACTACAGTTCTCCAGACTCCCACCCTTCGTTGGTGATACACAGCATTCATTGACCAGTATTTCTTTTCGTTTTCCTAGTCTTAAGAGCTTCGTTAAGGTGTTTTTCCTAGGCGTAAGAATTTAGCTTTTGAGTGAGTGAGTGAGTGCGATCTCATTAATTTGATTTTGAAATGTAACGTTAAGTTTATTTTTGTAATAAATAAATTTAACAGTTCTTTTTCTTGAGCTTAATGTAATGTAAACTCTTGTTTCATTTCTCCACAATTAACCTTAAAATCCGTTGTGCTTTCTAGGAGTTAAGCATCAGCAAGAATCTGATATTATTAATAGTATTAGTTATTTATTGTCAGGGGTGAAGTAACTTTCTCCAGAGGCTAACAGTACTAATAAACAGCAATTGAATGATTAGTCTCTGCTGTGTACTGTTGAGAAAGTTTATAAATTCTCGTTCTTAGAGAATCGTGCGAAGTAAGCCAGCGTAAAGTAATCATTGCTTGATGTAGCAAGATAGTCATTGTCCCTGCTCTTCAATATTATTGAATATTATTAGCATTTAAATAATATTAGCATTTATTTTTAAAAAACCCGTGACAATTGGCGACCTCGCCAGGATATTAACTCCTAGCTCTAAAGCTATTCACGAGATAGTGTTCACTCGTTCATATTTAGGTAAAGTTTATAGGCACAAGTTTACTGGTGTTTACCGTTAATTTAGTAAGTGAATTTTTGCTTTATTAATTCATAGAGTACTTAACACTATTTAGTACTTTATTCTTGGTAATGCCAGATGATTTTATTCGCTTCTGGGAATTCGCCATACCCATTGTGTTAATTATTGAGTCTTCCCAGTCATTTGCATTTTTGCTTTATTCTTATCCAGTTAACTAGATAAGACTGGTCACCACTAGCTTGTGTCTGTACTCTTTACTTGTGTTTATTAGCATTCGTTTGCGAAGTAGCAATCAGTACTGAGTCGCTAGTTATTTAAATTGAGCTAGCATCATGGCAGCCAGTGCTTATGTACAGGAAGCCAAAGATATGGGCCTCACAGACCCAGAGAAAATTCAGAGTTACGTTCTCTCACGGTTTAATTACGAGCAAGAACGTGAGAAAGATGCTCGTGAAGAGCATAGAATCCAACGCGAACACAAGCGAGAACAGCGCGAATACGAGCGAGAACAGCGTGAGGAACGCGAAAAGGAGCGCGAACACGAGCAGAAACAATGCGAACTCGACTTAGAACACGAGCGAGAACAGCGTGAGGAATGAAAGAGAGAACGAGAACACGAACGTGCCGAGCGAGAAGCATGCAAAAAACATGAACTTGAAGTGCTAAAGCTAAAGCGAGATTCCTTGGCTTCAGACACGTCTGGTGCAGTTGGTTCAAGCTCCACGAGCGTTCCCCCTGCACATGTTATGGCGTCCCCACACATCAAGCTTCCCCATACAAAGATGGCGAGCGAATCGAGCCATACATAGCTCGATTTGAAGACATGGCTCGACTTTACCAGCTCGATGATGCAGCTAAGCGGCTTCAGTTTCTTAGCCTGTTTGAGGGCCCTGCCCTCGATATTCTCCACAGAATTCGTGGAGACAATCTCACGTACGAAATGATGAAAGCTGCTCTCATTAAGGCGTATGATCTCACAGTAGATGACGCCAAAGTTCAGTTCATGTGAGCTCGCCTCCAAGACAAGGAGACAGCTGTTCAGTTCCTTGACCGTCTCACTGCTTACTTAGGTGAGTGGATGGAGAAAGATGAAACTCCTTCCATGCGTGAGGGGATAATTGACCTTATGCTGCATACACAGCTAGAGAGGTCGTGGCCTGCTGAGCTCATAGCACAGCTTAAGATCTGCCAGGTGAAAGATGCCAGCCAAATGGCAGAAAAGGCTGATGCATTCTTTACTGCATACGGGTATCAAACTCGTAAGCAAAACACCTGGAACAGCAGAAAAGATACTGCCAAGTCTGGGAAGCCGTCTCAGACTGAACCCCAGCAACAAGGCCGTTCTCAGAGTAATGGCCAAGGTCCAAAACCACAGTGGAAAGACCAGGGGCAAAATACTCAGAAACCTGAGTGGAAGAGGTACAACAAGTACCCTAACCAGCAGCAGTATCAGCCACACAACCGACCGTCGGGACAAACTTTTTCACCACCAGCTCAAAAGAGGCAGGAAGCGAACGCAGCCTTCATTCCTCAGCAGCAGCACAGTGGTCACGTCCCTACCAGTATGGGTACTCTCCCACAGTTCACTAGTCCCTCAGTGACAGTGAACCCCCCTCCACAGATGGCCAGTGTTCCATCTTCCCATGCAGTGAGTGCAACCCCTCAAGTATATAATCCTCAAGGCACAATGTTTGCCGCATCAGTTCAGCAGCCTCATGAGTGGCTAGCTGCTTCCTCCACAGGCCCTCCCACAGGTGACAGTACCTTCCTTGTTCAGCCAGGGTTTGTGGGAGGCATTCCTGTGAAGGTCCTGAGAGATAATGGTTCCTCAGGTTGCTCTGTCAAGCAGAGTCTAGTTCGGCCTGAGCAGTATACAGGTCGACAGATCCATGCAAACCTTATTGATGGATCAGTGAGATTGTTCCCTGAGGCATGTATCCAGGTGGCATCTCCATTTTATACTGGTACGACACTTGCAGTTGTCATGTCAGAATCTTTATTTGACCTTATAATAGGCAACATTACCGGTGTCAAGGATAATTGCACCGAACATGACGCTACTCAGACTTCGGCTGCTGCGGTAACATGAGCCATGGCTGAGGCTCCAGACTGTGTCACCCCAGTGATCATTGAATCGCCGCAAGATCTGATGTGTAGCCAACTTGTTGTACAAGAACAACATTCTGACCCGACACTTGCTGCCATGCGGAACAAGCAAAAGGGTCGAGTGATTAAGTATTCACGGGGAGGTCGAGCCAAGTTCCTTCGCAAACAAGGACGGCTCTACCGTGAGTCACGAACACCCGAGGGCGAGGTTCGACTGCAGTTTGTCGTTCCCGCCAAGTACCGCCTAGCAGTGTTACATTGGGGTCATTGTTCAGCCTCAGGAGGTCACATGGGCAAAAGGAAGACCCAGGGCCGTATCCGAGCTGACTTTTTCTGGCCAGGGATGGGACGAGACATAGATAGTTTTGTGCGTTCCTGCAGTGTGTGTCAAAGTACCACTAATCAGGGACATGTCCTTCCTGTGCCATTTGTAATCACACCCGTAATCTCTGAGACAGTTGAGAGACAGGGTAGTGGTGAAGTGGATGCAGACCTGACGTCTCGCCCATTGGCCCCACAGGACACAGTATGTCCAGGGCCTGTACATACATATTATGTACCGTTGGTTAAGGGGGAAGTTCGAGAGAGAACTCCGCAGAGGCGACTCGAGGCTACGCAAGCCCAAGTTTGCACAAGGATTCTCAGCTCCCCGATATTATTATTATGTACGTAGGTTAAGGGGGAAGTTCGAGAGAGAACTCTGCAGAGGCGACTTGAGGCTATGGAAGCCCGAGTTTGCACAAGGATTCTCAGCTCCCCAATATTAATATACTGTAAGTACTGTAAGTTAAGGCACAGGTTGAGGACCCGTGTGCAGTTCGAGGCTATGGAAGCCCGAGTTTGCACAAGGATTCTCAACTTGCCAACACTAATCGTGTGCTGTAATTAATGGCGACCTCGAATATACGAAGCTTAGGCTGTCACTCGTATTTTTCAGCTAGAGCGTACTTTTCGTAGCATGTACTGATTGCTAGGCAGAGAGAATAATTGTAACATAATAAAAATTTTGTCTCATTGACATTTTTGATGCTCCACCTTAATTGATTTTGCAGGTACAGCAATGGGTGTAGCAGTTTTGCTGTGCGGGCCAGCTGATCGTCTGCTGCACGCTGCCGCCTCTTCTCCTCTGCCTTCGTCGTCGCCATATTATTATTATTATATTACTGTGTCAATTTACACGTAGGTACAGTTACACTACAACTGTCACACCTACACCGTGTATTACATACACCACGCTACACAACAATTAGTTGTCAGTGTAAATGTAGTGACTTTTCGCTCAGTTTGACTGAGTACAGGATTTTCACCGTCATCACGGAGTTTTTCCCTCAAGCTTGCTTCTACTAACGTAAATACAAGTTTTTTTTTGCTCACTGGCGACCGCGACTTTCTCCTGTAGCAGGATAGCACACACACCACAGTGTGAATCTTGTGTGACTGAGTTAGGATTTATATGTATGTATATTGAAATCTTTCTTTCTGAGGAAAGAAAGATTTGATTTTTATGAGGTGAAATGTCACAAGTTGGCTAGTGACATTGGCTTTTGTGGGAAACCACGAACCCAAGTGGAATCCCAGTTTATCATTCAGTAACCGCTCATTTGGACGGAAGCCTTATCAAATCAATTTTTAATTGTCATATGTGATCGTCTTTGTGTGAGACATTAGTGCTTCTGCTGAGTGATTTGTTTTGGGCGCGTTTCGCTCACTCGACCGTTAAAAAATGCGGCCTGGTGCTCCCTTTTCTTTCCCACGAGTTATTCAGTCCAGTGTCTGTTGTGACAGAGAGAGGTTCTGTGCTCCAGCAGTGTGAGAGATGAGAGGTCAGCTAGCACCCAGACTCCACTAGACTACAGTTCTCCAGACTCCCACCCTTCGTTGGTGATACACAGCATTCATTGACCAGTATTTCTTTTCGTTTTCCTAGTCTTAAGAGCTTAGTTAAGGTGTTTTTCCTAGGCGTAAGAATTTAGCTTTTGAGTGAGTGAGTGAGTGCGATCTCATTAATTTGATTTTGAAATGTAATGTTAAGTTTTTTTTTGTAATCAATAAATTTAACAGTTCTTTTTCTTGAGCTTAATGTAATGTAAACTCTTGTTTCATTTCTCCACAATTAAGCTTAAAATCCGTTGTGCTTTCTAGGAGTTAAGCATCAGCAAGAACCTGATATTATTAATAGTATTAGTTATTTACTGTCAGGGGTGAAGTAACTTTCTCCAGAGGCTAACAGCACTAATAAACAGCAATTGAGTGATTAGTCTCTGCTGTGTACTGTTGAGAAAGTTTATAAATTCTCGTTCTTAGAGAATCGTGCGAAGTAAGCCAGCGTAAAGTAATCATTGCTTGATGTAGCAAGACCATCATTGTCCCTGCTCTTCAATATTATTGAACATTATTAGCATTTAAATTATATTAGCATTTATTTAAAATAAAAACCGTGACAGTATTTGGGTGACTGTTCCTTATCTATTAATTGCTTCAGTAAGACCGACTACGACACATCTGGCATGGGTAGGCAGACATACCTTACTCATTCAAGCCGTTCCTTATGGATCCTGTGGGGCAACTGATCCGATGGTCAAGGATCACTGTTTTCTGGCACTGGAAAGAGTGTCTCTAAGCCACTCAGTTCTTCAAGCATTGTTTCAGGTATGGAAAACTTTTGGAATGAAGGATAAGTGGATATGGAATAATTTGCTGAAGTGGCAAAATGGCTGTGTCTTTGAGTGAGAACTGTGTGTGACATCGTGGGATCCTGGACAGGATGTAAACATGTGAGAATCATTGAAAAGATATACTGCTACAATCTTTTAAATGGTCGCCCCTAGACGGTATCGAACCCACGACAAGAGAACTGGTAAGATGTACAAACTATGGAACTCCTATCCATTCATCCATCATCCAATCCTACTTTGCCCCATGAGGAGCGTAGAAGCCCGGGGCTAGGCAATTTGGACCTCACATTAAAGATGAGAGTGAACTCCCAAAGAGAATAATACCAGGAGAGATAATAGGTAGGACTATGAAACAAGGAGTAAAGTAACAACATATAAAATGAAAGGAGAGAGACAGGAGGAGAATGGGAAGGGAAAAAATCGATGGATTTAGAAGACGGGGAGTGAGAAGCTTGACTGGAGGGAAGGAAGGGAGAGAAGGGCAAGGTAGTCAAGAGGACAACGGAAGTGACAAGAAGATGAACAGGGAGAAGTGGGTGCAGATGTATCCAGGATGTAGGAAGAAACTGAGAGAAAAAAAAAGACAAGAAAAGGAAAAAGAAAATAAGGGAGAAGAAGGAATAAGAAATAATATTTATTCAGAACTGATAGGAGAAAGTAGGAAAAGAGAGATAAAAGAAGACGATAACTATGAGAGAAATGAAGGTATATATACTATCGTGATGGAGAAGAATTTTTCTCTTTTCGCGGTCATTACCAGCATTCCATTCTCTCATTTTCCCTCCTGTCTCCTCCTATATCTCCTTCCTTTTACTTCCCTCTACTCTTCTTTATCCCTATCATTTCTCTCCCATTTCCTTTCCCCCCCCCTCCCACTCTTTCCCTCTCTTCTTATTTCTTCCTCCTTGATCATCTCCGGTTCCTCTTTCGTTTCCCTCTCCTGCGTGTCTCCTTCGTCCTTGCCACTGCCTTCATCCTCCTTGTCTTTCCTCCTCCTCTTTCCTGTACGGCCCCTATTTTTTCTCTCCCGCCTCTTAACTTCCTCTTATTCTTAGCTATATTTTATTCCCAACTCCCCAGTTTTGCATCTTTTCTGTTCCTTTCGTTCTCTCTCTCTCTCTCTCTCTCTCTCTCTCTCTCTCTCTCCCTGTCTCCTGCATGGCCTCAGGTAATGAGCTACTTGCCAGAATCAAGGAGGAAGCCTCACTATTCATTGTTTAAGGACATTTTACACGAAGAGAGAGAGAGAGAGAGAGAGAGAGAGAGAGAGAGAGAGAGAGAGAGAGAGAGAGAAATCGGATAAAGTTGATAGATGATTACAAATAACAGAGACAGGAAGACTTCGGGTACATTCGTAAAAATTTAAGGATAATTGGACACAATAAGAAGCCGAAAAGGGTAAGGAAAACATCATTAGAAAAAACGATCATGCAAAAGAAAAAGAAAAAAATACCTGTAACAATTGTATTGATGCTCATCGGATGCAGCTTTGATGTGATAACGACACATCCTAAACACTGAATTTGACTCATCATCCTTAACGTTTGGTGGATCTGCATCAGAATTAAACGATTTCTTCCCACATTCACACGCAATGTTTGTGCCTGTTTTTATTAAAATCTGATTAGGCAGTGATCAGCTTTTTTACATACATACATACTTATATCCGTACATGCTTACACACACACACACACACACACACACACACACACACACACACACACACACACACACACACACACACACACACACACACACACACACACACAGAAACTGACTCCTTTTCAATAGTTCCTTCGGTGTCACTAATAATGTTAAAATTGACAGAAACAGAGGCAATGTGACATAAATGGAGACATATTATAGTTGAAGTGCCCTAACCCCTTATTCCACAGGGTGTCTGTATTGTTATACTGTAAGGCTACCCGCTGCAAAAGTGATTACTGAGCTGAAAAAAAAAAAGAGAAAAAAAACGTGTCTGACAGGTACAGTATCTCTCTAAGGCTTCTTCTTCACAAACCTTACCTCCAAAGTGTGTGCGCCTCTGCTAAAGCTGATAAGAGCTTTGGCTTCGATATAACTATCATTTTAAGATGAGAAGTCCGAAGCTTTTATCTAGGAGAAACTGGCGATTTTTTGGTCTTAGCACATTGAATCCGCCGAGGCCACTTCTGTTTGATTTTTGTTGACTCCATACGACTGTGTTTGAGTAAGACCAGCCCGTATTAATATAAGAGTTAATGAAGGCCATATCTAACCACACTACTTCGAAAAGTTGATCGTAAATGAAGTATCATCGTCTGAAAGTAGCAAGAATTAAGCAGAAATTATGTCTTTAACTTAACTAATTTTTATTTTTTGATTGGTAAATATACTACCACTTAAAACCGGACTAGCCTTAGTTACTATGGCCATGGAAATGAATCCTATTAGGTACTGTGATGGCTTTAGTGTCATGCTTTCATAACCAGCATCATCATCCGCAAAAACTTTTTTCAAGTACCGCAAACGGAATGCTTACCACCAAAAAAATAAAAAAGGAATACTCAACGAACAGTAGCAACAGTTTGTTTCACACATTATTTCAACTGAAAACGCTCATCGACTGATCTGTTTATCTAATCAGTTTCTCTCTCTAGGGGTATCCGACTTTTCCTTTCTCCACTCAGGGGCTGTCCCTGTGAAGAGTGACCAACCCGGAGTCCCACTCTACTTATTACACACACACACACACACACACACACACACACACACACACACACACACACACACACACACACACACACATGCTTTATTTCTGGCATATCTTCCCATCCACTGATAGACATTTTTCTCAGCTGAACAAATCCATCTTAGTGTTACCTTCGAGTATTCACGTATATTCATGGAAGCAAAACAGTGCCATTCTTTCAGCTATCAAAAAAGATGTCCTGTTTTGCACATTACTATTCGAAGTAGTATAGCAGCTTCTTATATTATCTTTTAAAGCTCCAACAGCATGTGCTTAGTTGAACAAAACCTGTATGATGGAAAAAATAGATCACACAAGATGTTGCGGTGTGGAGGAGTGCAATCTAGTTTATTATTTCCATCTCTTTCTCCTTGTAACCCAGCCTCCCATTTCTCCCCAGTTCCCACCCATCCCTTCAATCTCACCTTCTTACCGCAAACTGCACTATTGCAGAACTCTGCCTATCAGAATTCTTTTATTTCCCGAACTGCATACCTTTGGAAGTTCTTCCCCATTGTGGCTTTCCCCCAAACTTCAACCTGCAGAAATTCATATTCAACTGTTACAGATTTTTATGAATGGAGGACACCTATAATCTGGTGTATGGATTTTTAAAAATCATTTGTTTTTCCTTTCTCTGTTGTTATAAAAAGTAACTACACAACTTTTCTCCCCACTTCCTTACTATACGTTTCCTCCCTCCTCCATCCCATGTTTCCTTCATTCCCAACCCTTCTCCCTCACCCTACTCGCTCTATTCTCAGATCTTTCTCTTGTCTCACACTAATTTACCCTCTCCCTCCACAGACGTCAAGTGATGGTACTGTTATAAGCAGCAACCTAGCCCTCACCCCTTCCCATGCCAACGAACGGACTTGCCTCAGACACGCAGGCCGCAACAGCTGCTGCTGACCACGCTGTTTAGGAGGAGGTGTGGGCCCTCTCTGTCTGTCCACTGTACGTATCCTATGTTAGTAGGTATGTTAGCCAAGGTGTAAGACGGTGTGGTTGTACCCTACCCCAGTGTGATCCTCCCACTTCACATTTACCACCTCCCCGCTCCTCAGTATCTAGTGACGGTAACGCTACGAACAGCATCCTGGCTCCAACCCTCTCCCTTGCCGATGATGGGGCCTACCTCCGCTGCAGGGCCGAGAATGCTGTTGCCAACCACGCAGTTCTAGGAACGGTGTAGGCCCTCTTTGCACACTGTAAATGCTCTGTGCCAGGAGGTGTGTTAGCATAGGTGGAAGTAGGTGTGTTAGTAGCTGATAGTAAATAAGCGTACAATGCTAACCACGCTGTAGGCATCACGTGTTAGTAGGTGTATTAATGGGTATGTTAGTAGTATGTTGGTAGTTGCATTAATATTTGTAGTCATTAACAGCGCCGGCTTAGAGGAACTAAAGGTTTTGTTATCTGTTACAAGTACTCAAGTAAGTGCCGTGTTTGTAGATGCGATAGTAGGTAATTGTGTAGGTTAATATTAGCTGTATTAATACGTGTGCATCAAAAGTAAAGCTGCTACTACTATTCACGCCTTCTCGGAGGATGTGTGGGTGTTCTTTGACCACTCTGAATACCCTGAGTTAGTTGTTGTGTTGGTAGAGATGTACGTATAACCCTGAGTCTTATACAGTAAGTACAGTACGTCCTTGAACATTCTTAAGCCCTACCAGGAACCTTGTAAGGACGTGACAGAACCTTGTAAGAATCTTCTTGAGGTTTTCAAATACTTCCCTGAACCTTGCAACTGTCACTGTAAGCTTTGTACCTTTCGTTTCTCCGAACGCAACACATACCATCTTAAAATTCAGTCTCTCCCCTTGCTGAGCGTATTGTAGGTATGTGGTGGATATTAGTTAGGATAATACGCAGCCCGATGCTTAACACACATAAACGCGTAATAAACTATCAGAACTAAAGAATCAGAGCATGCATACTATACAATCATCATCATAGCCATTATCATATACACTTGTCTGTCTGTCTAAGAATTGGGAGAATATATGACAACACGTATTTTATAGTCAATGTACAACAAATACATCTCTCTGTGTGTGTGTGTGTGTGTGTGTGTGTGTGTGTGTGTGTGTGTGTGTGTGTGTGTGTGTGTGTGAAATACTTAAATACACCACCAGCACAGCCTTTATGCGCCAAAAGAAATCCAATCAGCGCCGAGGTATTGTTCTCTCTGTGGGGTTTAATTTTGCTCTGCTTGGTTTACTAATCCACAATCACCAACTCCCTCCCCAACCGATTCATGCACTTCATTCGTCTTGCATAGCTTGGCCTGTTAGTGGATTTTGTGCTTGTTTTAGTTACGTGTGCGATCAAAAAAACACTGTATCGAAGATTTATATACGCAAATGTGCACACTTATGTATGTAGCATTTGGTCTCTTTTGTCTGTCTGTCTGTCTGTCTGTCTGTCTGTCTGTCTCTCTCTCTCTCTCTCTCTCTCTCTCTCTCTCTCTTTCTCAGCATAACACACATTACTGCATCTCATTTCTGCAATTCCTGTCAGGTATTCCAAACTTTACATGCACGTTTCCTCACATATAAGTATCCTGGTGTTACACGACTTATGACAGAGTAACGAACACACACACACACACACACACACACACACACACACACACACACACACACACACAGATATGCAATAAAGAATCAGGGGAAAAAAATAACCTTCTCATACACAAGTATTTTTATTCCTCTCTCTCTCTCTCTCTCTCTCTCTCTCTCTCTCTCTCTCTCTCTCTCTCTCTCTCTCTCTCGCAATACTCTGCGGCACAAGACCACAACACCGCCTTTATCCTCCCTTTCTCTGGCTCTGGTCGTGACAATGAAATTTCTTGTATTTTATTCTACCCCGTTTATTGCA